>NW_022437037.1:5786638-5874272 GCF_009761245.1 Sapajus apella
CCCCTCCCCTCCCTTCCCCTCTCCTCCCCTCTCCTCCCCTTCCCTCCCCTCCCCTTCCCTCCCCTCCCTCTCCTTTCTGTTCACCCTTTCCCTTTATAGGGTTGTCCTTAGCACTATTAACTTTTTAATTTTTTTTGAGATGGAGATTCGCTCCGTCACCCAGGCTGAAGTGCAGTGGCACGATCTCGGCTCACTGCAACCCCTGCCTCCAGGTTCAAGTGATTCTCCTGCCTCAGCCTCCCAAGTAGCTGGGATTACAGGTGCTTGCCACCACGCCTGGCTAATTTTTGTATTTTTAGTAGAGATAGGGTTTTGGCATGTTGACCAGGCTGGTCTCAAACTCCTGGCCTCAAGAGATCCATTCGCCTCCGCCTTCCAAAGTTCCGGGATTACAGGCGTGAACCACCACGCCTGGCCTGTACTGTTAACTTCATTTCAATTGACTGATGGCTTTTGAGGACACAGGGAGCTCACAACTATTCTTCACAATGACAGCAGCTATTTTTTAATTATAAAATTCGTACATACTCTTGACTGACTTAGTAACTCCAGAAAAAATGAAAATAGAAATAAATGTACATATTCATCATAATGTTGGAGCAGTGCAGAAATGTCAAGAGGAACAGGAAAAAAAAACATGAGCAGCCAGGCGCAGTGGCTCACGCCTGTAATCCCAGCACATTGGGAGGCCAAGGCAGGCAGATCGCCTGAGGTCGGGAGATCGAGACTGGCCTGGTCAACATGGTGAAACCCCATTTCTACTGAAAATACAAAACTTGTCGGGCGTGGTAGCATGCACCTATAATCACACCTACTTGGGAGGCTGAGGCAGAATAATTGCTGGAACCCTGCAGGCAGAGGCTGCAGCGAGCCGAGATCGCACCACTGCACTCCAGCTTGGGTGACAGAGTGAGACTCCTTCTCAATAATAATAATAAATAAATAAGGATGATGAAGCAGGTGATGATGAGGGTGAGGTTTTGGTGAGGAAAGTGGTGACGGTGCAGATAATGGTGACGATGATGAGGGTGTGGGGACAGATGTGTGATGACAGCCACTGCTGAGCACTTACCACGTGCCAGGCCGGATTTTAAGTGCTTTTCACAAATTATGTCACCGAACCCTCCCCTCGGTCCTGTGGGGAGCCACCGTTGTTGTCCCCACTTTAAAGATGAGAAACCTGAGTTCCTAGAGGCACAGTGCTTTGCCCAGGACCACACAGCTGCGGGCAGCCACTGGGGCTGGCCCAGTCCCTCCTGCCTGAGCCCGTGCTCTGCTCCGGGGAGGCTGCAGGGATGCTCGCGCTGCCTCTCGCCCACCCTCATTCCTGGCAGGACCAGCTGGCTGCGTTCCCCACACGTGTTCCCTTACACGCAGGGCGGCGCTGTGAGGTCTGTGATGATGGCTTTTTTGGGGACCCGCTGGGGCTCTCTGGGGCCCCCCAGCCCTGCCACCAGTGCCAGTGCAGCGGGAATGTGGACCCCAATGCCGTGGGCAACTGTGACCCCCTGTCTGGCCACTGCCTTCGCTGCCTGCACAATACCACAGGTGACCACTGTGAGCACTGTCAGGAAGGCTTTTACGGGAGCGCCCTGGCCCCTCGGCCCACAGACAAATGCACACGTGAGTACCTGCCTCCAGACCCCAGGGGAGGGGGCACGGTGGGCCTCTTCTCCTCTACCCTGGCTCAGGACGCAGAAGGGGGGGCTGAGGAACCCGCTGGAACCGGCTGGCCCCTCTGCAAGGCTGTGCAGCCTCAGCTGGTTACTCCCCTTCCCTGTCTGCGTGTCCAGAAAGCACAAGGGTTTGCCCCTCTCCGGGGTCTCTTTCAGCTGTGAGATCCTAGAAGCTCCGATCCTGAAGCCTGGATAGTCTAGCGCTTATCTCCCACTCTGCAGTTGGCACATATGGCTGGCGCAGGGTCCTGCGCCCAGGGTCCGAGGCCATGCCCCCAACATCGCCTCCGTTAACACGTAGCCCCTGGGAGCCCCCAGAGCCCTGCAGGAGGGAAGCTCAGCCTTCACCCCACATCCGTGTGCTTGGAGCCCTTTTCCACGCTGCAGCCGCGGGTCCCGCTCACTCTCGCTTTGTGGAACCCCCACAGGAAATGCCACTCTGGCCCACAGCGAGACGCTGCCCTGGCGGTCACTGGGAAAGCAGAGTCACGGGACTTAGAGCAGTGGGTGCAGGGCTGTAACTGTGACCCTAACCCACGTCTCTGGCCCTCTGCAGCCTGCCAGGCTCAGAAGGGCTGTCTGCCGCCGTGACTGCCTGGGCTGTCCCTCTAAGGATACGGTCAATGGGCTGAGGCTTGAGCTCAGCCCTGGAGCCTTTTTCCAGCAGGGGCATCAGAATCTGGGCTGAATGTGCGGTATCGTCTCTGGAGGCGGCCCCATCCTCTCTGCCTCTGTTGGACCCCGAAAGGTGGAGCAGACAATCTGCACATTCCCAACACCCCTTCCTGCTCCCCCCGCCAGCCTGCAGCTGCCATCCACAGGGCTCGGTCAGTGAGCAGATGCCCTGCGACCCCATGACCGGCCAGTGCTCCTGCCTGCCTCACGTGACTGGACGAGACTGCAGCCGCTGCTACACTGGCTTCTTTGACCTCCAGGCTGGGAGGGGCTGCCGGAGGTAGGTAGGGTGAGACTGTTGGTGCCTTGGGGACTTTGCCAGGATGGAAGAAGGTGCCAGGCAGCCCCCAGGGAGGGGACTGATTTGGAAGGTGTTGTCCCAGGCCCACTGCCATGTACATTGTGCCCTATGCTGAAGGGGGGCAAAGGGACAGTCTCTTGACATCAGAATCATGGCTCTGCCAGCCCAGGATTTGAGCCAAGAGCAGCCCTAAGAGATGTCCAGGCGGGCAGGTGGCTGGTTTGCTCTCTGATTCCCTTCTCGGTGACACCATCACTGGGTGGCCTTTTGGCCACAGTAGCACCTTGGACAAGCGTCCTTAGGAAACATGGAGGACTCCCGGGAAACACCAAGTGGAGCAAACAGGTTTCTTCCTTGCAGGACTTCTCCAAGCCCTTAATGTGCTAATTGCATCGTGACTTTCCAACAGAGAGGTATAGGCTCCCCGAGACATGTTTGTCCCATAGCCTTATTTTATCTTCGTTTTTCCCCAAGCATCCTGGGAAAATTGTGCTTTCCGGAGCACAGCTGGGGAAGCTGTGCCATGTACCTGTTTCACAGCCCCTGCTGACCAGACCCTGTCTCCTCTTCATGGAGACAGGGTCTGGTCAGCAGGGGCTGTGAGCTGAGGCCCCACCAGCTGCAGCCGCCAGAGGCTGGGTCAGGGGTGGCGCTGAGCTTGCCTCAGACCCAGTTCCTTCTCTTATCACAGCTGCAAGTGTCACCCACTGGGCTCCCAAGAGGATCAGTGCCATCCCAAGACTGGCCAGTGCACCTGCCGCCCAGGCGTCACAGGCCAGGTCTGTGACAGATGCCAGCTGGGTTTCTTTGGCTTCTCCATCAAGGGCTGCCAGGGTAAGGAGGCTGGGTTCTTCCCAGGCTGCCGGGAGGGTGGGGCCTGAGGTCTCTGGGCAAAGATGATGGATGGGGCAAATGGGTACGGCGGGAGAGGATGGTCAGACAGGAGAGCAGCTGGAAGCGTGGAGTGAGTGAATTGGGAAGGACGCTCAGGAGTGAGATGCTGCCCTGGCACTGACCAGAAGAGCAGGGTCATGTGGCCCAGAGCAGTTGGGGCAGGGCTGTACTTGTGACCCTCACCCAAGTCTTTGGCCCTCTGCCAGCATCCTCATGCCAGCCAGGAATACAGTCCCAGATGCCACTGTGAAGTGCCTGTGTGCCTGGGGCCATCATGTTACCCTCTGGGCCTCAGTTTCCTCACCTATAGAGTTGGGCTGCACTGGCAGTTCCTAAACCTGGCTGTCCTCAGATCCCCTAGGGAACATTGGAATAAGCCAGGCTCTGTGCCGCCTTCAACCTTCTGAATCAGACTCTCCAGGGCAGGGCCCAGGAGTCTGTATTTGATGCTGCCCAGGGGGTTCTGATCCAGAACCCAGCATGCACTGCCCCTGGCCCCTCCAGCCTGCAGGTGCTCCCCGCTGGGCGCCGCCTCGGCCCAGTGCCGGGAGAATGGCACGTGCGTGTGCAGGCCTGGCTTTGAGGGCTACAAATGTGACCGCTGCCACGACAACTTCTTCCTTACGGCCGACGGCACACACTGCCAGGAGTGCCCGTCCTGCTACGCCCTGGTGAAGGAGGAGGTGGGTCCACCCAGAACTGCTCACCTTCCCATTCATTCTGTGTCCCCAGCGAGTGCCAGCTGTGTGCCAGGCACCGGGAACTGCCTGCTCACCCAAGCGCTCGGACCTTGCAAGCCCACTACCCACCTTCTCCCTGTGCCCACCCAGCTCCGGGCCTGTTCCAGCCCCGCTCCACCCTCGCCCCAGCCCTTCCCCTGTTCTGAGTGAATGGGACTCTTGTCACCTGCTCTTCCTGACCACACTGGGCTGAGGTCTCACTTTTCTCAGGTTCAGTGGGGATGAGACCACAGATAACCCCTTAGTAAGGAGGGTCCACAGGAGGTGCTTCTGAGTCGGGAGTGGGGGGTGCAGGAGTCAGGAGTTCAAACTCTAGAGTTAACCCATCGGGCTTCCCCTCTGCCAGCTCCATTCATTGTCATGTGCCTGGGTAGGCAACAGCCTTGGTAAGCCTCGGGCTCTCTCTTGCTCTAGACTGGAAATAGTTCAGACCTGCAGCCCTTTTCTGGAAACCGTTGGGGCCAGCTTTCAGAATTTGTGGCATTGTAGAAAGATAAGATGGCATGCACTGAGGCGCGGTGCCTCACGCCTCTCATCCCAGTACTGTGGGAGGCTGAGGCAGATGGATCACCTGAGGTCAGGAGTTTGAGACCATCCTGGACAACATGGTGAAACCCTGTCTCTACTAAAAATATAAAAATCTGCCAGTGGGGTGGCACATACCTGTGATCCCAGCTACTCAGGAGGCTGAGGCAGAAAAACTGCTTGAACCCAAGAGGCAGAGGTTGCAGTGAACTGAGATCATGCCGCCACCACACTCCAGCCTGGGTGACAGAGCGAGACTCTGTCTCAAAAAAAGAAAAAAGAAAAATGGCCTGCACTGAATATTACATAATTCCCCACTGTGAACGGGCCAGCCTCCATAGTCAAGCCCAGTGATATTTATACAGGAAGACAGATGACTATTCCCACCAAGCGGGTAAATGGAGACCACAGTGGCCTTTTTCAGAACAGTTTTACTTCAGGTCAGATTTTGCTCTCGAGTGAGGAATGGAATGCCTTGTGGTTTTCCAGAACATTCTGGACTTGGGAATGGAGGACAGGGCCTGGGACCTGTGTCTGCCACTTAGAGTGGTGACGGGGGTAATCGGGCAGGCGTGTGGCAGGCATTGGTGCTGAGCCTGGCTCCCAGGACATGCTCTGTAAATGCAGTGATTGTCCGATGAAAACACGGGGCTAGGGGACGTTTATAGCCCACTCACCAGTGGCCATAGCGTGCCTTCCGGTGCAGCATCCTGGGGACCCAGTGAATAGGACAGATAGAAATCCCTGTGGGGCGTCCCTTCCCGTCCCTTCCTCCCTCCCTTCCGAGGTAGGACAGCAGAGTGGTCAGCGGTGTCAGCAGGAGGCATGGGGTGGGAAGGGAAGAGGCAGCAACCGTGGGCTGGGCAGGGTTGGCTCTCAGAGCTGTGGCATACCCTGAGTGTTGAGGTCCAGGGGAGGATTTGGAGAAGGGAACCCCCAGGGAGAGTGGCAGGTAGAAGCCGGGGGGAAGCCTGGGCCGACCTCCATGCCACCAGCCTCATTTGCCTTTTCTTCCCTGTCCCCTCCAGGCAGCCAAGCTGAAGGTCAGACTGACTTTGATGGAGGGGCGGCTGCAAGGGTCCAACTGTGGCAGTCCCTGGGGACCACTAGACATTCTGCAGGGAGAGGCCCCAAGAGGGGATGTCTACCAGAGCCCCCACCTGCTGCCAGGTACAGCGGGGGCAGAGTGGGAGGGTGGGAGGCAAGGGGAGGCCCCCAGAGCCTGCAGTCTGGTCTTGTCAGATGCTTTGGAGGCTCTCACGACACAACCTGGTCACTGTGGGCCTCTCCTTCAATGTCCCTAGCCCACCTGTAACTTTATTAATATCAGTCCTTGTCCCCATGACCCTGCCTTACCCAGACTCTAAGCTCAGTGAGACAGGCTGGGCTCCTTCGTTTATTCACTCCCTCCACAAGGGGGTCACA
Source organism: Sapajus apella (assembly GCF_009761245.1). Classification (NCBI taxonomy): domain Eukaryota; kingdom Metazoa; phylum Chordata; class Mammalia; order Primates; family Cebidae; genus Sapajus; species Sapajus apella. The sequence goes on from NW_022437037.1 coordinate 5,792,875, forward strand.
AGGCGCTGCTCCAGAGGCTGGACTTGGAGGGCCCCATCGCTTTGATTCTTGGCCGTGTCGCTCACTGCTGTAGCCCAGCACAGCGCTCAGCACATAGAAAATACTAATACCTGAGTAAATAAGAAAAAAGGCGGGCGGGGCGCGGTGGCGCATGCCTGTAATCCCAGCACTTCGGGAGGTCAATGCAGGAGGATTGCCTGAGCCCAGGAGTTCAAGATCAGCCTGGGCAACGCAGCAATAGCAAGACCTTGTCTGTACAAGAAAGAGAAAGAAAGAGAGAGAGAGAGAGAAGGAGGGAGGAAGGAAGGAAAAAAAGGAGGGAACTGGCCAGGTGTGGTGGCTCAAGCCTGTAATCCCAGCACTTTGGGAGGCCGAGGCGGGCGGATCCCAAGGTCAAGAGATCGAGACCATCCTGGCCAACAGGGTGAAACCCCATCTCTACTAAAAATACAAAACTTAGCTGGGCGTGGTGGCGTGTGCCTGTAGTCCTGGCTACTCGGGAGGCTGAGGCAGGAGAATTGCTTGAACCCGGGAGGTGGAGGTTGCAGTGAGCCGAGGTCTTGCCACTGCATTCCAGCCTGGCACCTGGCAACGGAACGAGACTCTGTCTCAAAAAAAAAAAAAAGAAGGAAACTCACTAAAGCCAGGAGGAATTTGGCCTGGGACCTGGAAATGGCGCTGAAATGGACTGGATTACATTGTGAGGTTTCACATGTGTAAGTGCTACGCTCCTTCAGCAGCCAGACAGAGGCAAGCTGAGAACCTGTTAGCAGGACTCACTGTGGACATAGGGGCTATCGGATACCACGTCTTCAGTTGCCCACGTGTGAGGCACCGTGTGAACTGGAGCTTATTGGAGCAGGGGGTCCAGGACTGCTGGTGTGGCTGCAGAAGGCCTGGGTCCCTCCCGGTCCCTATGTAAGGCTGACTTGCTGTGGGTGGGACCTTGGGTCGTGTTTGCCTTCCCTGGGCCTCAGCCTGCATCCGTAAAACGGGGGGCTCTTCCCTTTGGGACTACCTGTTGGTGTTTGGGTTGCTGATACCTGGGGAATGGAGGGCACAGAAGGGGACCCCAGGCGTGGGGGCTTTTGGGCGACGTCTCCACCACTCTGTGACCCCTGGGCTGTGGGCTTTCTTTAGCGGCTCGGGAAGCCTTCCAGGAGCAGATGATAGGCCTTGAGGGTGCTGTGAAGACTGCTCGGGAGCAGCTGCAGAGGCTGAGCAAGGGTGCCCGCTGTGCCCGGGCCAGAGCCCAGAAGACCTGCACCCAGCTGGCAGACCTGGAGGCAGTGCTGGCGTCCTCAGAAGAGGAGATTCTGCACGCAGCTGCCGTTCTTATGTCTCTGGTATCCCAGGGCCCCCGCCCCACCAACCCAAACGCACCAATCCAGGGCGTTGTTCCCTGCTCCAGCCCCGCCAGTGACCTGGCGACCTTGGGTATGACTCCCCACTTTGGGAGGCTCAGTTTCGTCTGCAAAATGGGGATCACACAGCGCCTCCTCCGCGGATTCAGCGAGGGGACGTTTGCGAAGGGCGAGGTGTGCCCCGAGGAGGCTGGATGCGCAGTAAGCAGTGGGCGGCGTCCTTATTGCTGTTTCTGCGTCCTGGGACTCCGCTCACTGGATGCCGACGTTGTGACCAGCTTTGTGCATTTACAAAACTGCTGGTGCCATCCAGTTCTGCCCCACCCTTGAGCCAGATACAGCCCTTGCCCTTTGGGGACAGGCTGTCAGTTTCCTCTCTTCTTCTTTCTACAGGAGATTCCTCAGGAAGGGCCTGGCCAGCCCAGCAACTGGAGCCACCCGGCCACAGAGGCCCGTGCCCTCGCCAGGAGGTGAGTCCCAAGACATGGTGAGGTTGTGCCTGGCCCTTCTCCTGGGGGTTCCAGGGTCACAGTCAGCCCACAGGTTCCCCCACCCAGGAGTCGGGATCAGATATTACAAGAGCTGCCTGGTGGGGGCAGTGTCCCCAGTAAGGGGAAGGGCAGGCAAGGTGAGTGAGTGCAGAGATGTTGGGGGCAAAGCTTTGTTGACTGAAGGCATTGGAGAGCATCTGCTGGCTTTCCTTTTGTGACAGTTGTATAATATACAAGTTATTATATTGGGGTAGAGTTCACACACCGTGTAATTCAGTGCTTTCCCTATATTCTCAGGTAGCAAAGCCATCATCACAACCAATTTTAGAATTTTCTTTTCGTTTCTTTTGAGACGGAGTCTTGCTCTGTCGCCCAGGCCGGAGTGCAATGGCGTGATCTCGGCTCACTGCGACCTCCGCCTCCCGGGTTCAAGCAATTCTCCTTCCTCAGCCCCCCAAGTAGCTGGGACTGCAGGCATGTGCCACCACACCCAGCTAATTTTTGTATTTCTAGGAGAGACAGGTTTTCACCATGTTGGTCAAGATGATCTCGATCTCTTGACTTTGTGATCTGCCTGCCTCAGCCTCCCAAAGTGCTGGGATTACAGGCATGAGCCACCGCGCCTGGTCAGGATTTTCATTATCCCAAAAACAAATCCCCGGACCCATTTGCCACCACCCCCTGTCTCTCCTTATCTCCCCAGCCCCTGGAAACCACAACTCTACTTTCTGTCTCTCTAAATTTGCCTATTCTGGACACTTCATAGAAGTGGAATCAGACAATGTATTACCTTTTACAACTGGCTTCTTTTACCAAGCACAGTGTTTTCAAGGCTCATCCACGCCATGGCATGGACCAGTGCTTCACTCCTTTTTATGGCCGAATAATATTCCATCGAATGGAACTGCCACATTTTGTTTATTCGTTCATCTGTTAACAGACACTTGGGCTGTTTCATCTACTGCCTTTAAGAAGCAGCTTAAGGCCGGGCGCAGTGGCTCACGCGTGTAATCTCAGCACTTTGGGAGGCTGAGGCGGGTGGCTCACTTGAGGTCAGGAGTTCAATACCCAGCCTGGCCAACATGGTGAAATGCCGTCTCCACTAAAAGTACATAAATTAGCTGGGCATGGTGGCACGAGCCTGTAATTTCAGCTACTTGGGAGGCTGAGGCAAGAGAATCACTTGAACCCGGGGGGTGGGGAGGTTGCAATCAGCTGAGATCACATCACTGCACTCCAGCCTGGTGACAGAGACTCCATCTCAAAAAAAAAAAAAAAAGAGGTCCAATTAATCCTTATGTCAACACAACAGTCACAAACTCCATGTAACAGGAACAGGGCGTGGAGTACGCTTCCTATCAGTCTTTAAAGTGTGTGACACAGAAAGGTGGAAAAGGAGTCCCCATCTTTGTGGCTGTCCTCTGTTTGGGGAAGCAGGAGGCCTGGGTCGTAGGGGGTGTAGTTCTGGTCCTAAGCCCCTTCTGTGCGAGCCCTTGCTGACGGTCAGGTGGGTGTCCTCACACAGCCACAGAGACGCCGCTGCCAAGATCGCAGCCACTGCTCGGAGGGCCCTGCTCGCCTCCAACACCAGCTACATGCTTCTCCAGAGTCTGCTGGAGGGAAGGGTGGCCCTGGAGACCCAGCGGGACCTGGAGGACAGGTGAGTCCCCCCAGGTGTGGCTAGAAGCTTGGCGTTGGCCTTCTGGAGCTGACAGGGCTCGGCCAGAGGCTGCTGCTTCCGGAACCAGCTCCCTCAAGTCCCAATGTTCTTTGTCATTGGTGTCTGGGGTATCTTGGGTCTGCATCCCACTCGGGGTGGGGCCACGGGGTCTTGGGCACACTCGGTGGTGAGTCGCAGTAACCACTTGTGCCTAGCGGGTGCAACTCAGCCTCTGAAGAGAAGGGACAGGAACCAGAGCCCAGAGCAACAGATCCCTCGCTCTCCCTCTGCAGTGTCCCCTGCGCCCCGGCCCCTGCACCCCAGCCCAGGGCAGCTCCTCTGAGCTCTTCCACAGCACCAGCTTCTTTCTCTGCCTCTGCAGAGCAGGCAGTTTGCTTCTCTGCTTTGGTGACCCACTCTGTCCCTCTCAGTTTAAAGGTCCATGGACACTCCCCAGCGTCTTGCTGAGCGTTCCTAAATGAGAATGGGATTGACTCCACTTAGATCGGGTGTCCAGCCCTGAGCCAGTCACATGAGCCACCCAGGGGCAGGGCACTGGCTCTCTAAAAAGGGGGAAGGGATGGAAGGGAAGCCAGGGGTCTCCACCCCAGCAGTGCCCTTGTCAGGGAGGAATGGGTGGGACAGGGTGTGGACAGCTGGTCAGGATGGAAAACCCATCCTAGCTGGTTGGTTATAGACACAGGCAGTCAGGGCGAAAGGGCACACAGGGGTTCGACAGCCCAGGGCCCTCCATTCATCAGTGGCGAGGATGTGCCCAGCGTCACTGGGAAGGGCATGGCTGAGGCAGGGCCAGGGCCAGGGCCACTGCGCTCCCCACTTCACCAGGCATTTTCCTCTTCGCCATTCACCCAGAAGAGCCAAACATTTGCAAACATGTGATTCTTGAGTGGAAACCAAGCAGAGGCCTTTCAGCAAAGTGTGGCTGAACTGAGTGATGCAGGAACAAGAATGTGGCCCTTTCACAGCCCGTCTGGCTCATTGGAAAGTTGCAGAGAAGCGGCCACTTTCCAAGGCAGCTGTGCAGGCCCTGCAGAGGGCTGCTCTGCCTGGGAAGTTGGCAGAGGCCTTCGCAAACCAAGGGCTCTGGTCCGGCGCCCAGACAGGGATGGGGAGGGCCAGTCCTGCCTCCCGCTCCACGGCCTCTGTTTCCTCCCAGGTACCAGGAGGTCCAGGCGGCCCAGGAAGCGTTGGGCATGGCTGTGGCAGAGGTGCTGCCTGAAGCGGAAAGTGTGCTGGCCACCGTACAGCAAGTTGGCGCAGATACAGCCCCGCACCTGGCCTCACTGGCTGCCCTGGGAGCCCTGGTCAGCTCAGTTGCCCTCAGATCCGTGGGGTTGGGGGGATCTATTATAGAAGCTGGAGGTACAGTGGCGCATGCCTGTAATCCCAGCACTTTGGAAGACCCAGGCGGGTATATCACCTGAGGTCAGGAGTTCGAGGCCAGCCTGGCCAATGTAATGAAACCCCATCTCTACCAAAAATACAAAAATTAGCCAGGTGTGGTGGTTCACACCTGTAATCCCAGCTACTGGAGAGGCTGAGGCAGAAGAATCACTTGAACCTGGGAGGCAGAGGCTGCAGTGAGCCAAGATTGCACCATTGCACTCCGGCGTGGGTGACAGAGCAAGACTCTGTTTCAAAAAAGAAAATAAAATTATAGCAGCTGGAGAAACTGTTGGGGCCCGGGCAGAGGCAGGGGCTGTGGCTCCTTTTTAACTACATTGCAGCCAAGTCAAATGATATAAACTACTGCGGGGTGGAGCTCGACCATTCTCTGTTGATGATAATATCAAGGCTGAGGTCTCTTCCCGTTACACTGACATTAGCAATGACATCAGACAGACCTGGGTTGCGATCCCAGCTCTGCCACTCCGGCTCTGTGACCTTGGCCGAGGACTTTCCTTCCCTGAGCCTCAGTCTGTCACATGGAACTCCCCACTGGGTTATTTCAGAGCTGCTTCTGTGGGAGCTAGGCAGAGATTCAGGAGCATCGCTGAGGTAGCCGGCCGGCCCCTCTGTACCCATCACCTTGTACTCATCACCTCTGCATGAGTTGGGTCTATGGTATCATTTCAGTAGCCCTGAAATCCTAAAAAACTCAGAAACTGAACGTTAAAGAAATCAGCTTATGGCCGGGTGCAGTGGCTCACACCTGTAATCCCAGCATTTTGGGAGGCCAAGGCAGGTGGATCACAAGGTCAGGAGTTCGAGACCATCCTGGCCAACACAGTGAAACCCTGTCTCTACTAAAAATGCAAAAAATTAGCCGGGCATGGTGGCATGCACCTGCAGTCCCAGCTACTCGGGAGGCTGAGGCAGGAGAATCGCTTGAACCCAGGAGGCGGAGGTTGCAGTGAGCTGCGATGGCGCCACTGTACTCTAGCCTGGTGACAGAGCGAGACTTTGTCTCAAAAAAAAAAAAAAAAAAAAGAACTCAGCTTATACAAATGCCTATTTGAGGTCTTTGCTTCTCCCATTCCACGTGAAGAGTAATGCACAGCCGTTAGTGCGTTTGAGCCCAGGTTCTGCTTCCGACACCCCTGAGGGTGTTAGATCATATGTAGGACCTGCATACTTCTTCTCCAAAGTCTGGAAGATTCTGCATTCTGAAGCCATGCAGCCCCCAGATCTTAGTTCAAGACTGTGGAGCTAGGGAGGCATTCTCGGTCTGCAGTGAGGCAGTGTGGGTCAGAGAGGCTAGCTGAGTCGCTGGAGGCCATACAGCTAGAAGTTGGTAGAGCTGTTATCTGAGCCTCAAGTGAGGGGTCCCCAACCTGGCTCCTCTTGCCCTGGCCCCTGGGGTCCACACAAAGCCTCACCCCTGCTATTCCTGCCCCTGGGGCTTCTGAGCTACCTGGGGCATCAGGTAGGCTCACCAGGTTTTCAGGGGGCTTGGTTCACGGCTGACAGCCAGGGGAAGACTTGCTGCCTCAGCCCAGCAGGGCACCTCCCCCCAAGTAGCGTTTACCCTTCCTGCTGAGCCCATTGTCTCCCTGCAGCCTCAGAAGTCGGGGGCTGAAGAGCTGGGCCGGAAGGCGAGGGCCCTGGAGAAGACAGTTGCATCAAGACAGCACCTGGCCACCGAGGCTGCCCGAGCCATCCAGGCTGCTGCCCAGGCGGCACTGCAGAAAACAGAGCCCCTCACACAGGTCAGCTCATGCTTGTGCTCTGAAACAGGGGGCCTGGGAGAGGTTGGGGCTACCCCGAAGGTGATCTGGGTCAGGGTTGCAGGAGGGAGAAGGGCAGAAGTAGCTCTTTCCATCCCTCTGGTACCTCCTGCAAAACACACACAGCCTGAGGCAGGGGAGGGGACCCTGATACCCAGAGAAGAGGCGATGGACAGACAGACAGAGGACAGCAGCAGCACCCAGGCCACCCCACCATCCTGGGATAGTTCTCGCTCATGCCTCCATTCATTAGTTCATTCTCTAGATATTTTTGTTTGGTTTCGGTTTTGGTTTTGAAACAAAGTCTCGCTCTATTGCCCAGGCCGGAGTGCAGTGGTGCAGTGGCGCGATCTCGGCTCACTGCAACCTTTATCTTGTGGTTCAAATGATTCCCGTGTCTGCCTCCAGAGTAACTGGGACTCCAAGCATGCATCACCATGCCTAGCTATTTTTCTTTTTTGTATTTTTGGTAGAGACAGGGTTTCACCATGCTGGTCAGGCTGGTCTCGAACTCCTGGCCTCAAGCGATCCACCTGCCTCAGCCTCCCAAAGCGCTGGGATTATAGGTGTGAGCCACCACACTCAGCCCCATTCTTTTTTTTTGAGATGTAGTCTTACTTTGTCAGCCCGGCTGGAGTGCGTGGCGGGATCCTAGCTCCTGCAACCTCCGCCTCCCAGGTTCAAGTAATTCTCCTGCTTCAGCCTCCTGAGTAGCTGGGATTACAGGCTTACACCACCAGCCAGTTATTTTTTGTATTTTTAGTAAAGATGGGGTTTCACCATGCTGGTTAGGCTGAACTCCTGATCTCAGGTGATCCACCTTCCTCAGCCTCCCAAAATGCTAGGATTACAGGAGCAAGAATGGAAGTCTGGCTTCCCTTCCTTTTAAAGACAGGATAAGAGGGCCGTCTGTGATGTGTGAGAATGTATCTGAAGGGCTGAGCCCGGTGCCCGGCGCTTACCTGGAGTGCTTGGCTCTGCTGGGGCCCCGGGGCAGCACCTGCTGATCTGCTGTACTCCCTCATCCCGGGTAAGGATGCCAGGAAGGGAGATGACTTCCCCAGGAGTCAGGGCCAGGCCCCAGTGTGTACTGATGCCCCGCCCCACAGCAGTCAGAATAGGGCTGAGGCAGTGCTATGTGTCTCCTCAAACTCTAGTACTTATTTATTCTTATGACAGTGGCATTCACGGGGCATACAATTACCCATTTTGGATTCAATGGCTTTTAGTACATGGCAACGTTGTGCCACTTCCACCTCAGTCTAGTTTCAGAACGTTTCACCACCCGTAACAGAAACCCCATGCCCACTCCGCAGTCACTCCTCACTTCCCCTCCCGAGGCCTGAGTCTGCTTTCTGTCTCTGTAGATTTCCTTAGTCTAGCTCTTTCGCAGAAATGGAACCATGTGATACGTATTGATTGTGTCGGGCTTCCTCCTGCTAACGTAATCTTTTCAGGGTTCACCTGCATTGCAGCCTGGATCTAGACTTGCTCCCTTTTTAAGGCTCAGTCATATTCCCGTGTGTAGGTGAAGCACATTTTGTTTACTCATTCATTTCATTCATTCATCAAACCCAAATTCTTTGAGTATCTAGTCCTGTTGAGTGGCAGTGAGGAAGAAACTGAGTTTCCATAAATCGGGGTGGTATCATAAACAGATTTGTTGTGATTTTCGCATCCACTTGCTGAGATAAAGCGGTGTTCTTTTTTTCTTTTCTTTTTTTTTTTTTTTTGAGATGGATTCTTGATGCCACCCAGGCTGGAGTACAGTGACTCAATCTTGGCTCACTACAATCTCCGCCTCCCAGATTCAAGCCATCCTCCTGCCTCAGCCTCCCAAGTAGCTGGGATTACAGGCATGCACCACCACGCCCAGCTAATTTTTTTTTATTTTTTCTTTTTTTTGTATTTTTCGTAGAGACAGGGTTTCACCGTGTTGGCCAGGCTGGTCTCGAACTCCTGACCTTAAGTGATCTGCTTGCCTCAGTCTCCCAAAGTGCTGGGATTACAGGCATGAGCCCCTGTGCCTGGCTAATAGAACAGGTGCTCTCGTTCCTTTCATTCTAGTGTTCCAGTTTTCCTCAGGGTTTTTGTGGAACAGGTGTCTGCTTGGGAGATAGTCAGCGTTCAACTTTTATGTAATAACACAGATCAGGTGCTCCTGGTGGACAGTGTGACCCAGAGTCAAGGATTTGGTGATGTTTTGGGCACCCGTATATGTGGTTTGGTGCCCGCTGAGCTGCCCCCAGGCACTGCTTCTTGGAGCCAGCGCCCAGCCTCTCCTCATCTTTCTCCAGCTGCACCAGGAGGCCAGAGCCGCCCTGACCCAGGCTTCCTCGTCAGTCCGGGCTGCCACAGTGACCGTCATGGGGGCCAGGACTCTGCTGGCCGACCTGGAAGGTACGTGTGTCTGGCTGACCACTAGGCTCTGTGATACACAAATGCCCCTGACAGCCACTCAGCTGTCGCCTCGGCCAGGGCAGGCTTGCAGAGGACAAGAGTCTGGTCTTGTGGGCTTCATTAAGCCAAGTGTACTGTTCCCTCCACCTCTCAGGATCCCGCCCCCTCTCATAGACCGCTCACCTAGGACCTGCCCATGTGGCTCTCCCATACACCCTGATCATCAGACCACATGCAGAGCCCTCAAGACCCAGCAGGAGGAGACGCTGACGTCATTGGCTGCCCACCGAGGTCAAGTCCGCTCTGGCCCGGGCACCAGTTAGTTACCTGGTACAAATATGGCTGTCCTGGTCCAATGCTGAGTTGGGGCTCTGGGAAGGGTGAAGTTTCTCTTTAGAAGGGCCTATGGGTTCATGCCAGTCCAGGCCTGTCTTGAGCCCTAGGAAAATAGGCCCAAGTGCCCTCATTTTGCAGATGGGTAGACTGAGGAAAGGAATTGCTATTCATCCCTGGGTCAGGGCTAAGCTGGGAATAGAAGCCAGCAAATACGATTCTGCAAGTGTCAGCCGTGTGATGAGCTTCTGTGATACCCAATTTGCTCCAGAGAGAAGCCCCCTCACCTTTATTTGTGGCTCCTTATCCAACGGGCTAGATAAGGCAGGAGCGCACTCTGAACCCCCAGATGTTTCTTGGGGTCTGAGGCCAGAAGCCAGGCTTCTGCTGTTGTCTCGGTTCTGTGGCCTCCCTCCCAACCCTGCCCACGGCCCGGAAGAGATGGAGCTCTAGGTGTGGACCCAGCCCCCTCCGGGGCAGCGGGTGGGCCGGTCCGTGCCTCCTGATCCCCAGCTTCCTGGTGGCTTGAAGCCCTATCCCCACCTTTCGGGGGCTTCCTATGGGGAAGGCGTGGCCGCGTGTGCTTAAGCAGCTAGAGTCATATTTAGAAAAAGGTACGTTCAACAATTCATAATGACAGAATGTTCACATCTTAGAACGTTAGAATTATGAGAGGTCTTAAAGTCATCTGCCGCAAATCTCACACCTGACAGTGGACCCATCCACTCTCAGCTTGCTTATCTCCTACCCTGGGGGGCTCGCTCCTTTACAAGGTTTCACCTTCTCATTGCTGGGGTCTGAGAATGAGAAAGCTCTTGTATGTAGTAGATGGAAATTTCCTTCCACGGCTCCCATATTCCACAGGAGGGTTAACCTCAAACCTCCAAGCCCACGCTCTTTTCCCCATTCCGATCCCATTTTAGAGACACCCCCTCTTACCACCAGTTGGCCTGTGCTCGGTTGGTGCTTAGGATAAAAGGAAAATTCATGAAGTGAACTGTGGAGCAGTCTTCCCCAGGGCGTGGCCCCGGGTCTCCTAGCCTGTGATATGCGCTGCCGGGAGACGGTTTACGTTTAGGAACTGTCTCTTACTGCTGCATCCTCTTGAGGTCTTACAGAGAACACTGGAGAATATTAAAGGCTCTGAGAAGGCCTGTAATACAGAAACCTGCTTCACTTTAGACTTAATTGATATGTCCCTCTAATGTTTGTTAACATTGTGGCGAATGAGGGCTCCATAGCATACATGTTGAGAAACACCAATTTTGCGTATAAGGAGCAAAGCAGACCTAATTTCTGGATAGAACAATTCTGTAATACTATGCCCCAAAGATTAGAAGACCTCATTCTTTTTAAAAATTGACTTCAACTTTGTCCACTGTAATCGGTACTTTTTTTTTTTTTTTTTTGAGATGGCATCTCTCTCTGTTGCCAAGGCTGGAATGCAGTGGCGTGATCTCCGCTCACTGCAACCTCTGCCTCCCAGGTTCAGGCAATTCTCCTGCCTCAGCCTCCTGATAGCTGGGATTACAGGCGCCCACCACCACACCTGGCTTTTTTTTTTTTTTTTTTTGTATTTTTAGTAGAGATGGGGCTTCACCAGGTTGGCCAGGCTGATTTTGAACTCCTAACCTCCAGTGATCCGCCCACCTCAGCCTCCCAAAGTGCTGGAATTACAGGTGTGAGCCACTGCGCCCGGCCTGTAATCAGTTCTTTTGATGATAAACTTCCTTTAGAATATTTTTTTGAGTTGGGGTCTCACTCTGTCACCCAGGCTGGAGTTCGGTGGTACAATCGTAGCTCACTCTAGCCTCAACTCCTGGCCTCAAGTGATCCTTCCACCTCAGTCTCCCGAGTCGCTAGGTCTATAGGTGTGTGCCACCGTGCCCAGCTAAGCTTTTTTCTTTTTGTAGAGATGAGGTCTCACTGTTTCCTAGGCTGCTTTCAAACTCCTGGCCTGATCCTCCTGCTTCAGCCTCCAGAGTAGCTGGGATTACAGGTGTGAGCCACGGCACCTAACTAAATTTCCCTTAGAATTTTATCTGAAAGGAAAGGAAATAGCCTCGTTGTTTACAAAGAAGGAAATTGCTTCTTCTTGGATAATAAAATCTATGGGAATTGTAACATTTTGGCCAGGTGTGGTAGCTCACACCTGTAATCCCAGCACTTTGGGAAACCAAGGTGGGCGGATCACTTGAAGCCAGGAGTTTGAGATCAGCCTGGCCAATGTGGTGAACCCCCATCTCTACTAAAAATATAGAAAATATATATATTAGCTAGGTGTGATGGTTGCGCTCATAATCCCAGCTACTCAGGAGGCGGAGGCAGGAGGATCGCTTGAACCTGGGAAGCAGAGGTTGCAGTGAGCCGAGATCTCTCCACTGGGCGACAGAGTGGGACCTTGTATTTTAAAAAAAGAGAGAGAGAGAATTGTAGTATCTCCCTTTTTGTCTTGGTTGCTTAAGAGCTCAGAGGTCAATAGAACATTTGGTTTCTGCAACGTCATTATTGAGATTTTCGGACACTTTTCCCTCCTCCTCCGTCCTTCCTCATCCCTCCAGTTACATTGGACTCTTGGTTTTCCATGGTAAGGATCCATTTGTTGATTTATCGGTCACTATAGACTGCCTATTGTTTAGACATAGGCGGTACATGAAAATGCGGAGCTGAGCGGACTGAGCCGTGGACTGTGCTAGCCCCCACCACTGGCCCCAGCATTGACCACCATGTAATAGACATTCTCATAGAATATGCATCTGGAAATTCCCCAAGCAGCATGTCTATGTCTCACTTGCTTTTGTTTTCTCCTGGAGAAGTCTGAGAAGGTGATACGCAGCTTTCATGCACCTCAAACCTCCACTCGTTGTCCAAGGGTCTGTGGCCAGCCAGGCAGCTCTGCCAGCGGCTGCCTGGGAGGAGAGGAGGCGTGAGCCCAGTTCTCCTGACCCAGCCTCAGCCGGGTTTGCAGGAATGAAGCTGCAGTTTCCTCGGCCCAAGGACCAGGCGGCTCTGCAGAGGAAGGCAGACTCCGTCAGGGACAGGCTGCTTGCAGACACGAGAAAGAAAACCAAGCAGGCGGAGAGGATGCTGGGAAACGCGGCCCCTCTTTCCTCCAGTGCCAAGAAGAAGGGCAGGGAAGCAGAGGTGTTGGCCAAGGACAATGCCAAGGTCAGGGCGGTGGCTGTGACATTAGCGGCCTCCTGCCTTCTGGAGGGACCACCCTTCTGTAGGTCCCTTCCCAACATCTGTGCTGACTCCTCTGCACTTACTGCTCAGTGGGTCCAGGCACTTAGCTCAGGGACTCCAGGGGGGTGCACCTGTGGGTTCCTCATGAAATAGGTGTCATTGCTGTCCCATTGTACAGGTGAGGACACTGAGGCACAGCCAGGCTCATGAACTTAACCAGGACTCACACCTGGGTCTGGCTTTTCTTCCTAAACTTCTAGGTTTTTCTTTTCTCTTTTGTTATCTTTAAGTTTGTATTTATTTATTTTACCTGTCTTTCTGTTTTTAATTTTTTTGTTTCTGTAATTTTTTTTTTTTTTTTTTTGGAAACGGTCTTGCTCTGTCGCCAGGCGCCATGCTAGAGTGCAGTGGCACGATCTCAGCTCACTGCAACCTCCACCTTCCGGGTTCAAGCAATTCTCTTGCCTCAGCCTCCCGAGTAGCTGGGACTACAGGCGCACACCACCATGCCCAGCTAATTTTTGTATTTTTTAGTAGAGAGGGGGTTTCACTATGTTGGCCAGGATGGTTTTGATCTCTTGACCTCGTGATCTGCCCGCCTCAGCCTCCCAAAGGGCTGGGATTACAAGCGTGAGCCATCACTCCAAGCCTGTTTCTATAATTTTTTAAGACAGAGTCTTACTCTGTGGCCCAGGCTGGAGTGCAGTGGTGCAATAGCAGTTCACTGCAACCTCCACCTCCTGGGTTCAAGTGATTCTCCTGCCTCACTTCCAGAGTGGCTGTGATTATAGGTGTGCTCCACCATACCCGGCTAATTTTTGTATTTTTAGTAAAGTGGAGTTTCACCATGTTGACCAGGTGGTCTCGAACTCCTGACCTAAGGTAATCCACCTGTCTTGGCCTCCCAAAGTGCTGGGATTACAGGTGTGAGCCACTGCACCTGGCTTAAAAATTTTTTTTTTTTTTTTTTTTTTTTTTTTGAGATGGAGTCTCAATCTGTCACCCGGGCTGGAGTGCAATGGCATGATCTCAGCTTACTGCAACCTCCACCTCCTGGGTTCCAGTGATTCTCCTGCCTCAGCCTCCCAGGTAGCTGGGAGTACAGACATGTGGCACCACACCCAGCTAATTTTGTATTTCAGTAGAGATGGGGTTTCACCATGTTGGCCAGGATGGTCTCAATCTCCTGACTTCAGGTGATCCACCCCCTTGGCCTCCCAAAGTGCTGGGATTACAGGCATGAGCCCCTGCACCCAGCCTAAAATTGGTGCCAAATTCTAATGAGTGCCTGTCTCTGCAGCTCTGTTGCTGGCTCTTTTGCTCACACACCAAGCAAACTGTCTTTATGGCACCTAGAGAACATGCTGGATTTGCAGTTGGGGTCCCCAGGCTTGACTTCTTCCCATGCCACTTGGGCTTTGGCCAGCCCTTCCAAGCCCCTGTGCCTCTGTTTCCTCATCTGCAAAATAGTTGGAATTTCTCCTCCTGAGAGAAACAGGTGGTATCCAGCCGTCTGCACTGTGCCCCAGTACCTAGCCTGCATTCAGCACATATTCGTTGCATGCATGCATGAAGGATCTGCCTGGTACAGGCGACTGCTTGGCATTCTTGCCGTAAGAGCTATTTACCTGCAAAAGGACTTACGGCACTCACCTCTTCTCCCTCCGCTGCCACCCACCCCATAGCTCGCCAAGGCCTTGCTGAGGGAGGGGAAACAGGGGCACCGCCGTGCCAGCCGGCTCACCAGCCAGACGCAAGCCATGCTCCAGCAGGCATCCCGGCAGGTTCTGGTGTCTGAAGCACGCAGACAGGAGCTGGAGGAAGCTGAACGGGTACGTGTGCCAGGGCCCCCACCCCATCACTTCCTGCCCCTGGCCGCAAGGGTGGGGGCGCCACTCAAGCTGTTTCTCCCTCCTCCCTCTGGAAGGTGGGTGCTGGGCTGAGCGAGATGGAGCAGCAGATCCAGGAATCACGCATCTCCCTGGAGAAGGACATTGAGGCCCTGTCAGAGCTGCTTGCCAGGCTGGGTAAGGAGACCCCAGGGCTGGGCCCTGAACCTCTGGGTCCCTGAGGCACCTCTAGGATCTTCCTGTGAGCTCCAATCCTGGGGAAGATTTCCTCCCTGTCCTTACCTCCATGCTTCCCATGGCCCCATCTTTATGTTCAATGACAAGCGTTTGTAACCATGCCCAGGCCTCTATGCCGTATGAGACGAGGTTGGTGTCTAAAAATGAGTTCACTTTGAGTCACTCTTTGTGCCTCCAGAGACCTGTATTCTTGGAGGCAGAGCAGGGGGCACACAGAAAGCTCACCATTAGCAAGAACACCTACAGACAGGGGTGAGCAGGTCAGCCCTCGGGGACTGAGGGCTCAGGAGAAGAAAGGCTGTCACGGCAGCAAGTGTGGCGTCAGGCGCCGGTTTGGAGTCAGACCAAGATTCAGGTCTGGATCTGTCCCTTCTTTAGCCATTAGACCTTGGGCAAGTCACTCCACCTCTCTGAGCCTCAGATCCCCCATCTGGAAAATGGGAGTCACCGTGGGGTGATTTAGAAAGCTCTTACCACAGTGTGTGGTGTATTTTAAGAGTGAGGAAATAGCAGCTCATAGAAAGAGGTCAGATTCAAGGTGGGCCTTAGCAAGGAGGGATTTGAATGAAGGGAATAGCACCTCCCCAGGCATGAAGGTCCCAGAAGCCCGGTGTTGGGGAGACAGCAGATGGGACAGTGAGCAGAAAAGAACGGCACGTGTTTTTTCAAATTTTAAAAGACACATAATATTTTTTTCTTTTTTTTCTTCTAGACAGGGTCTCAACCTGTCACCTAGGCTGGAGTGCAGTGGTGTGATCTCGGCTCACTGCAACCTCCGCATCCCGTGTTCAAACAATTCTCCTGCCTCAGCCTCCCGAGCAGCTGGGACTACAGGTGCATGCCACCACGCCCAGCTAATTTTTTTTATTTTTAGTAGAGACGGGGTTTCACCATGTTAACCAGGATGGTCTCAATCTCCTGACCTCATGATCTACCTGCCTCAGCTTCCCAAAGTGCTGGGATTACAGGCGTGAGCCACTGTACCTGGCCAATATTTTCTATCTTAACCATTTTGAAGTGTACAGTTCAGCATCATTAAGTACATTCACTACTGTTCTGTCATCACCACTACCCATCTCTAGAGGTCTTTCATCATCTCCAGCTGAAGCTCTGTCCTCCAGAAACACTCACTCCCCATTTCCCTCCCCCAGCCCCGGCAGCCACCATTCTACTTTTGTCTCTGTGAATTTGACTACTCTGGGCCAGGCGCGCTGGCTCCCGCCTGTAATCCCAGCACTTTGAGAGGCCGAGGCAGGCGGATCATTTGAGATCAGGAGTTTGAGACCAGCCTAATGAATATGGTAAAAGGCTGTCTCTTCTAAAAATACAAAAAAAAAAAAAAAATAGCCAGGCATGGTGGCACACACTTGTAGTCTCAGCTACACAGAATGCTGAGGCAGGAGAATCTCTTTGACCTGGGAGGCGGAGGTGGCAGTGAGCCAAGATCGAGCCACTTCACTCCAGCCTGGGCGACTGAGTGAGACTCCGTCTCAAAAAAAGAATTTGACTACTCGGCACCTCATATAACTGGAATCGTACAGTATTTGTTCTTAAAAAAACTTTTTTTTTGGAAACAGGATCTTGCTCTGTTGCCCAGGCTGGAGTGCAGTGGTGCAATGGTGGCCCACTGTAGCCTCAGACTCCTGGGGTCAAGCAATCCTTCACTTCAGTCTTCAAAGTAGCTGGGACCACAGGCACGTACCACCATAATCTGCTAATTTTTGTTGTTGTTGAGATAAAAACATATGTTCCTTATGTTGCCCAGGCTGGTCTTGAACTCCTGGGCTCAAGTGATCCCCCTGCCTTGGCCTCCCAAAGTGCTGGGATCACAAGCATGAGCCACCGTGCCCTGCCTTATTTTTACTCTTTTGATGGACTTATTTCACTTAGCAGAGAGTCATCAAGATTCACCAGTGGCAGCATGCATTTTCAATTATCATTCGTAATGAGAGAGAACTGCCATGCTCTGCACTTTGGACACCAGGCCCACACTGAGCTATTCACACACATCATCTTACAGAATTTTCATACTAAGTTTTTAATGCAGGGACAGATACTCTTTTGCCATTTTGCAATGAGGAAACTGAGGTGTGGAGAGTTTATTTTTATTTTTTATTTTTGTTTGTTTTTTGTAGAGATAGTGTCTCGTTACGTTAACCAAGCTGGTGTTGAACTCCTGGCCTCAAGAGATGCTCCCACCTCAGGTTTCCAAAGTGCTAGGATTACGAGAGAGCCACTACACCCAGCCTAGCACAGAGAGGTTAGATAATGTGCCCAGGGTCCCACCGCCAATCGGTGGGGAAGCCATGACTTGCCTGTGGATCCAAGTGACTCAGAGTGCATGCAGGTAGCCATTGGTTGACACCCAATGCCCTGTCATGGAGCAGACACTCTCTTCAACCATTCCTGCATTGTCACTGTCATTCATTCACTTGTCACTCTGTGTCAGCCCTGTGCTTCATACGGGGATGCAGAATGAATAGCACACACCTGGCCCCTGCTCCAGGAGCCCTAGATGGCCTGGGCAGGTAGAGTGGGGCCTGTAACTCATTTCTGAATCTCTTTGAAAGCCAAGCTGTTTGGACTTGGCTGTGAGCAGTGGGGCCTCCTGAGGTCTGCCCAGATCAGCAGGGCCTGGGCTCCCCTCTGCCTTCTCTTACACCCTGGCTTGGGGCTTGCAGCTGCTTGCCCAGGAAATCCAGGGCCTCAGGGAGCCATGGGGCCCAGTGGAATCCTGTGGGGTTAGAAGAAGTCACTTGGGACTGGACGTGGTGGCTCACAACTCTAATTCCAGCACTTCAGGAGACCAAGGCAGGCAGATCACCAAGGCAGGCAGAGGTCAGGAGTTTGAGATCAGTCTGGCCAACATGGTGAAACCTTGTCTCTACTAAAAATACAAAATAGTAGCTGGGCATCTGTAATCCTAGATACTTGGGAGGCTGAAGCAGGAGAATTGCTTGAACCCAAGAGGCGGAGGCTACATTAAGCCAAGATCACGCCACTGAACTCCAGCCTGGGCAACAGAGTGAGACTCTGTCTCAATAAACAAATAAATACAAAAGTTAGCCAGGCGTGGTGGCGCAGGCCTGTAATCCCAGCTACTCAGAGGTTGAGGCAAGAGAATCACTTGAACCCAGGAGGCAGAGGTTGCAGTGAGCTGACATTGTGCCACAGCACTCCAGCCTGGTTGACAGAGTAAGACTCTGTCTCAAAAAAAAAAGGAAGAAGCAGCCACTTGGGACTTATCTCCTCATTCCCATCGCTTTCCCACCTGGCTGAACTATGTCTTTCAGTTAAATGTTACACTTAGTGACAAGGTGACAAGGACTAGATGGGAGAGGCAGCCTGCAGATTCGACTCCATAAACATTGCTAGCAGTTCTTTTTTTTTTTTTTTTTGAGACAGAGTTTTGCTCTTGTTGCCCAGGCTGGAGTGCAGTGGCACGATCTCGGCTCACCACAACCTCCACTTCCCGGGTTCAAGCGATTCTCCTGCCTCAGACTCCCAAGTAGCTGGAATTACAGGCATGTGCCACCACACCTGGCTAATTTTGTATTTTTTAGTAGAGACGGGGTTTCTCCATGTTGGTCAGGCTGGTCTCAAACTTCCGACCTCAGGTGATCTGCCCGCCTCGGCCTCCCAAAGTGCTAGATCACAGGCTGTCATCACCTGGCCCCAGGGTTAGGGTTAGGGTTAGGATGGGGTTAGGATTAGGGTTGATGCTTGGGGAGATACCGAGAAGTCCTTAACCCCAGGGAGCAGAGCGAAGACCTGCAGGGGCCAGAGCTAAGACCCCGCTGCCTGCCTTCCAGGCCTGCAGCCCCTGCTCCAGCTGCCTCCCAGCCTCTCGCTCTAAAGCCAGAGACCCTGTGATTTGCCACAGGGGCTGCCCACATCCAGGCACACAGGCAGCGTCTGTAAATGTGTGCTGTCAGTGAATTGAGCCAGCACGTTCCAGCCGGCGAAAATCACAGGGACCTCTCTCACGTGCTGTTTTGTAGATGAGAAAACTGAGACTCAGAGAGGACTCACCTAAGGCCTTCATTTTTTTAAACAATAGTAGTAAAACCATCAACAAAAGTGTGCCACCCAGGAGGATGTTCCAGTCTTTCCATGGGCCCATTGGGAGGCATGGGCCCTCAGCCACTTCACAGCCTCTGGGTCCCTGTCTTTCCCTGGTAGATGGTGGGCCGTTGGAATCCTGGGAGTCCTGAGCTGAGGAGAGGCTCCGGGTATGGGGGGTGCCCTGGGGCCTGCAGGGCTGCCAGCTCACAGTGAGGCTGTTTGTGCCCCACCGCAGGGTCGCTGGATGCCCATCAAGCCCCAGCCCAGGCCCTGAACGAGACTCAGTTGGCACTGGAACGCTTGAGGCTGCAGCTGGGCTCCCAGGGGGGCCTGCAGAGGAAACTGAGGCTGTTGGAGCAGGAATCCGAGCAGCAGGAGCTGCAGATCCAGGAGTTTGAGAGCGGCCTCGCCGAGATCCGTGCCGACAAACAGAACCTGGAGGCCATTCTGCACAGCCTGCCCGAGAACTGTGCCAGTTGGCAGTGAGGGCCGCCCAGACCCCCGGCACACTCCCCGCCTGCTGTTTACATGACTGGGGTGTGGACACTACCCCACAGGTGTGCCCATACCGGCGCACCCTGGAGCTGGCTGCTGTGGACTCGATCCCAAGCGAATAGTCACACTCCCTGCTGAGTCTGTCTGTGGCTTCTTCCCTGCCAGAGGACTGAGTGTACGCAGTCAATTCACCTGGGCATCGGTGCACACTCCCACCCCTGCACGTGCATAAATAGGCACACCCCGGCGTCAATAACACATACACACGTGAGGGTGCATGTCTGTGCGTATGACCCACACGTTTTCAAGTCCAGTCCATCCAGTCCACAGCTTACTGTCCACACACTGCAGTCTGCAGCTGTTGGGACAGCCACCTGTGCGCTAGGCTGGATGCTGGGCAGCTTGTTACAGGAGATACCCTGGGGTGCCAACATCCATTCACTCCAGACCACAGGGAGATCTCAGCAGATCTGCAGAGATCAAGCTGTCAGCAAGAGCCGAAGCCCCTAGTCCCAGAGCTGGCTGAGCTGTTTCATGACAGCTGCCCGACATCTGGCCCTGCGTGCACACCCCACAGCTCCACACAGCCAGGAGACCAACAGGCCAAGAAATGCAAGATTCTGGGAGGATTCTCAGCAGTGGAACCTGAGACCCGGAGAGCCCTGAGGGCATGGCCAGGCCTGCTAGTCTGGCTAGAGCAAGGCCCACTCCTGGTGGGAGGTGTCACGGGCTTCACCGGATGCTTCCTTCTCGGGTTCCCCAGACTGCACCAGACGCCCTGAGGGAATGGCCCACACTGGCCTGTACCCACTTCGGCCTGTTATCGATCCCAAGAGCCAGCCCAAGAGCACCTGGGTCAGGGGGCTCAGGCCATCAGGAGCGCCCCTTTGTGCCCCCAGCAACCCAGCTGACCTTTGATGCTTCCCAAACCAGCCCTGCAGCAGCACCTGCCATGCAGGAGGTCACAAGGGTGTGGAAGCCTGGCTGCCATTCCAGTCTGTCCTGCCTGGGAATCGCCCTGTGGCCAGGCCCTCGAGCCCAGGACTCCTCAGCATTTCCTCTTGGCACCCCTCCCCTCTTCCGGGCCCTCTTCCAGCAGACCGCAAGGCCTTGGCATTGGGAAGACAGACGCCTCTGCGGGCCCAGGCCCTACCCACGGCTTCCCTGACAGGGGCAGGGGTAGGGCAGCAGCACAGACCGATTCTGTTTAACGTGGAAATAAAGGACCCTTTTACTGGGCAGGGCAGTGCCCCTCACCCTCCCTGCTGGTGGGCAGCCAGCCAGCGCCCTGGCTGTGGGTACGCACATCACGCACCTGGTAGGTGGCCAGTGTGTGGACCAGACATCGGCAGGAAGGTAGCAAAAGCTGAGCTCATGGCTGGGCCAGTACGTCCGTTAGAGGGCTTTGCTGGGGTCCTGTGGCCACAGGTACCTACCCTCTCCTCTTAGGCACTTACCACGAAAAGCCTAGGAACTGGGGAGTGGGAGGGGTGAGGTGCAGAGAGGCCCTCAGCTGACCTCTGGTTCAGGCTGGAGATGAACTCAGCCAAGTGTGAGGACAGCGAGGAGCAGGGAGGGGCACCATCAGGGACGGGAAGGGTGTGGGTCAGGCCTTGAAAGGTGGGGAGGTAGAAGAGGAAGCAGTCCAGGCAAGAGGGCGGACCACAGTCCGGGCCCGCAGGGTGGGGGCTTGGCCAGCTCTCATCACCCCAGGAACCCAGGTGGAATGGGGTGGGATGTTAGAGCTGCTCACTTAGGGTTCTTGGCCCCAAGCCTCAAACCCCTCCGGAGGTGGTTTCAGCAGAAAAGGGGTGTTGGGAGGGTCACTTGGAAGCCTGGGGTAGAAAAGGCGGCCAGGCATTGGAGATAGCCTAGGGAGGAGCGCCTGACATAGACTGGCTTCCCTCTTCCTCCCTCCCGCCTCTCTTCTTGGTCTCCATCTCTGCTCTCCTCTCCCGTGTCTGCTTCCTTCTTTTCTCTTCATTTATTATTATTTTTTGAGATGGAGTCTCACTGTGTCACCCAGGCTGGAGTGCACTGGCACAATCTCAGCTCACTGCAACCTCTGCCTCCTGGGTTCAAGCGATTGTCCTGCCCCAGCCTCCCGAGTAGCTGGGATTACCGGTGCACACCACCACACCCCGCTAATTTTTGTATATTTAGTAGAGACAGGGTTTCACCATGTTGGTCAGGCGGGTCTCGAACTCCTGAACTCAGGTGATCCACCTGTCTCGGCCTCCCAAAGTGCTGGGATTACAGGTGTGAGCCACTGCACCTGGCCCATTCTTTTCTCTTTGCAGAGTGGCTTTCTTTGCTTTGCTTGTGCCCAATGGGAGAGGACACCCACCACAACCGCCATCCCCCTTGATGGCCCCAGGTGTACATGTCATCAGATCCAATGCTTGCAAGAGACAAGCTGGTGACTCTGTCCTGATTCCAGCTTCGCAGCTTAGGTGAAGTCCCCCCAACCCCTGTTCAGGATAATGAGGATCTCTAGATCCAAGGCCACATAATGATGACGGGTGCCACTCCCCCCAACCTAATGGGAGACGGTGTTCAGAGCAGAGGCGTGCTCCGCCACAGAAAACTATAAAATCAAGGCTACGGTGGGGGATTGGCATGATCAAGCCGAGCTATGGAGTGACTTGGTAGACGCCTGGGCAGAGGTGGAGAGGCTGAAGGCCGGGGAGCTGCTGCTGCACAGTGAGTCTGGTGATTGGCGTCTGGTGTACATGATGTCGAGAAGATGGGGTTCTTCCAAGATCTCTGGGATAGGGTCTGATGTCCCCCTCACCCCTCCCTCTGCTTTCTCGGCTGGCAGCACACAGTCGCCCTGCTGCCTGCTCTTGGCTTTCAGCCATTATCCACTCAAGCTGTGGGTCCCGCAAAGCCCAGTCCCAGCATCCCCGACGGGTGGAGCACTCGGGACTGACATCTTGTGACTCACGCAGTCTTATCATGCCTGGTGCATGTGCTGATCTACTCTCCGGCCTCAGAGGTGGGGCTGCTGCCGGGTGGAATGCGGCAGCTGTTGAACATCTGGCTAGCAATGCAGTTCAGCAGTTGAGCAGGAGAAGGTGGGGTGGCCCTTGCCCTGCAGGATGGCTGACTGGGGCCAACCAGCTCAACTGGCCAGGGCAACAGGCTGCTGGAGCCTGGAGGGGGAAGTGCATTATGAGGGCTCTGTCCTAAGTCAGCTCCCATCAACCAAGGGTGGTAACAGGAAGTTCTACTCTCTGCTTAAACCATCCAGCAAGGCATCCAAGTTACAAAAGCCCCTGCTTAGTGAGTTCTGGGTTACTTCATTCTGAAGATCAGGGCCTGAAGCTCAGCAGGCCAAGTGCCTCGCCCAAGATCATGCAGCTTGGCCAAATCCAAACCCTTGGGTAAATGGACAGGGGACCATCATCTAGGAGAGACAGGAGCTGGTCACGCTGGGGAGGAGAGGCCTGCCCCCTGGACTGCTGCCCTGACCTCAGCCCCATCCCATTCTGCCCAGCTCCTCACTGGCCACTTCCCTCCCCTGGGACAGCCACAAAAAACAAGATGATCTCGCCTGGGTGTGGTGGCTCATGCCTGTAATCCCAGCACTTTGGGAGGTCGAGGCAGGCAGATTATCTTAGGTCAGGAGTTCAAGACCAGCCTGGCTAACACGGCGAAACTCCATCTCTACTAAAAATACAAACATTAGCCAGATGTAGTGGTGTGTAACCATAGTCCCAGCTATTTGGGAGGCTGCGGCAGAAGAATCATTTGAACCCTGGAGGCGGAGGTTGCAGTGAGCCGAGATAGAGCCGCTGTATTCCAGCTTCAGGCAACAGAGTGAGACTCTGTAAAAAGAAAAAAAAAAAAAAAAATGATTTCAGGGTCCCAAACCTAGGAGTCTGATGGAGACGAGACGTCCATTGGGAAGGAGACTTCCTGGGTGTAATCCTGAGGAGGCCCGCTCTGTGTGCACGGTGGGGCCATTCCCAGTGCTATCTGCCCGGGACAGCGCCCGTCTACGCCTGTAGCCCAGCATCATGATGAGGAGTGCCCCATTCACTCTGGCTGTCCTGATTTGGACACTAGATTTGACAGCCACCCTGGCCACAGATACCCAGACCTGCGCCCCGAGCTTCGCTATTCCTGGAGTCATGGGCTGGTTTGTCATCCTGGTGGCCTTGCGCCCCAGGTCCAGCTTCCTGACTTTTCTCTTCTGGAAACGGGAATGCCGAGTCCTATTTCGTGGAGTTTTCAGAATGAAATAACTGGTGCACAGTGCAAAGTGCCTGCGGCTGCCCAGAAATCGGTTCCATAGTGAGTGTCCAAGAAATGGTTTTATTAACGAGACACGAGTTCATTCCAATTGCTTTGAGGGGGCCACTGTTGTCGCAGCAGTCCTGTTGTTTGAGCGCTGCTGACTCCCCGACGGCACTAGGTCCTCTCAACCACCCCATGAAGTTCATGCTAAGATTCTTGCATTTCATTTCTGTGGCAGGGACTCGCTGAGGTCTGGGGAGGGGCAGAGAAGAGGGGCGCGGCCGGCCCGCGCTGTGCACTTTCCCCGTCCTCCAGCAGAGGGGCGGCCGGCGGGCTCCGCGTCCCGCATAATAGCGGCTTTGATGCCCGCGGACAGGGAGGCGGGAGGGGAGGGAAGGGAAGGGCCGGAGGGAGGGAGGGAGGGGCCGGCAGCGGAGGGAGGGGTGTGTCGGCCGCCCGCGCCGTCCCTCCGCCCCTCGGTCCCGCGGCCACAAGCAGCCAGCCGGAGCTCGGACCAAGCGCCTGTGCCTCCTCCCAGTCCCTCGCCGAGTCCACGAAGCCTGGAGGCGGCGGTAGCCCTGCGCTCGCCATGTCGGTCGCGCTCAGCAACAGGTTCCAAGGTAGGTGCCGCCGTCCCGGGGCCGCCACCTGTGCGCGCCTGGCGGACCGCGGGGTCCACCGCGCGCGGGAACCGCACGGGGACGGGGGCGCGTGGCCCAGAGAGGACCCCGCTTCCCGGACCGCCTCTTTGTCTCCTCCAGGAGGGAAGGCGTTCGGCTTGCTCAAAGCCCAGCAGGAGAGGAGGCTGGCCGAGATCAACCGGGTAAGCGCCGCGCCCCGGGTAGCGCACGAGTCCCGAGCCGCGCGCTGCGCGGGTGCCACCTCGGTCCGCGAGGCCGTGCCTGTCTCCAGATATACCCTCTTCCTCTCTTTCCCCCGGGCTTCCCCCAGGTGCCTCCCTCCGCCCCCATCCCGTCGCCTCCGACTCCAGGTAGGTCCGCCTCCCGCCTCCGGTCCCGGCGTCTCGGGTTGCAAGTTGTTACATTTGCAACTGAGGACTGGGGCGGTGGGGCCGGGTCAGGAGCTCGGTTGCCAGCCGGCTCGGGGGCTCCCTGCAAGCCCGCTTGGGAGCAGCCCTAGGATTTGGCGCGGGAAGAGCCCCAGGCCAGTGATCGCTCCAGCTCAGACAGAACACAGGCTCGGGGTCCTTAGCTGGTCTGTCGCCCAGGCCGGAGTACAGTGGCCCAATCTCGGCTCATTGCAGCCTCCACCTCCGGGGTTCAAGCGATGTTCCCGCCTCATCCTCCTGAGTAGCTGGGACTACAGGCACGTGCCCCCACGCCTGGCCTTAGCTATTGTTGTTATAAGGCATTCAAGAGTACAAATAGAAGACTCGGATGGGCCTAGAGATCCTGGCAGGTCCCCGTGGTCTCCTGCTTCCCGGCCACTCCAAACACATCACTCCTCTTCATTCCAGCTTTCAGGAGAGGTTGTCCCCATCCCGTCGAATGGACTCGATACTTTTCTTGCTGGTCCTGGTGGATTTCTCGGAAGAAATCCTGCCTGCTGTTGCCAGGCACCCAGGGAAAGCTCCATAAATTTGCTTAGATTCTAGAAGATAAGGAACGATGTCAGGACCTGCCTGGGTTGGCCAGTGCTCAAGGGCAGCACAGCCAGTGGCTTTAAAGTTCTGCTAGACCTGAGCTCAGATCTGGTCTCCGTCGTGTGCCAGATCTGTGGTCCTCAGCAAAGGGCCCCTCATCTCCAAGCAGGGCATTGTGCGGGCTCAGAGAGGGAAGGAATGTAGCCTGCGTGGTCCAGCACCCAGCATTCAAGAAGCGCTCAGAGAACTAGCATTATTTCCTGAGGTGGATGTCTCCCAGTTTCCTTCTTAACCGGTGGCAGAGTCATACCCGCTGAAACAAGGCCTGGCGTTCCTTGCGGGCTCCGCTGGACCCCTGGACACGAAGGGTCTAAGCCCAGCGGAGAGTCTGGAAGTGGGCCGCTGGTGAGGTCAGCAGAGCCCTTGAAGGCTGTGGGAGGCGAGCCCAGAGCCTGGGGCCCGGCGGTGATATTGCCTCTTGCCAGCAGTGTGTGGCCTTGATTCCCCCTTGGTTTCCTTGGACTGCTTGGATGTAGGCAGCCTGTCTGTTTTCCATCCTCTGGCTACAGGACTCCCATTCAGTCCCCAGCTACAGGGCTCTGGGGACCTCAGGGTCCCTCCCTCCAGGTAAGCTCTGGCCTCCTCACTGCTACCCTCACCCTGCCTTCTGGGGGCACCTTGAGCTCGGCTGGAAGGTTGCCTGGACATCTGGCTGGGGTGCTCACAGGTCTAAGGTCCCTGCTGGGCTCCTTCCCAGTTCACTGTGTGCCAACCCAGCCTGGGGCTTGGCTGCTCTGGCCCTCTGGACAGAAGGCTGGGACCCTGACCTCATATAGCCCCCTGGGTCACTCGACCAGGCAGGTTCTGAGCCAGCTGGACCCACCCCCAGCCAGCAGGACCCTGAGCCAGAGACAGCTGGAGATAGGGGCGAGGTGACCACAGTTGCACAAGCCAGAAGAGCTGAGAGTGCGGGGAACTTTCCGTGCCAACCTCGCCCTTGGGGAGGCGGATGGAGGGTGGGGGCAGCTCCAGGGTTGCTTTGGGAAGTGGACTGGCTTGGCTTAGAAAGGGGAGGGACTACATCTATCAGGGGCTTATCTGGGCAGCACTGGGACTAGGGGAAGTGAGCAGGAAGGGGCTGTGGTCTAACCATGTCAGAACAGTGCCCAGAGAGGGCAAGCAGCTGACCCAAGGCCACACAGAAGCCAGTGACAGAGCTTGCAGCCCAGCGTCCTTCCCTTGCTAAGATGCTATTCTGAGACCCAGCACGTGAGCCCAGCTGCTACAGGGCTGCTGAGACCCAGGATCCGGGGCCCTGTGGGAGGCGGTGCCAGGATCACACAGGAAGCTTGAGAGCTTCTCCACCGCAGTGGAGCAGGGTGACCCCACCAGTTCAGTCATGAGGTGCTGGCAAGCACTGATCTGTGATCTTAGGCAAGCCACTTCACCTCTCTGAGCCTCCTTCTCCAAAAAGATAATGGGTGATTTTTCAGTGAGGCAATATATGTAAAGCACCCAGGAGAGCTGGCTGCGGTCCTCATAGTTATCAGGATAGTTTCTTTATTGGTGGCCTCAAGGTACAGGGAGTGGAAGATATTGCCGTGGCTCATGCTGGTTGCTCAGCCCAGCAAAGCCTCGTCTTCCCCGGCCTGAAATGGGAGCAGGGATCTCTGGTCCCCCTGGAGTCCCTGCAACAATTAGCCAATGGAAGTGGATGGAAGCTCACTGCAGATGGTGGGGGAGCCGCTCCGTGTGGGAGTCTGAAGGGTTCACCCACAGCCGTGGCCGCAGTGGAGAGACCTTGAGGTGGGTGGATTTTAAGCAGAACTGTGCTGGCAGCCCGGACTGCCTTCCTCTGGGGTGCAGCTTCACCGCCCCGCTGGAGTGTGGATTCTGGGGGCCTGGGCTAAGCCCAGGATTGGGCTTCTCAACTCACTGCCAAAGAGTCCCTGCTTCTGTGCCAGGCAGCTTGGGCACTGCCATGCCTGCTGCCTGGGGCACAGCCCAGCTTGGCCTGCAGATCCAGGGGCTTCTCTGGGCAAACACCTAGTTCCCTTTGGGGCCTTTCTCCTCCTCGGTGTGGGCAGCTTCCAGAGGAGCAGGGTAGCTCAGCCTTAGTTTTTTTTTTTTTGAGACAGAATCTGACGCTGTCGCCCAGGCTGGAGTGCAGTGGCACGATCTTGGCTCACTGCAACCTCTGCCTCCTGGATTCAAGTGATTCTCCTGCCTCAGCCTCTCAAGTAGGCAAGACTACAGGCATGCACCACCACACCCGGCTAATTTTTTGTATTTTTAGTAGAAACGGGTTTCACCGTGTTGGGCAGGCTGGTCTCAAACTCCTGACCTCAGGTGATGTGTCCACCTTGGCCTCCCAAAGTGCTAGGATTACAGGTTTGAGTTCGCGCCCGGCCCAGCTTTAGCTTTTTGTTGTTGTTAAGAGAGACAGGGTCGGCTGGGCACAGTGGCTCACACCTGTAATCCCAGCACTTTGGGAGGTCGAGGTGGGTGGATCACGAGGTCAGGAGTTCAAGACCAGCCTAGCCAAGATGGTGAAACCCCATCTCTAGTAAAAATATAAAAATTAGCTGGGCGTAGTGGTGCATGCCTGTAATCCCAGCTACTCAGGAGGCTGAGGCAGAAGAGTCACTTGAACCCGGGTTCAGGGGAGGGGGGTTGGAGGTTGCAGTGAGCCGAGATCGTGCCACTGCACTCCAGCCTGGGTGACAGAGTGAGACTCCGTCTCAAATGAAAGAAAAAAGAGAGACAGCGTCTTACTCTGTTGCCCAGGCTGGGGTGCAGTGGCCCGATCTTGGCTCATTGCAGCCTCCACCTCCCCAGCTCAAGCGATCCTCCCATCTCATCCTCCCGAGTAGCTGTGACTACAGGCATGTGCCCCCATTCCCAGCCTTAGCTATTTTTATTATAAGGGATTCAAGAGTAAAAATAGAAGATTGAATGGGCCTAGAGATCCTGGTAGAGGAAGGGAGGTTGGGGAGCCGTGTGAAAATGCGCCTCTTTTTGGTTTCACTTCAGTTTTTGCTGTTGTTTTCTGAACACCTCCTGTGTGCCCGTCCTGTGCCAGGTGCCTGTGGGCATTATCTTGTGAATGCTCACTCTAACCCAGGGAGGCAGGTATTGTTCCAGTTTTTGAGAAAATGAGACCAGAGAAGCTGGGTAAATTGCTGGGTTTAAACAGCCTGGATTTGAACCCAGCCTATTTTCTCAATCGCTCAGCTTGGCTGTGCCTCCTGCTAGATGCCCGCCCCAGCTCCATGCACTGGGCGTTTGCGTGTGCACGCACGTGTGTACATAGCAGCACCACTGGAGTGGGCAGAACTGGCCAGCACCTCTTACTCCCCCCACATAGCTGGCATTCCCCACGCCCGGATGGCATGGTAGGTGACCCCAGGCCAGCCAGGCATGGCCTTATATGGCAGCAGGAGAGATTTTCTCCAGCTTCCCACAGGGACAGAGGGAAGCCAGCGGGGCTGGAGGGGGGGCGCTGCCCCTCGGGGTGTCTGTGCCCTGGGGCTTAGCAGAAGGAGCCCAGGGGACAGCAAGGGCTGCCACATGAGCTGGCCAACAGGCGAGATCATTAACACCATAACCAGCTGTGGCTGTGCTCCGTGCCCATGGATGAACATCATCTCGCTGACCCCGAAACAGGGCACCCCAGTAGACAGATGCACAGTGAGAATCTGCAAACAGCCCCGTGGGACGAGGGTTGTCATGACTCCTATTTTTTTTTTAATGTTATTTTTTTGAGACAGGGTCTCACTGGGTTGCCCAGGCTGAAGTGCAGTGATACGATCTCAGGTCACTGCAGTCTTGACCTCCTGGCCTCAGGTGATCCTCGCACCTCAGCCTCCTGAGTAGCTGGGACTGCAGGTGTGCACCACCATGCCAAGCTAATTTTTTTTTTTTTTTTTTTTTTTTTTGTGGAGACAAATTTCACCATGTTGCCCAGGCTGCTCTCGAACTCTTGAGCTTAAGCAATCTGCCCACCTTGGCTTCCCAGAGTGCTGGGATTACAGGCATGCGTCACTATGCCCAACCATGACTCCCATTTTGGAGATAAGGAAACAGAGACTCAGCAGGATGAAGTCCCCTGCAGGGTCACCCAGCCAGGAAGTGGCAGAGCTGGGATTCAGACCCAGTCACCCTGGCCCTGTCCACCAAGTGGCTGCAGCCTAGCTATGACACAGGCCTCTCTCGCTTATGTAGATAAGGATCCCTGGCTGCCGTCCCAACGGTCCAGCCTTCTTGGGTCGAATGAAGGGCACTCTGCATTCCCTGTCACATTGAGGTACCTAATTTTGTTGTTGTTGTTTTTAGAGGCGGGGTTTCACCGTGTTGGCCAGGATGGTCTCGATCTCTTGACCTCGTGATCCGCCCGCCTCGGCCTCCCAAAGTGCTGAGATTACAGGCGTGAGCCACTGTGCCCGGCCTAGGACCTAATTTTGTTTTTTTTGTTTTTTTGTTTTGAAATGGAGTGTCACTGTCGTCCAGGCTGGAGTGCAGTGGCATGATCGCGGCTCACTGCAACCTCTGCTACCTGGGTTCAAGTGATTCTCCAGCCTCAGCCTCCTGAGTAGCTGGGATGACAGGCAGCCACCACCATGTCCGGCTAATTTTTGTATTTTTAGTAGAGATGGGGTTTCACCATGTTGGCCAGGCTGACCTCGAACTCCTGACCTCAAGTGATCCACCCACCTCAGCCTCCCAAAGTGCTGGGATGCAGGCATGAGCCAGTGCGCCTGGCCCCTGATGGTTTTTTCAGAAGCCATGTGTCATCTGCACTGGGAAGAAAGCTGGGCAGGGCAGGCTGGGTATCTTTGTCAGGGGTTGTATGTATCCCCTGCCCCTCCCTCAGCAGTAGGGGACCTCTGAGACCTGACCCAGGCGAGTATGCAGGTGTGTCTTTTTTCCTGTATACCCGGCAGTGCCACTCTGTCCCTGCCCAGGTAAATGTGCCCAGCTGGCATTGCTGGGCACCCGTCTCTCTTGCTCTTCCTTAATATATTATAAAGGAGATAGTGATAAGTGGCCACGTGAGCCTCTGAGGATTCAGTGTCCCCTGCAGGTCCAAGCAGTTATGACCTTGGTGTGGCTATGTCACAGGAAGCTGGAGATGGAATTTCTGCAGGGTGTGCTTTATGGAGTAGCTGGTTGGGTGTTTTTCTTTAGCTGCCCCATCTGTTGGCGAGGATGCGGCATCTGAATGAGGCCCCAGGCTGCCATGGGGAATGTGAGCCCGCTGTCCTTGTGGGTGCATGTTACAGGCTCCTGCTACTCGTCAGGTGCCAGCACCACTGTGTCCTGGCCCTGGCCCTTTAAGAGCCTGTGAGCTGCGTCAGAGGCCCCACACCCTGGCATGGTGCTTCCTGCCCTTGGAGTTGTTGTCCAAGGCCTGAGCCACCAGCCTCTTGGATGGCCTCCAAGATGGTGATATCCGCCCACCCCAAAATTCTGCTGCAGCTGATACAGAAAGACAAGCCTGGAGGGCCAGGAGCAAGGGTTCGCCAGAAGGTGCTAGAGGTACCAGCCCGGAAAGAGAGTTAAGTCAGTGAGGAGCAGGCAGGCAGCACAGCAGGGGCTGCCAGCTTCTGATGGGTTTGGAAACAGCCGCTGCTGGGCATAGCACTAGGGGACTTCGCTAGGGACAAGGTTGGGCTCGGGGAACTCTGGCGAGCATCGGAGGCTGTAGGTGACCAGGAAAGGCGGCAGTGAACAGGTGCTGTCGGGGACTGAAATGGGAGCACTCAGACAGGTTGGACAGCCCATCACTGCCAGGTCAGCTGGGGGCCTAGGACAAAGCAAAACTTGCCCTTAGAGGAATGGCCAGGGGGCCAAGGCTCGCCGGGAGGACTTCAGGGCATCACCCTTCCCCGCGCACACCTGCCTCTACATGTGGCTTGAGTTTGGATGATCCCGAGACTTAATTTTGAACACCTTAGCAAGTGTCCTGAGAGCCAGTCTCTTTCTGTGGAATTCACTCGTCTCATCCTTACCGCAAGCCAGGCGCTAAGGCAGGAGGACAGCTTGAGTCTGTGAGGTCGAGGCCGCAGTGAGCCCTGCAGTTCGTGCCGCTGCACTGTAGACTTGGGAACGGAGCAAAACCTAACTCAAAAAAAAAAAAAAAAATCCTTACAGCAACTCAGTGAGGAGGTTCTACATATCATTATGATCCCGTGTTTATTTATTTATTTATTGAGACAGTCTCACTGTATCACCCAGGCTGGAGCACAGAGGTGCCATCTTGGCTCACTGCAACCTCCACTTCCCAGGTTCAAGTGATTCTCCTGCCTCAGCCCCTTGAGTAGCTGGGACTACAGGCACGTGCCACCACACCTGGCTAATTTATTTTTAGTAGAGACGAGGTTTCAACATGTTGGCCAGGATGGTCTCGATCTCCTGACCTCATGATCTGCCCACCTGGGCTTTCCAAAGTGCTGGGATTACAGGCTTGAGCCACCACGCCTGGCCTATGATCCCACTTTATAGATGAGGAGACTGACGCCCTGCCCAGAGCTACAGAGCTGGTAAGTGCCGGAGCTGGAATTGCAAACCTGGGAAGCTGTCCCTGTGTCCTGCACATCCTGTGCTCAGAGAGCTGATGTGACGCTTTCAACCATTGTGACTTCAGGCAAGTCCCATCCCTTCCGGCACCTCGGTCTCCCCAGCCATTGATCAAGGAGGACAAGTCAAACGCTGTGAGGAGTCCCTTCTGGTTCTGTGGTGGGGTGGATATTTTAACAGCTCTGCCACCTCCCAGGCCCCACCCTTGGACGCACTGGTCCCCGGGGACTGAGAAGTGGGCTCAGCTGCCTGTTTGTCACCCGCAGCAATGCCCACTTGCATTTCCTGACCCTTTGCTAGGACTGATCAGGCCACTGTGGCCTCCAGACCTGCCCCTCAGCATGTTAGTAGCCACTTTCAGAGCCTGGAGTCTCCCTGCACCTCTCACGGCCGCTCCCCCACTCCAACACTTTCTGCAGCCGAGAAACTTTGCCTTTGGGGACAGTGGGTTAGATTGTGTGTGGAGGATGGGGATAGAATAAACCACCTCCCCCGCATCTCCCTGGAGGGCTATAGAGTGGTTCCCTGGCCTCCGGAATAACCTCCTGCAGCTGCCGAAGAGGAAGGGTAACACCCAGTATTGACTTTCTTTGCCAGAAACCTGTAGCCAGGCTACCTTCTTGTTTGGGGCAGGCATAGACCCTGAATTGCTAAAACTGCAATCTTGAGAAAGCTGAGCAACCTCTCTGGGCCTCCGTTGTCCCATCTGTCAAACAGGGATACCTAGAAAGGGGAGAGATAAATCATAAGTGTCCTATGCCACGGGGAGGGAGCCTCCTTCCCAATCTGTTAAATAGTCTATGAGGGTCCATGGGGGTTCTAAGCTAATCGTATGGATATAAGTGTTAGAAAAAAATATCAAGTCACTAACATTTATTTAGTATTTGCTGGCCGGGTGCAGTGGCTCATGCCTGTAATCCCAGCACTTTAGGAGGCTGAGCGGGGCGGACTGCTTGAGCCCAGGAGGTCGAGGTCTCAGTGAGCTGTGATTGCACCACTGCACTCCAGCCTGGGCAACAGAGCGAGACCCTGTCTCAAAAAAAAATTTCACACAGCCACTAAGTGGATTCAAACTCAGCCATTCTGGCTCCAGAATGCCTTTTGTTTTTTGTTTTTTGTTTTTTTGAGACAGATTTTGCTCTTGTTGCCCAGGCTGGAGTGCAATGACGTGATCTCGGCTCACTGCAACCACTGCCCCTGGGTTCAAGTAATTCTCCTGCCTCAGCCTCCCGAGTAGCTAGAATTACAGGCACATGCCACTGTGCCCGGCTAATTTTTGTATTTTTAGTAGAAACGGGATTTCACTATCTTGGCCAGGCTGGTCTTGAATTTCTGACCTCGTGATCCACCCACCTCAGTCTCCCAAAATGTTGGGATTACAGGTGTCAGCCACTGTGCCCGGCCCAGTTTGCCCTCTTTTTTGTTTGTTTTGCTTTTCCTCCAAATACCTGGGGTGGCATCTATCTCTGTCTCCTCTGCCTATGGACCCAGGGTCAGGGCAGCCCAGCCGAGGGTCCTGGATAGACAGGGTAGCTGTGCATTGGGCAGGGACTGGGGGAGGATGCCTGCAGGGAGGAAGCTGTGGGCTGTGCATGAGCAGGAACCAAGAATCCAAAGCTCGGAGGTGTGAGCGGGCACAGCAGCCTGGCTGGTGGAGTCCTGCTCCTGCCACTGCCCACCGGGCACCCCCACCCCTTGCCCAGGCATGGTCAGCACAGCTGCCCTAAGCCCAGGGCCAGCTAGGGCTGCTCACACATGAGTGGCTCAGCTGCTTCTCCCACCCTGGTCACTTGTGGCCTAAGCTTTTTTTTTTTTTTTTTTTTTGAGACAAAGTCTCACTATATGGCTCAGGCTAGAGTGCAATGGTACGATCTCAGCTCACTGATTCAAATGATTCTCCTGCCTCAGCCTCCCCAGTATAGCTAGGATTACAGGTGTGTGTGATTTTTAGTAGGGATGGGGTTTCACCATGTTGGCCAGCCTGCTCTTGAACTCCTGATCTCAAGTGATCCACCCGTCTCAGCCTCCCAAAGTGCTGGGATTCCAGGCGTGAGCCACCACACCTGGCTGCATTTATCATTTTTGGCTCTAAGAAATAATGAGAGTCCAAACCCTGAGCCCCTCCAGTCTCTGTCACACAGTCACACACTTTTGCAAAGCTGCCTGATCGTTGCAGGGCTGAGTATGGAGAAAGTAACTCTGGACCGAATGGCAGGCCTCTCCACTCATTCAACAGATACTTTTCGATTTTTTTTTTTTTTTTTTTTTGAGACAGGGTCTGGCTGGAGTGCAGTGGTGCAATCAAAGCTTACTGCAGCCTTGACCTCCTGGGCTCAAGTGGTCCTCCAGCCTCAGCCTCCCAAGTAGCTGGGACCACAGGCATGCACAGCTAATTTTTCTATATTCATTTATTTTTTGAGACAGGGTCTCAGTCTGTTACCCAGGCCAGAGTGCAGTAGCACAATCTCGGCTCACTGCCACCTCTGCCTCCTAGATTCAAGCAATTCTCCCACCTCAGCCTCCCAAGTAGCTGGGATTACAGGCACTCACCACCACGCCTGGCCTAATTTTTTTATTTTTTGTAGAGATGGGGTTTTACCATGTTGGTCACGATGGTCTCAAACTCCTAACCTTGTGATCCACCCATCTCAGCCTCCCAAAGTGCTGGGATTACAGGTATGAGCCACCTCACCCAGCCTAATTTTTTTATTTTTTGTAGAGATGGGGTCTCCCTATGTTGCCCAGGCTGTCCTCACACTTCTGACCTCAAGCGATCCTCCCTCCTTGGGCTCCTCAACAGATGTTTGTTGAGTGTGTTCTACCATATGCTGGGCACTTCGACGCTAAACCTGTGGCTGGGGCCCTGCCTCCTCCCAGCTGCCCCCTGACGCCCACATCCTCCCCAGTACTGTGCAGGAAGGGAGCCCCAACGACAGAGGAGTTCAATCCCTGCACATCCAGTTGGTGGCTTTGCTGTTTTGGACAAGGTAGTTAACCCAACTCTTAACTCCTTCACTCATCCTGCACGTGTTTATTGAGCATCTGCTATGTGGAACCTACATTCTAGCAGGGGAGGCCGAGAGTGTGCAGCAACCTCAGTAAGCAGTGATGTGCAAATCATGTTTGGAAGTGACCCGTCCCATGGAGCTGGATAAGGTGGATTGGAAGTTGGGGTGGTTACAGTGGGCAGGGAACAGTATAAAACAGGGGGGACAGAGCTGGGCATGGTGGCTCACTCCTACAATCCTAGCACTTTGGGAGGTCGAGGCAGGTAGATCACTTGAGACCAGGAGTTTAAGACCAGCCTGGGCTACAGAGGGAGACCCCATCTCTACAAAAAATACAAGAATTAGCCGGCTGTGGTGCCATACTCCTGTAGTCCCAGGTACTCTGGAGGGCTGAGGTGGTAGGATCATTTGAGCCCAGGCAGGTTGAAGCTGCAGTGAACCGTGATTGTGCCAACAAACAAAGAATAAATAGGGTTGGCCGCACCGAGAAGGTGACATTGAGGCTGGGTGTGGTGGCTGACACCTGTGATTCCAGGACTTTGGGAGATCGAGGCAGGCGGATCACCTGAGGTCAGGAATTTGAGACCAGCCTACCCAATACGGGAAACCACGTCTCTACTAAAAAGTTAGCTGGGCGTGTTGGTGTGTGCCTGCCGTCCCAGCTACTTGGGAGGCTGAGGCAGGAGAATCACTTGAACCCAGAGGCAGAAGTTGTAGTAAGCCAAGATTGCATCACTGCACTCCAGCCTGGCGACAGAGAGAGACTCCGTCTCAAAAAAAAAAAAAAAAAGAAAGAAAGAAGAAGGTGACATTGAGCAAAGGCTTGAAGGAGGTGAGGGAGAGAAGCACGCAGATCTGTGGACTCCAGCCAGGGGGCACAGCGAGCGCAGGGTGCAGCCCAGGGCATTCTTACCACCGCTTCCGCAGTGTGTGCTGTGCTCTTGGCCTTGCTCTTAATCCCTGCCTGGTTGATCTGTGTCTGTCTGTGTGCGATTTGTCTCTAAGACCAGGGACCATGTCCTTCCACTTGAACCCATCCATCTACAGAGTGGTCCAAGTAAAACTGGATCTCCAAGGATGGTGGGTCCAGACTAAGGCAGCATTTCTGGCCAACTAGAGCCCAGGAGCTGGGACAGGCCCTCCACATTTCCTCCCAGAGGTTCCCAGATGTAGGTGGTCTTGTGCCTCTCCAGGAAGTTTCTCTAGTTCTTGGTAAAGTGAAGGGAATGTAGGGTCAGTGTGGTGAGTTGGACCTAGGCTAAATGGATTCCATTTAAAAATTCAGACATTATGAACTTCGTACTTTTATGAAACGTTCTTTTCTGAACTCATGGCAACAGTCAATGGTCATTGTTTAAAGAATCTTTACTTGGCAAAATAAAAACTTGGCACTCCAATATTAGTGTGCCCCTACCACCCCCCTTTAAAAATGTTTCTTGTCTGCATGACCCCCA
Organism: Sapajus apella; assembly: GCF_009761245.1. NCBI lineage: Eukaryota > Metazoa > Chordata > Mammalia > Primates > Cebidae > Sapajus > Sapajus apella. The sequence continues at coordinate 5,829,030 of NW_022437037.1, forward strand.
AAATCTGGGAATCACGTCCCTCCACTGGGCAGATATGGGATCTGGGACCCTGGGAGGTGCCTGGTTTGCTCAGGCACAGACAAAAGTTAATTGTCCTCCTTTTGGGCAGAGGATGGGGTCGGGGAGCAGTGCCGAAGAGCTGTCAGAGGGAGCCAAGAGGAAAGGAAGTCCTCAACAGAGCCAGCTAGGAGGAGGGTGGCCTCCCAGGCTGCCAAGGGAGGATCCAGCGTCAGCTAAGTGGAGGCAGGGCCGTGCCTGGTGCCTGGCAATGAGGCCTGGAGTGAGGCTGTGGCCAAGTCAGCGAGACCCCATAGGCCCAGGGACTGCCCTCTGCCCAGGTGCAGGAGGTCACAGGTCCTGGAGTCAGATAGACCCAGGTTCGAAACCAACCTTCCTCAGCTGTCTGTGAACATTCTTTTTTTTTTGAGATGGAGTCTGTGGCCCAGTCTAGAGTGCAGTGGCGTGATCTTGGCTCACTGCAACCTCCACTTCCCAGGTTCAAGTTATTCTCCTGCCTCAGCCTCCCGGATAGATGGGTGAGTGCCACCACACTTGGCTAATTTTCGTATTTTTAGTAGAGACGGAGTTTCACCATGCTGGCCAGGCTGGTCTCAAACTCCTGACCTCATGTGATCCATCCACTTTGGCCCCCCAAAGTGCTGGGATTACTGGCATGAGCCACTGCGCCTGGCTTGTCTATGAACTTTAGATGTGGTTTTTAACCTCTCTAGTTCTCATGTTTTAACTTATGAAATAGGAATAATAGTGGCTGAGAGGATTTAGTGAGATAGCACAGTGTCTGCCACAGCCAATGTTTTACCAAAAGCTAGAGGACAGCCAGACCCTCTCCCAGTCCAGTGAGGGAAGCCCCATTGCCAGATAGGTTTCTCCTATGGTCAAAGGGTGCTGAGTTAATGCGGAGAAATTTGGGCAACAGAAGAGACCATATTATGAGCCTCATCCTCATAATCTTATCTGTTGCTCGTTGAGAGCTGACCCATGAGCCCAGTGCCCAAGGAGTGGGTACTATTGGGCCTATTTCACAACTAGTAAGAAGGAGGAAAGATCCAAACCCAGACTGCTTTATAGTCACTTAGTTCTTGTCATCCTCTATTCTATTTGAAGCCTCTCAGGGGTTGACAACAATAGACTAGGAAGGGAGTGAGTTCTCTGTCCTAAGAGATAAGTAAGAACAGCGTTGGCCATCCTGTAGTAGGAAACATCAGGCGTGATCAACGTGGCTGACAAGGCACATCATTTTAAACACCAGCTTTCTATAATTTCAGGATAAGGACCTTACCATATTCACCATGGTCTCCCCTGCTCCCTTGAGGCCTAGCACAGTGCGGTGTGCACTATGTACCCCCAGAATGTTGAATGACTGAATGAATGAATGAATGGAGGAGCAATGTCCAGGTCCAGTCAGCTCAGCGATAAAGAATGGAAGGTCCACTGGCCAGGTTTGGTGGCTCATGCCTGTAATCTCAGCATTTTGGGAGGTCGAGGTGGGCAGATCACATGAAGCCAGGAGTTTGAGACCAGCCTGGCCGACATGGTGAAACCCCATCTCTATAAAAAAATACAAAAATTAGTCCGGGTGTGGTGGCTCACGGCTGTAATCCCAGCACTTTGAGAGGCGGGCAGATAACCTGAGGTCAGGAGTTCGAGACCAGCCTGCCCAATATAGTGAAACCCTATCTCTATTAAAAATACAAAAAATTAGCCAGGCATGGTGGTGGACACCTGTAATCTCAGCTACTTGGGAGGCTGAGACAGGAGAATCGCTTGAAACTGGGAGGCGGAGGTTGCAGTGAGCCGAGATCACACCACTGCATTCCGGCGGGGACAAGAGCGAAACTCTGTCTCAAAAAAAAAGAAAGATAAAAATACAAAAATTAGCTGGGCATGGTGGTGCACGCCTGTAATCCCAGCAACTCGGGAGGCTGAGGCACAACCTTTGAACCTGGGAGGCAGAGGCTGCAGTGAGCCGAGATCATGCCTCTGTGCTCCAGCCTCCATGAAGGGGGGGTATTTGCAGAGTTCAAGTGGTAGGAGGGGAACGTGCCCTGTGCTTCCTCATCTGAATACAGGTTCCAGGGCCACTGGAAGGTTAGCCAAAAGTTGCATAAGGTACCTGGCACTGCACCTGGCAGGTGCTCCCTCACTTGTTGCTTTTGCTTTAAGGTCAGAGGCCAGGCCAGATGAACACCAATCTGCCCACCTTTAAATGTAGGGGCCAAGGATGCAGGCCCTCTGAGATGGAGCCACGTTAAAGCTCTGACTTATGAGCCTCAGCTTCATCACCTGCAAAGTAGGTATAATGATAGTAGCCACTGGCCAGGTGCAGTGGTTCACATCTGCAATCCCAGCACTTCTGGAGGCCAAGGTGAGCAGATCACTTGAATCCGGGAGTTTGAGACCAGCCTGGGCCACATAGTAAAACTTTGTCTCTACCAAAAAAAAAAATAATAAGCCGGGCGTGGTGGCGCGCATCTGTAATGCCAGCTACTCAGGAGGCTGAGGTGGAAGGATCACTTGAGCTGGGGAGGCGGAGGCTGCAGTGAGCTGAGATGGCATCACTGCACTCCAGCCTGGGTGACAGAGCAAGACCCTGTTTCAAAATAATAATAATGGCTCCCTCTTGGGACTCCGAGGAGATGCGAAGAGATCACGTAGGTAAGGGCTTTACCCCGGAGGCCACTGTTAGTGTCCAGTCCTCCCTACCCTGTCTGTCTGGTTCTGAAAGGACTCATTTGAGTCTCTCCAGGCATCTGAAGGAAAGGCAGGCCAGGGATGAAAACCCCCATTTTACAGGGAAGAAAACAGGTGAGAGGGTAAGTGTACGGTCATTTTCCAGCTAGAGCAGAGACAACAAATCCACACTCTCACGGGTTCTTTTTCTTTTTCTTTTTTTCTTCTTCTTCTTTTTTTTTTTTTTTTTAAGATGGAGTCTCCCTCTGTCACCCAGGCTGGAGTGCAGTGGTGCAATTTCAGCTCACTGCAACCTCCACTTCCTGAGTTTAAGCGATTCTCCTGCCTCAGCCTCCCAAGTAGCTGGGATTACAGGCGCCCCCCCACCAAGACCAGCTAATTTTTGTATTTTTGTAGAGATGAGGTTTCACCATGTTAGCCAGGTCGGTCTTGAACTCCTGACCTCAGGTGATCTACCCACCTCAGCCTCCCAAAATGCTGGGATTACAGGCTTCACTGCACCCAGCCTCACTGGATTTCTATGCAAACTCAAGAAGCAAATGATTCTCATTTGGTAGATAAGGCAACCGAAGTGCAGGGAGGAATGAATGAGCTCAGGATCACATTCCTAACAAGCTAATGATGGAACCAGGGACTTGTCTTTGGAGCTCAGGACTTCGCGGATCGGAAGCTGGCGTGTCCTTGGAGGAGGGGCACGGGTCCCAGCACTGGTAATGTGGCTGCTGGCTGGAGGGCTTAGTCACCCAGAACAAACCCTCTGGGTCCTTCCCAAGCCGATGGGCAAGCTTCCTACCCACGGGGCGAACAGTGCACCTCTGCCTCCAAGGGCAACAGGAAGCCAGGGTGAACATGGGACAAATGGGCCTGGTGGCACCTGGCTACCAGACAGGAAGAAAGGTACCTGGAACTCGGGCCCACATGTGGGTGACTTCTGTCCCCAATCCCTTGCTCAGCACTGTCCTCTCACCGCCGTAGGAGTTTCTCTGTGACCAGAAGTACAGTGATGAAGAGAACCTTCCAGAAAAGCTCACAGCCTTCAAAGGTAAGCTGGGGCTGCCTGCCCTGCATTCATCCCTGGAGAGGTGGGCTGGCCCCTCACCATTGCACACAGGACCCCCTAGTCCCTCAGGGCTAGGCTGTGGCCCTGTTTCATCCAGAATGCCTTTCTTCCTGGCAGGCTTGGAGACAGGGACCTCCTGAGAGGTGGGGGCAGGCCCCTCCACCTGCCTCCCTGCCCGGCGGGCCCGGTCACCCCTCGCCTGCAGCCCTGGCCAGGCCCTGCCCCTCTCTCTCCCCTCGCTGCCCATGGGGCTCAGGCTGGCGCCTGTCCGCCACTGCCCAGGCCCCATCACTCCCGGGCCCCGCACACAATCAGCTCTTTGTGAGCAGGCCTTGCCTCTCCCCCTCCCCAGCAGAGTGTCTCAGGAGCCCCTGCGGAGAATGGACGTTTGTGTCGCCGCAGTGGGCAGGGGGGCAGAGTTTCTGCCCATTGAAACCCAGCAGCACGGGATGAAAAGAAAACAGGGCCTGGGAGCCGGTGCAGGGAGAGGGGCCGCATAAAGGTCTCTCTGTTTGGGGCCCTGGCGCTTGGTTCCCAGCCAGCACCTCGAAAGGAGAGGAGCTGGGCACATAGCGGGTGGCGCAGACCCACCTTCGCTGCCGGGGGAGGCACTCAGGCACAGGGGCCCTGGGCTCTCGTGGAAAGTATCCTGGAGGCCGCATTCCCCTCCAAAGTTTGCACTGTGAGCATCCTCGTGGCCCCGGGGCAAAGAACTTGGCAAGTGCTCCTCAAATCGCTTACAGTTGTCCTTAGGCTGGGCATCTGCGGCTAATGATATTAATAACAGCCAGCCTTTGTTGGAAGTCGGCCTGTGAAGCACTTCTCATGCAACGTGGCGAGCTCCCCACATCACCCCCATCGGCCTGGAGAGAGATGGTGTGCTCATTAATGTACAGATGGAGAAACTTGGGCTTGGAGGGCAGGGTCATTGGCATGGGGACACATAAGCTCACTGAGGGCAGAGTTGAGACTTGAACTCATGTCAGTCTGGCTCCCAAGCCCCTGCTCTTAACCGTTATGCTAAGATGCTTTTTACATTAAGAAGAGAGAAGGGAAATAGTAAAAGACAGTCCTGACCCCACCCCATCCCAGTCACCAGTAGGAGAGCTGTGCAGAAAAGAGCAGTCCATTGGGAGGCCGCGGCAAGTGGATCGCCTGAGGTCAGGAGTTCGAGACCAGCCTGACCAACATGGAGAAACCTTGTCTCTACTGAAAATACAAAATTAGCCTGGTGTGGTGGTGCATGCCTGTAATTCCAGCTATTCAGGAGGCTGAGACAGGAGAATCGCTTGACCCCGGAAAGTGGAGGTTGCAGTGAGCTGAGATTGTGCCATTGCACTCCAGCCTGGGCAACAAGAGTGAAACTCCATCTCAAAAGAGGAAAAGAGAGGCCAGCCCATTCCCTTCTCTCTGGATACCAGCGTGGCCGCCCCCACAGGTGGCTCTGGGAGGAGAGACACGTCTCAGGGCTCTGGCATCCTTTCTCCTTGTCTTCAGTGAGATGCTGGGACAGACAGGAAGTTATGTTAGAAAGGCAGAGCCTGGAGAGGGCTCCACATCATTCGCTCATTTGCTCTCCAAATGCACACCTGCACAGGCACCGGGCCCATTCCAGGCCGAGGGCATCATGGTGAACGTACAAGAGAGCCCCTGCCCCTGGTAGCCTGTGTTCTACCCCGGGGGCGTGAGAGCTGGTGGGAGCCTAAACAGAGAGCAGTGAAATACAGGGTGGGCAGATTGTGGTAGATGCTTTGGTGAGAAATGAGGGAGGGAGGACGGGGTGCTCAGCAGTGGGGAGGGGGTACAACTTAGAAAAGGGGGGTAGGCCGGGCGCAGTGGCTCACATCTGCAATCCCAGCACTTTGGGAGGCCTAGGCGGGCAGATGACTTGAGGGCAGGAGTCCAAGACCAGCCTGGCCAACATGACGAAACCCCGTCTCTAATAAAAATACAAAAATTAGGCTGGGCGCGGTGGCTCACACCTGTAATCCCAACACTCTGGGAGGCTAAGGTAGGCAGATCACCTGAGGTTGGGAGATCGAGACCAGCCTAACCAACATGGAGAAACCCCGTCTTCTACTAAAAAAAATACAAAAATTGCCCGGGTGCAGTGGTGCATGCCTGTGATCCCAGCTACTCAGGAGGCTGAGGCAGGAGAATCGCTTGAACCTGGGAGGCAGAGGTTGCAGTGAGCCGAGATCAGATCGCACAACAAGGGCAAGACTCCGTCTCAAAAAACAAACAAATAAACAAAAACAAAAAGCTGTGTGTGGTGGTAGCCTTCTGTAATCCCAGCTACTCAGGAGGCTGAGACAGGATTGCTTGAACCCGGGAGGTGGAGGTTGCAGTGAGCTGAGATCAAGCCACTGCACTCCACCCTTGGTGACAGAGTGAGACTCCATCTCAAAAAAAAAAAAAAAAAAAAAAAAGCATAAGCATAATGGTTAAGAGCATGGGCTTTGGAGCCAGACTAACATAGGTTCGAGTCCCAACTCTGCCCTGTGTGAGCTGTGTGTCCTCCCTGAGATCTTCGAATGACAGTGACATAGAGCAAGACTCCATCTCAAAGAAAAAAAAGAAGAAAAAGAAAGGATGGGGAGCCCCGAGGCCATGAGGAAGAGCTGTGAGAATACTTGGGAGAACATTCCAGGCAGAGGGGCAGTGGGCGGGGGCAGCGCAGCCTGCAGGAGGGCCTCAGCTCTCTCTGCTAACTGCTTGTGGGGCAGGATAGACGGTGAGGGCCCCGCTCTGCCAGGGCAGGGGCGACCTGCAGAGGCCCCACGGTCTGTGTGACACAGAGCCCCTGTCGGAACATGCCCAGCCCAGTGCTCTGAGCGTCCCCGAGCGTCCTCCCTCGATACCGGGTTTTCCTGATCAAGGAAGTTTAACTCAGTCTGTATGTGAGGTTTGGGCGATGGTCTGTGCACCCGGGAAACCGTATGTGCACTTTGTGGGCTAGGGCAGGCCCTTCTCCTGGTTTCGGAATCACAGGTCCCCTAAGTCAGCGCTTCCTGCACCTAATTGCCCATCAGAACCGCCTAGGATGCTGAAAAGCGCGCTCATGCCTGCTCCCACCCTGTCCTTCCACACCCACCAGCCAGAATCCCGGGGCAGGGAATTGGATCTAGTCACTTTGCTACTAACTCAGATGCAGCTGCTCCACATTGCTGGGAACCCGGGAGGAAGCAGCTGCCCTCCTGGTAAGAGGGTCAGAGTGAGCCCAGCCATCTTTCCCTTGTAGCCCCTCTAGGAGAGTGGTCCAGGCAGGATGAGCTTTTCCCGGAGACCATGGCTCAGCTGATGGGGCACTCAGGTCAAGACCCTTGGTAGGGTGTGGGAGGCGGTTCAGACTCCTGAGGACACGGTCAGTTGCCCACTAGTACCCGCAGGGAGATGCTGCTTCTAAGCTAAGCTAATGCCAGCTTTTGCTTTGTGATTTCCAGAGAAGTACATGGAGTTTGACCTGAACAACGAAGGCGAGATTGGTGAGTGAGGCCTCGACTGTGTTGAGGGAGGAGGGCATTAGGTGGGTAGAGGGCTTGAGGGACCCTCTGCGTGAGTGAGGAGCGTGGGGCAATCCAGAAGGCTGGTGAATATGCTGCAGCCGAGTCAGGCCCTTGCCTTCTGCCCTGGCATCACTGCCCCCGGACTCCTCCAGACGCTTTCCTCCCCTATGGCTTCCCTCCCCACCCATGCCTCAGCCTCCCACCCCAGGTGCTACGGGGATTCGGGACAGAGGGTGCCACACCTGCCCAGGGCTGGGGACACTCAGGGTGGACAGGCCCTAGGCTCCCGGCTGGCATTTCCATTGCCCCGAAGTCTGTCCTCGTATGTGTTTTGGCAGTTGACAAGGTGCTTTTACATATGTTGATTCTCTTGTATTACACCCTGCTGTGCGGGTACTGGCACTTCCATTCTGGTAGGAGACCATGCCTGGACCTTACCAGCAAAGACGTGGTTAAGGCTGGTTGAATTAGCCCCATTTTACAGATGAGGAAAGCAAGACTCAGAAAGGTGAAATGGACTGGGCGCGGTGGCTCACGTCTATAATCCCAGCACTTTGGGAGGCCAAGGCAGGTGGATCACCTGAGATCAGGAGTTCGAGGCCAGCCTGGCCAACATGGTGAAACCCCCATCTCTACTAAAAATACAAAAATTAGCCAGGTGTGGTAGCATGCGCCTGTAATCTACCTACTGGGGAGGCTGAGGCCGGGGAATCGCTTGAAGCTGGGAGGCGGAGGTTGCAGTGAGCTGAGATCACAGCACTACACTGAAGCCCGGGTGACAGAGTGAGAGTCTGTCTCAAAAAAAAAAGAAATGACTTGCATGGGACACTGGTGGTGAACCAGGGCCCTGCCTTTGGTTTCTGAGCCCCTTTCCCCTTTTCCGTTTCACCCTGCCCCTCAGAGTGATGCTCTCACCAGCATTTGCCTCCTCCTCCTCCTCTCTCTTTCTTCTCCCTTTTGAATATTTGATCATTTTTTTCTTTAGAAAGAAAATTTTTTGGCTTGTCAAATAGACATATTTTCATCATAAAAAAATTGGGGCAACACAGCAAAGCCCAAAGACAAAAATGCGTCACCCGAAACCCCACCCCCTGGAGGTGACTGCTACAGACGTTTCAGCTTCCATCCTTCCACTTTGTGGTTCATTCTAACCACAAAAGCTGTTTTATACCATTTTTGAGCCTCCTTGAAAAAAATAACTTTCTATTGGTCAGCCTGGCCAGAAAAAACTAAATAAAATAAAACAATGGTGAATATCTTGAGTTATTATTGATTTTTTTCTTTTCTTTTTTTTTTTTTTTTTTTTGAGACAGAGTCTCATTTTCTCGCCCAGGCTGGAGTGCAATGACGCAATCTTGGCCCACTGAAACCTCCGCCTCCCAAATCAAGCAGTTCTCCTGCCTCAGCCTCCCAAGTAGCTGGGATTACAGGCACGTGCCACCACACCTGGCTAATTTTTGTATTTTTAGTAGAGATGGGTTTTCACCATGTTGGCCAGGCTGGTCTCAAACTCCTGGCTTCAAGTGATCCACCCACCTCGGCCTCCCAAAGCGCTGGGATTTCAGGCGTGAGCCACTTCGCTGGCTGATTTTTCTTTTGAAATACAGTTAATGACTGCATTGTAGGAGTGGATTCTAATTTGTTTAGCCGATGCCTTTGTATGGACCATTTGGATGCCTTCCAATTTTAACTGTTATTGATAATCCTGTAAAGAACCTCTTTGTACATGAGTGTTGTTCATTCCCTGGTCATTTCTGTAGAGGAAATCTCAGGAAGTGGACACCATGGGTCAAAGGCTTTTGAAGCATCTTGCCCAACTGCCCAAGAAAGGTCCTGCCAACTTCCGAGCCTGGCAGTACACGTGCAGCCCTTTTCCCCTTTCCTGGAGAAGGCTGCCCAGCTCTCTCTGAATGCCTGGACATCCTGGCACCTTTGGGCCTGGCCCCAGTCCCCCCTGCCCTGCCAGGAGGAGCACGGGCGGCACCACGGCCCCGGCCTCCACCCCACCCCCTCCCACCATCCTTTTCTGACCCATTGTTCACTGAAGAACAATCCGAAGGAAATTGCCTCAGCTCTTGGTGGGAGCTGGGCGGTCAGAGGCAGCACCACTTCGGGCTGTAGTGACATTCTGGGGCCTCCCTTGTTTTTCTTGATTTTTGTTCTTTTGTTGCTTTTCCTGCTCTGTGGGATATTTTTGGTGTCCTCTCCCTTCCAGCCGAGGAGGAGCCCTAGGACAGCAGGACTGGAGTGGCATGTGGGGAGAAGCCATCTGCTCCTTGGCACCCAGTAGAGTGACTTTCAGTGCCTGACTCCCTGACTTGGCCACACTGGGCATAACTCCCTGGGCACCGAGAGTAGGCTCCTGGCCCACCCTAAATGCAGGAAATAGCAGAGATCACAGTCATGGTGTGAAGAAATGTGCCCTGGGCCGGTGCCTCCCACATGGCGATCTCTGAATGATCCCCTCCACCTGTTCTACCATTGAGGAGAGCAGGAGTTCAGAGAGGTTAAGTAGTGTGTTCCAGACCCCAGAGCCAGGAATAGCAGAGCTCGATTCCAGTGCAAGCCCATTTGACTCTAGAAGCCCAGGTCACTAACCACTAGTCTATACTGCCTCCGAAGAGAGCAGGGAGGGAGTGATGGGCTCCTCCTCCCTAGAGGAGTGCAGACACCAAGCTTCTGAGGGTGGGGTGCCTGAGTGGAGCTTTCCCAGCTTCCCCCACTAAGCCCCAGTGGCCGGGCCTCACTTAGCACACCTGCTTTTCCTCCAACAGACCTGATGTCTTTAAAAAGGATGATGGAGAAGCTTGGTGTCCCCAAGACCCACCTGGAGATGAAGAAGATGATCTCGGAGGTGACAGGGGGGGTCAGTGACACCATCTCCTACCGAGACTTTGTGAACATGATGCTGGGGAAACGGTCGGCTGTCCTCAAGCTGTGAGTACCTTCTCCCTCCCCCGGGGCCCTGAAGGCAAAATCATTCTATGCAGAGAGGCTCCTGCTCTGGGCACCCCAGCCATTCCCCAGGTGGTAGGTAACTTGTGTGACCTGCTGGACATGGTACTTACTTTTCCAGAACCTTATTTCTTTATCTGTCAAATGGTCTTTTTTTTTTTTTTTGAGATGGAGTCTCACTCTGTCACCCAGGCTGGAGTGCAGTGGGGTGATCTTGGCTCACTGCAACCTCTGCCTCCTGGATTCAAAGGTTACAGAACTTGGGAGGCTGAGGCAGAAGAATCACTTGAACCTGGAGTGCAGTGGTGCAATCTTGGTTCACTGCAACTTCCACCTCCCAGGTTCAAGCAATTCTCCTGCCTCAGCCTCCCGAGTAGCTGAGATTATAGGCATCTACCACCATGCCCAACTAATTTCTGTATTTTTAGTAGAGAGAGGGTTTTGCCATGTTGGGGACCTCAGGGGATCTGGCCCCCTTGGCCTGCCAAAGTGCTGGAATTACAGGCGTGAGCCACTGTGCCTGGCCCAGATGGTCATGTTAATATGTACCTTGCAGAGGAAATTAGCCTGCAGCAGAGTCGGGCAGAATCAGTACTCAGTAAGCAGCAACGGTGATGACGATGATGCTGCTGGTGGTGACGGTGACAATAGTGGTAAACCTACTGTGGAAACATTCCGAGCCTCTGTCGAAACTTTCTGAGCCAGAATTTCCTCTTTTTTTTTTTGAGATCTTGATCTGTCGCCCAGGCTGGAATGCAGTGGCGCAATCTTAGCTCACTGCAACCTCTGTCTCCCGGGCTCAAGCAATTATCCTCCTGCCTCAGCCTCCCTATTAGCTGGGATTACAAGTGTGCATCACCACGCCCAACTATTTTTTGTATTTTTAGTAGAAATGGGGTTTCACCATGTTGGCCAGGCTGGTCTTGAACTCCTGACCTCAAGTGGTCAGCCCCACCATGGCCTCCCAAAGTGCTGGGATTACAGGCATGAGCCACCATGCCCAATAGTTTCCCCATTTGTAAAGCGACTCCACTATCCCCACAGGGCTGTTGTAAGCATAAAATAGAGTCAAAATTGGCCCCAAAGAGAGGTAAGATTTGTTACCTTAGGTCTGCGAGTCTCCATTTCTTCATCTGTAAAATGGGGGTGATAATCATGTCTTCTGTGATGTCCGGAAGGCTAGTGAGATGACACAAAGATTCCAGCCTAGTGTCTGGCTGGTGGCAAGCACGTAATCCATAGTAGCACATTGTGGGTGCTGCCCCACTGAACAGTGTTAAAGCAATGCCCTAGACAGTCTCATTGTCATTTGTCACAGCTGAAAATAACACTCCACCAGGCACAGTGGCTCACACGCATGTAATCCCAGCACTTTGGGAGGCCGAGGCAGATGCATCAGAGGTCAGGAGTTTGATACCAGCCTGGTCAATATGGTGAAATGCCGTCTGTACCAAAAATACAAAAATTAGCTGGGTGTGGTGGCGCACGCCTGTAATCTCATCTACTCAGGAGGCTGAGGCAGGAGAATCTCTTGAACCTAGGAGGCAGAGGTTGCCATGTGCTGAGATCATGCCATTGCACTCCAGGCTGGACGAGAAGAGCAAAACTCCATCTCACAAAAAAGAGAAGAAAATAATATTCACTTGGTTTTTATGAAATAAGATTCACTTTTTTAAAAGTACGAACGTTGGCTGGGTGCAGTGGCACACGCCTCCAACCCCAGCACTTTGGGAGGTCAAGGCAGGCAGATCATAGGGTCAAGAGATTGAGACCATCCTGGCCAACATGGTGAAACCCAGTGTCTACTAAAAATTAGCTGGGCATGGTGGTGGGCACCTGTAATCCCAGCTACTTGGGAGGCTGAGGCAGGAGAATCGCTTGAACCTGGCAGACGGAGATTGCAGTGAGCTGAGATTGCGCCACTGCACTCCAGCCTGGGTGACAGAGCGAGACTCCATCTCAAAAGAAAAAAAAGTACCAATGTAAAATATACCTGTCTCATTTGACAAAGGAGCTTGGTGAGGCCTGAGGAGACTAAGTACCTGGCCCCTGAGCCCACGGTCCAATCTGGCCAGATCTCCTAGCACCCCACTTCCAGGGAGAAACACCAAGGATCAGAGAGGTCAAGTGTCTTGCTTAAGCCATTCAGCTGGGAAGCAGCACGGCTGGCATTTGAATCCAGCCTGTTGCCCTGGAGGCTGTACTCCGAGCCCCTACCGTCTGCTCCCCAGACTCCACCCTTAGAGCAGTGGGCAGGTTTTTGACGATCTTTGTGCAGAGGCATGGCCCAGCCTGGCTCAGCCTCCTCCAGGCAGTGTGGTTCAGGTAAGGACATGGCCTAGAAGTCAGAGCCTGGAGTCGCATCCCGCCTCTGCCCCGGACCGCCTGTGTGGTTCTGAGGAGTCACATCAGCACTTTGCGCCTCCATTTCCCCCTCTGTAAAATGGGACCAGCAGCCCCTTCGTCGGAGCTTCTGTCTTGGGCTTCTGCAAGGATCCCACTGGAGAACAGATTTAAGGACATTCTGTCAGGACCCTGCTGACATCGAGGCTGGGATGATCTTTCCCTGGATGAGGGAAGGATCTTAATCTTGCTTTTCTTTTTATTTCTTTTCTTTTCTCCAACTCCAAACCAGAGTCATGATGTTTGAAGGAAAAGCCAACGAGAGCAGCCCCAAGCCAGCTGGCCCTCCTCCAGAGAGAGACATTGCTAGCCTGCCCTGAGCACCCCGCCTGGACCCCCTGGCCTGCCCGCCCTGCTCCTCCTTCCCGATCTTGCTGCCCTTCTTGACACATTGTGATCTCTCTCTCATTTGTTTGTTCATTGAGGGTTGGTTTGTGTTTTCATCCATGTCTTTGTAAAGCACAAATTATCTGCCTTAAAGGGGCTCTGGGTCGGGGAACCCTGAGCCTGGGGTCCCTTCCTCTTTTCTTCCCTCCTTTCCCACTCCCTGTGCAGAAGGGCTGATATCAAACCAAAAACAAGCGGGGGCAGGGCCAGGCAGGGAGGCTTCCAGCCTGTGTTCCCCGCGCTTGGAACTGGCACGCTCCATCCTTCCAGAAAGTCTCCAAGCCAAGTTCAGGCTCACTGGCCTGGCTCTGACGAGGACCCCAGGCCACTTTGAGAAGACCCTGGAGTAGGGACAAAGCTGCAGGTCCTCTTAAGGGTTTCCTTGGACAGCGCCATGGTTCCAGTGTTCTGGGGTCATCTAGGACACAGCCACTCAGTGCCTGGCCGCCCCAGCTGATCCCCCCTCAGTCCACACCTCTTCTCGTACTCAACGATGTGACAGAAGGTGGGAAGGAAAGGAGCTTGGCAACGTGAGCCCTTCAAGAAGGTGCCAGAAGGAACCCTCGGGTCTTGATCCCTGGCCACACCTTTGCAGGCAGCTGAGAGGCAGCGTGCAGCCCTACTATCCCTGACTGCGGCAGCAAAGGGCTTTGGAGGTAGAAGTGAGGCCAGGGGTCTTGGGGAGACAGGTCAGCTCAGTGCAGTTCCACCTTTCAGGGAGGATACTGAGGGGACCAGGATGAGAGAATGAGGAGTAAAATGCTCACGGCAAAGTCAGCAGCACTGGTAAGCCAAGACTGAGAAATACAAGGTTGCTTTTCTGATCCCAATGTGCTTGAAACCTGACTCTACTTCCCTCGTTTGCCTTCCTACCCTACTCACATCATTCATTCATTGACTCACTCGTTCAGCAGATATTTATTGATCTCATATTATAAGCTTTACACCCGCCCATGTTGTCCTGACACGTGCAGTATCCATTGTCTAACTCATCTCTCCCCAAATCTCTGAAAACCTTGAGCTTGGGAATTGGACTGGGGTTACCTGTGTCCTTTCTTATGGACTCACAGGATTTCAGAGCCCTGATGCACCCGGGAGGGTAGCTGCGCCAGTCCTCTCACTTCCCAGGTGAGGAGACTCGTGGCCCACAGGGATTAAGTGCCTTGCCCAAGGTCAGGCTTATCTCCAGAGGATGTGCCTGGACTGGGGCCAGATGTTCAGGGACCCTGCCGACACCTCGTCTCCAGTCTGGGCTGCCTTAGTTAGTGAAGAGAACAGGGAAAGGCTGGGAAGGGGTAACCTCCTAGGTCAGCACTGGGAGAGGGTTTCACTTGCTCTGAAGATCCTGGGCCAGGATCCGCCCACCCCAGTGCCTCCAAGTCAGCATCAAGCTTCAGGGAAAGACCGGGCCTCTGAAGCTGCCTCTTGTAATTCATGCAGGAAGATGTCAAAGTCACCACCATCTTGGCTGATCAGGGAGTTCAGCCTTAACCCCACCTGTGTTCTGAAGTCTCTTACCCTACCTGCTCAGGACTTAGACACACTTATTCACTGAACATATTTATTAAGCACTTGCTGTCGGCCAACAGTTAAGAATCCAATCATGAAATGGACAGATTTGTGGAATTGGAGTCCAATAGGAAAGTGAGACCCAGACAGTGACAATGAGATAAATGTTAGGAAGGGGAATTTTGGGGTGATTTCCCTATAATCCTGGGGGCCTAGCTGGGCCCAAGACTGAGTGAGAGCCTTGGCAGAGCCTTTGCAACATCTTCAGTGGACAGGACTGGGAGATCTTGGCGGTGGGAGTCAACGTGGGTTCCCTGCGGCTACTGAGTCATCTCTGATAGCAGACTGCGGGAGGGAAGCCCGTAAGGCATGGGGAAATGGCCAGGTTGGGTTAACCCACTGGTTCCAGCCAGTTCAGGAACGAGGTTATTTGGCCATGACTGGCTGGTCTTGGGCTCAAGCATCTGCTTCAAATGCACACAGGGCTAGTTGAAGTTTAAACCCCAGTAAAACATTCCTCCCTGTAAATGGAAAATCCTGCTCCCACCTCCTCCCCCGCCGTTTTTTCGTTTTTTTTTTCTCCCTGGATCATTAGATTAGCAACTGGCTGTCCTCACCCCTCCTCACTGCCTCTCCTCTTTGGGACAGACAGGGACCTTTGAGGAAGATAAAGCCTTCCTTGACTACCCATCATATTCAGTGTCCCTGTTCTTCACTCGGAGAGGAAGGCAGAACCAATCAGGCTTATTTCAGTAAGTTCTGCAGTTCTACAAGACTGCAGGAAGCCTCCTTAGGGAGGAGAACAAGTGGGTGTGGCCCCAGCTTCCAGAAATGGCGGAAAAGAGGGTTTTCTCACTGAATGGGAGTGGGGGCTGGTGTGTTCTGGGAAACCCCATGAGTCACTTCATTTCTTGGAACTCAACCCCTAGCAGGAGAGGGTCTCAAGCGTGGTCCCTGGAAGGAGGGTGGGGGCAGTCTGCATTATTTCAGGTTGTGGCTGTTGGCTCTGGGACTCCTCTGGCCAAGGGCTCAGCTTCCTGGGACTTCAGCTATCTTCTTTCTGAAAGACCAAATTTAATGTAACCAGTAATGTGAGGACTGCCAAGTATGGCTTTGTCCCTACGACTCAGAGGAGAGTTTGTCGGGCAAATTCAGGTGGATGAAGTATGTGTGTGCGTGTGCATGGGAGTGTGTGTGAATTGGGATATCATCTCTACAGACTGGAAATAAACCGGACAAACTTACCAACGTCTTGACTGATGTATTTTGGGATGGTTCTGGGCTCAGCATATTGTGAGCTAGCTAATATAGTAAGAGCTGAAATGAGCATGTCCCGTGCATTTGGTCTGAGACAGCTGAAGTTTGTTTACTCCTCACCACCTCCCCCAAGAGACAGGTTCTATTACGTCGTCCTTGTTTCACAACTGAACAGCAGGCTTGGATAAGCAATGTGCTGAAAGAAACAGTAAATGCCACAATCTGCCTCCCCCAGTCCCCGCCCCAGAGCCAATCCATGGGGTCCAAGTTAAGAACCTCTGTCCTAGAGCACTTATAATTC
Organism: Sapajus apella; assembly: GCF_009761245.1. Lineage (NCBI taxonomy): Eukaryota > Metazoa > Chordata > Mammalia > Primates > Cebidae > Sapajus > Sapajus apella. The sequence goes on from NW_022437037.1 coordinate 5,845,120, forward strand.
ACTACAGAAATTTATTCTACAAAGGGCTGTAATATCATCAGTCAGCCTTAGCCAGACAATCTCAGTACTAATGCTACCACCACCACCTTCTGACTGAGGGCCACTGGAGAATTTTCTCAACTTCTCTTACCTCATCAACTATTATTATTATGCATTTATGTACTTTTTTCTGAGACAGAGTCTCACTGTCGCCCAGGCTGGAGTGCAGTGGCGCAATCTCGGCTCACTACAACCTCCACCTCTCGGGTTCAAGCAATTCTGCCTCAGCCTCCTGTGTGGTCCACAGGTCTCTGCCACCACACCCAGCTAGTTTTTGTATTTTTAGCAGAGATGGGTTTCACCATGTTAGCCAGGTTGGTCTCAAGCTCCTGACCTCAGGTGGTCCACCTGCCTCCTAAAGTGCTTTGATTACAGGGGTGAGCCACCGCGCCCAGCCTATTTTTATTTATTTTTTGAGACAGGGTCTGGCTCTGTCACCCAGGCTGGAGTGCAGTGGCACAATCATGGCTCACTGCAGCCTCGACCTCCTGGGCTCAAGCAATCCTCCCACTTCAGCTTCCTAAGTAGCTGAGCCTACATGTCCAAGCCATCCCTCTGGCTAATTTTTTTTTTTTTTTTTAAGGGATGGGGTCTCGCCATGTTGCCCAGGCTGGTCTCAAATTCCTGGGCTCAAGCAATCCTGTCTGCCAAGTGCTGGGATTATGGGCATGAGCCAGCGGTGCCTGGCCTACCTCATCAATTCAATAAATAATAACCCCTAGGACGTCTTCAAGATTACGTGAGATCCCAGATCTGAAGGTTTTTGCAAAGGACTTGGCACAAACTCCTGCGACCGGAAGTGCGTATGGCTCTTGCTCTGGAGATGATTACCTTGATAGGAGCAAAGAAAGTTGCTCTTTGGTGCCCGTTAATCTCCCCTCCCAGCCTTCCACCTTCCACATTTTAAAAGTCGCCTGTGGCGACCCCTCGACCCAGTTTTTCTTAATCTCCCTCCCTCCCCTTGCATAGCCCAAAGCCTCTCTCAAAAGCAGCCCCTGAAAACATCTGTCAAGTTCCTAACTTCTCTGAATCGGAAGACTAATGGCCAATCTACATCTAAGGGGAAGTGTAAGGTTTCAGAGGAACAAGGGGCATATGTCGCTTAGGCGTCGACCGCTCATGAGGCGACACTGACACTACGCGAACCCGCGCTGGCCGCGAAGGCAGGAGCACCAGGACGATCCAGGGCGCAGGCGCGAGGGCTCCACGAGCTGGCCAATGAGGAGCGGCAGCCGGGAGAGCGCGCGTCTTCTACCGATTCCGCGACCTCCCCTGACGACGCTTAACGTCATCAAAGCGCGCCGGAAATGTGGGGTCAGCTGCGCGCCGCTGGCGCTGAAGGAAGGAAGTTTGCTGTGGAGCGACCTGGGTTCTGCGGGCTAGGCCGTGGGAGGCAGCGTCGGCTGCTTCGACACACTGAGGGCGACACGATGGGAGACGAGATGGATGCCATGATTCCCGAGCGGGAGATGAAGGTCAGAGACTAGCCGGGGCCTCCCTCCCTTCTTTAGTCCTGGTGTTGCCTTGGAACCCCTCTGCGCGGTTGCCGCAGGCTCTCCCGCCTCCTGCCTGAACTATTTACCGCGTTCGCCGCTCTCGGCAGCGCGTCTGCTGCGATAGCGCCACCGAAGGCAGTTTCCCAGCCCCTTCCTGGCCTCGTGCACGCCTCTTGAGTTACTCTAGCTACTTTCATGTGGCGGTCACAATAGTGGCAATAACTACTGTTTATTGAGCGTTTACTGTGTGCAAGGCACGGTGGTAGTCATCCCAGCAGCCCTACGAAGTAGCCGTTAACGAAGAGGAGTAAGTCGAGGCTCGGAAAGTAATTGACCTAGTCACATTTGACAGAGGGGGCTGAAAGCCAGCATGGTTTAAGACCTTTGCCCTCCCAGTACTTCCGTAAGGTGGTACGGGCTTGCCTAACGTAGAGCCAGGGAAGGTCATCCGTCCTGCAGACCCTTTAGTTGATTGGATGAGGAAGACTGTTTTTGACATCGGGAATCAGCCTGAAGTCAGGAACCTAAAGCGAGGGCCGAGTGGTCCCAATAATGGCGACGTGGGAGTCCCCAGGGATAACTCCAGGATGGTGTGGTTAAGAGTTCTCATACGTATATGTTCTGACAGAGTGAGGGGACAGCAAATGGGCTACATCTGTTTTAAGCAATGAAAGGAGGTAAGTTGCAGGAATATTTTAGTTGCCTGTGTCAACAGTAAATCATTAAAATGCGTTTAGGGGATAGTAACCCATACCATGTTTAGAAAAGTGATTTTTTTTTTTGACAGAGCCTCCCTCTGTCGCCCAGGCTAGAGTGCAGTGGCACGGATCTCAGCTTACTGCAACCTCCGCCTCCCCAGCTCAAACGATTCCCCTGCCTCAGCCTCCTGAGTAGCTGGGATTACAGGTGCCTGCCACCATGCCCGGCTAATTTTTTATATTTTTGGTAGAGACTGGGTTTCACCTTGTTGGCCAGGCTGGTCTCGAACTGCTGACCTCAAATGAATCGCCTGCCTCAGCCTCCCAAAGTGCTGGGATTAGAGGCATGAGCCACCATGCCCTGCCTAGAATAGTAATTCTTTTTTGAGAATCACCACCTGTGGTGAGCCACCTAATGGGATTGTGTCATATTCCTCAGATATGCTGGGGTAGAACCACAGACCTAGAAGATGGCAATCTCGTACTCCCTTTGGCAGCACATATAAAATTGGGATAATGCAGAGAAGACAAGCATGGCTCCTGTACGAGGATGACACACAAATTCATGAAATGCTCCATATCAGAAAAAAATCAGGGCCAGGCATGAGTGCCCATTATACTCCAGCCCGGGCAACAGGGCGAGACTCCATCTCAAAAAAGAAAAAAAAAGACGACCACGGGTGGTGGTTCACGGCTGTAATCCCAGCACTTTGGGAGGCCGAGGGGGGCAGATCAGGAGGTCAGGAGATCAAGACCATTCTGGCTATACAGTGAACCCTGTCTCTACTAAAAATACAAAAAAATAGTCGGGCGTGGTGGCTCATGCCTGTAGTCCCAGGTACTTGTAAGGCTGAGGCGGGAGAATCACTTCAACCTGGGAGGTGGAGGTTGCAGTGAGCCAAGATCGCCACTATACTGCAGCCTGGGCAACAGAGTGAGACTCTGTTTCATAAAAAGAAAGACAGCTGAGACAGTCCTTGGTTTTAGTAATGCATATTTTTGTTGTACTGAAATTGAGTCTACTGAATATACCATGTTTTAATTTATTCATTGAATTGATTTTGTTTTGATTCTTTACAATAGGATTTTCAGTTTAGAGCGCTAAAGAAGGTGAGAATCTTTGACTCCCCTGAGGAATTGCCTAAGGAACGCTCGAGTCTCCTAGCTGTGTCTAACAAATATGGTCTGGTCTTTGCTGGTGGAGCCAGTGGCTTGCAGATTTTTCCTACTAAAAATCTTCTTATTCAAAATAAACCTGGAGATGATCCCAGTAAAATAGGTAAGTTTCCTGGTTTATGTTGCAAAGTAGAGAGAGGAGTATGGTGGCATGATAATATGTTTCCTTCCCAAGAAGTCACTCTAATGTTAAAATGAATACTACTGTCAGTTTTAAGTTGACTCCCAAGAAGATTAACGGAAACCTTTCTTAGTTTTCCCTTTGGTCCTTTGTATTTCTCTTTCCATGAGTTGTTCCTCTCAGCTCAAGGGGGAAGAATTTACCATTATGCCATGCTTTTATTTTTGCTCAATTGAACTTGGGCTCTGGCTCTCTGGGTAAAGGGTTTTGTTGGAGTGGGTTTTCAGTTGGCACAACAGGACGATCCAAGCTATTGGGAACGTGTACTATTTAGAGCATTGTTGCAAAACTATTTTCAACAAGGGCAGTAGCCACAGTTAGTTTCCGCAGATTGTATGAGGAAGAATTCCTGGGATACTTAATGGATTGTTATATATCTTTAAGAAAGTTAAGATTTTATCTGTATAACTAGGTGTCAGGAGTGTATGTGTGTTTATGCAGATGCAAATATTTTTTCACATTGACCTGGATAGAGGTTGTGGCTTTATGCTTAGAACATACTGGTTTTTTTGCTTTGTATTTTTTTGTTTTCATAGTTGATAAAGTCCAAGGCTTGCTAGTTCCTATGAAATTCCCAATCCATCACCTGGCCTTGAGCTGTGATAACCTCACACTCTCTGTGTGCATGATGTCCGGTGAATATGGTTCCATTATTGCTTTTTTTGATGTTCGCACATTCTCCAATGAGGTAAGCTGCTGTTATACTGTGATATCAACATGAGAACCCTAAGCAGATTTCCTTGTGTTGAATTATAACTTGGAAGCTTCATAGATTAACCCTTGAAGTCTTTCTCTAGATTAAAATATGGGATTAAAAAAAAAAACAAACCTCTTAATTATAGAATCATAGATTTTTGAGACAGAAGGGACTTTAAGAAATTCTTTCATAACAGTATCTGCCCCGAGGTGTTATCAGGAGGCTTATGTCACTTGCCCAAATTCATAATAGATAATGTCAAAAATTCCTACACTTTGGGTCTTTGGCCTCATAATGCAATGTTCTTCCATTCCAAGCAGTTTAAGAATGATAATAGTAATAGCCTGTCAGACTCTGTACTAAGTGCTTCATATGCCTTGTCCCTTGTTCATGCCTACCACCGCCTTATGTAGTAGGTACTATTATCTTCATTTTATAGATGTAGAAACAGGCTCAGAGTTTAAGTGACTGTCCAAGGTCCCAACACTGTTAAGCAGAGCCAAGATTTTAATCTCATGTCTGCAGTTTATTGGCTATTTTGCATTTGTGCATTCCCCTACCGAGAGTCTCCCCGAGCATGTTAGAATAATTGATTGCTGGCTGAGTGCGGTGGCTGATGCCTGTAATCCCAGCACTTTGGGGGGCTAAGGCAGGCAGATCATAAGGTCAGGAGATCAAGATCATCCTGGCTAACACAGTGAAACTCTGTGTCTACTAAAAAAGAAAAGAAAAGAAACATTAGCCAGGTGTGGTGGTGGGCGCCTGTAATCCCAGCTACTAGGGGAGGCTGAGGCAGGAGAATCGCTTGAACTCGGGAAGTAGAGGTTGCATTGAGCCAGGATTGCGCCACTGCACTCCAGCCTGGGCGACAGATGGAGACCCTGTCTCAAAAGAAAGAATAATTGATTGCCATTTTCTAAGTTGTGTTGAAATTATCTATAGCAAATAGATATATAAAGCTAAATCTTTTTTTATGATTATGGAGAAAAACTAATTTGAGATAACTTGTATATTCGGTAATTTCCATCGAATATTAAATGTCTCTGCATTTACTAATTTGTTAACTTATTCCACTTTTGCATATATGTTTTAAAAGGCTAAACAGCAGAAACGCCCATTTGCCTATCATAAGCTTTTGAAAGATGCAGGAGGCATGGTGATTGATATGAAGTGGAACCCCACTGTCCCCTCCATGGTGGCAGTTTGTCTGGCTGATGGTAGTATTGCTGTCCTGCAAGTCACAGAAACAGTGAAAGTGTGTGCAACTCTTCCTTCCACGGTAGCAGTAACCTCTGGTGAGTAACAAAGGCTCTCACACTGTAACATACAATAATGGCAGTCTACTTAAGAATTGATTTCTAGAAGTAAAAGTGGATAGCTTTTTGTAGTGTGTGTGTGTGGTTTTGTTTTTATTTTTTTTAACATGACAGGAGGTTAAGAGTGGAGGGTTTTTTGTGGAACTTTGAAAAAATAACAATTAAAAAAAAGAAAACAAAAGAGTGGAGGATTTTTTGTTTTTTTTGGAGACAGTCTCTGTCACCCAGGCTGGAGTGCAGTGGCATGATCTTGGCTCACTGCAACCTTTACCTCCTGGGTTCAAGCAATTCTTGTGTCTTGGCTACCAAATAGCTGGGATTATAGGCCTGTGCCACCATACCCAGCTAATTTTTGTATTTTTTGTGGAAACAGGGTTTTACCTTGTTAGCCAGGCTGGTCTCAAACTCCTGACCTCAAGTGATTTCCCCTCCTCCGCCTCCCATTACAGGTGTGAGTTGCTGCACCCAGTTGAGAGTATTCTTTATCCCCATACTTAATGTCCTTGAAGCCAAACAGCATACATAATTTAACCCAAATATACTTGGGTCCTGGAGAAATCTTTTGGTATAGCTGGTGTAAAACTGTTTTTGAGAATAATTGTTTCTGGATCTATAATGGTGATACTCCGAAAGTCACTTGTACCTTCGTGGGGAGAGGCATTTGGAATATCAAATAGGAGCAGGAGAATGATTTATTTATTTATTTATTTATTTATTTATTTTTTTGAGACAGAGTCTGACTCTGTCACCCAGGCTGAAGTACAGTGGCATGATCTTGGCTCACTGCAGCCTCCACCTCGCAGATCTGAGTGATTCTTTTGCCTCAGCCTCCAGTTTAGCTGGCATTACAGGTGCATGCCACCTTGCTCAGCTAATTTTTGTATTTTTTAGTAAAGACATGGTTTCTCCATGTTGGCCAGGCTGGTCTTGAACTTCTGACCTCAAGTGATCATCTGCCTTGATCTCCCAAAGTGTTGGGATTACAGGCGTGAACCACCATGCCCAGCCAATGATTTCTTGATATTTGGAAACCTTCTGTGTTCTCCTTGTCTTAACTAAAGACTACAGAGTTTTCTGTATTTTGCAGTTTTCTGGGCAATAATTTATTGAAAAAGCATTTTTAGCTTTCATTTCAATAGCCCAGTGATAAATCATCTGGCTTATATCCTTAAAATAATTTTACTTTTTTCCATTTTGTCGGGTGGGGATATCCTACAATCTTCCATGGACTGACGGAGGAATGAGAAGTGTTAATTAGCTGTGTGTGATAGATCTCATTGGTTTGCTCCATTTTCTTGTTTTTATTTGGTAACATTGTCTTTGCTCAGTGTGCTGGAGCCCCAAAGGAAAGCAGCTGGCAGTGGGAAAACAGAATGGAACTGTGGTCCAGTATCTTCCTGTAAGTTCTTACCTTGAACTTTAGAATTTTTCTTAAGTCACCCACTTTTTTGGGGGTGGTTTGGGAGTATTGTTCTTGTTTTTCCTATTAAAAAGTAATGCTCATTGTAACAAATCCATCAGTGAATGAAGAGTGGAACTCTTCCCTTCTCTCCCATAGTCCCCCCTCCAGAGGCACCCAGTATGTTGTATTGACTAGGTACAATGGATGTTATATAATTTTCTGGATGTTATACAAACAATCTGTGTGTAGTTGCATTTTTTGTTTTGTTTTTTATGTAAAACGTGATCATACACTATGTACTCTTCTCCACTTCATATTTTCAGTCCATTCCATAAAAACAGAGCTTAAAGGAAAAGAATTAGTGAAAAAGCTATGACAATAATGTGAAATCACTCTGGGTTAAAGCACAGTATTTGTCTTTTAATTGAATCCATCTTAAAGATTCCGTTTCTCTTAACTGTGGGCACCAAAGAAAATGGATATTTGTGTTGTTGCATGGGCACTCTGTCATCCTCCCTGTGATTTTCTTGAGATAATATTTGCAAATATCTTTCAGTATCAATTGAGTTGCAAGGAACCCACATACGTCTATTGAGCCTGGACACGAAGGAGGGATTCACAGGTGGTGCCAAGGCCTTTGTTGTGCCTTCTTCCCGAGACTGTTCTCTGCAGGGGAGGGGTGCAGAGTAGTGAATGTAGGTCGTGTAGGTTTGAGGTTGGATCACGAGGTCAAGAGATCGAGACCATCCTGGTCAATATGGTGAAACCCCGTCTCTACTAAAAATACAAAAAATTACCTGGGCATGGTGGCACGTGCCTGTAATCCCAGCTACTCAGGAGGCTGAGGCAGGAGAATTGCCTGAACCCAGGAGGCGGAGGTTGCGGTGAGCTGAGATCGTGCCATTGCACTCCAGCCTGGGTAACAAGAGCGAAAACCTGTTTCAAAAAAAAAAAAAAAAAAGGTTATGTTTCTTATTTTTATTACCAAAAGTTATATGAAATTTGGTACATAATCTTTTAAGGCATTAACCTGTAAAAATATAATGCAGTTTATTTAATGTTCTTGCTTTGTTGTTTGCCTTAAAATTTTTTTCTTTTTCTTTCTTTCTTTTTTTTTTTTAGAGATGATCTTGCTCTGTTGCCCAGGCTGAGGTGCATTGGTGTGATAACATAATGACTCACTGCAGCCTCAGCCTTCCAGGGCTCAGGTGATCCTTCCGCCTCAGCCTCCTGGGTAGCTGGGAATACAGGTGCTTGCCACCATGCCCAGCTAATTTTTGTGTTTTTTGTAGAGTCAGGGTTTTGCCATATTGCCCAGGCTGGTCTGAATCCTGGACTCAAGCAGTGTGCCTATCTTGACCTGGGATTACAGATGTGAGCCACCTCACCCAGCCATATTCCAGTATTGATCATTGTCTGCATCAGTGCTAGTGGTGTTGCTGCTGCAAATGGTATTGCATTGGCTACTTTCATTACCTATATCTGAACATGTTCATATGTTTTTTTTTCTTTTTTTTTTTGAGACAGAGTTTTGTTCTTGTCATCCAGGCTGGAGTGCAGTGGTGCAATCTCGACTCATTACAGCCTCCACCTCCTGGATTCAAGCAGTTCTCCTGCCTCAGTCTCCCGAGTTGCTGGGATTACAGGCACTTGCCACCATGCCAAGCTAATTTTTGTGTTTTTTGTAGAGATGGGGTTTTGCCATGTTGGCTAGACCAGTCTCAAATTTCTGTCCTCAGGTGATCCACCCAGCTCAGTCTCCCAAAGTGCTGGAATTACAGGTGTGAGCTACCACACCAGGTCATGTTTCATGTATTTCTGTAGGATGATGTCCTAGAGGTAGACAACACTGTTCTGTTTCTTCAGTCTCTCCTGGCCAAGGAGATGGAACAGGTGGCATCTAGGGAACAGATGGTTTTGACAGTTTCATTGGTTTAGGGATTGTTTTATTTGATACTTTATTATCCTCTCCAAATCTCTTTCAGACTTTGCAGGAAAAAAAAGTCATTCCTTGTCCTCCATTTTATGAGTCAGATCATCCTGTCAGAGGTAACAACTGCTTTTCTTATTGGGCTGACCTCTAATGATGTGTAACGTGTATTACAGAAATTCATAATCATGTGATGTACCTGCTCAGTGAGGTGTTGGTGCTTGCTTCCTGAATAATGTCACCATTTCAAACAGCTAATTAAGTCAGTGTAAATTATGGCCCTCTGGTGACATCTGTGTTTCATGGTAAATGACATGAAATGGATCCTGACTTTTTGTTACAATTCTTCATAATTTGCCCTGATTATAATCAAGCAGAAAAATTACCGTTTGGGCTTCTTGGGCCTTTGTACCTGTGAATTATATTAATCAATGAAATCTGGGCCTTTGTTAAAACTATAGTATTTTGATTTTTTTATTCATCATATATGTTATAGTATACAGTGGCTATTTCAAACATAAGTTGCTTTTGACTGTATCTGGTTGCTGTGATTTTTATGACCTACTGATTAGGGTGTGTCTTTTAGTTCTGGATGTGCTGTGGATTGGTACATATGTCTTCACAATAGTGTATGCTGCTGCAGATGGGACCCTGGAAACATCTCCAGATGTGGTGATGGCTCTACTACCGGTATGCATGTGAAAGAAACATCATTGTTTGAGAATTAGAGAGGTCTTCTAATAAAGCTGGAGGCTTTGATTTCAAGATGGGTGTGTGTGTGTGTGTGTGTGTGTGTGTGTGTGTGTGTTTGTTTGTTTTGAGACAGGATCTCACTCTGTTGCCCAGGCTGGAGTGCAGTGACACAATCTCGCCTCACTGAAGCCTGGACCCCCTAGACTCAAGTGATCATCCCACCTCTCAACTTTCTGAGTAGCTGGTACTACAGGTTCACACCACTATGGCCAGCTAATTTTTGTAGTATTATTATTTTTTTTTTTTTGTAGAGATGGGGTTTTTCCATGTTGCCCAGGCTGGTCTTGAACTCCTGAGCTCAAGTGATCCACCCACCTAGGCCTCCCAAAGTGCTGGGATTACAGGTGTGCATCACTGCACCTAACCTGATTTCAGGTTCTTTTACTTACTGGCAGTGATTATGCAACTTCAGGTATAAGGTTTCTGTGCTGCACTGTGGGCCTGCAGTCCAAAATTGGGGTGTCCACTTACAGTGTGTTCTACTGTTTTGTTATAAGGTTAAAAAAAAATAGGTAAATGATTTTGCTTAAGCTATAAACTCTGAGTCTTGGTTAACTTGATAAAGAAATTTTAGAAAGCAAGGCAATATCTTGATTTTTAAAATTATTTCATTTGCTCTCAGATATTTAATGCCAACAGTGTGCTAGGCGCTGCTTTAAAGTTGACTGTATAGCAGTGATCAAGGTTATGGCCTTGCTTTTATGGTCTTACATTTCTTTGTCGTTGTTAATTTTTATTTATTTTTTAGAGACAGAGCTCGCTCTGTTGCCCAGGCTGGAGTGTAATGGTGTGATCACAGCTCACTACAGCCTCAAATTCTTGGGCTTAAGCCATCCTCCTCCCTCAGCCTCCTGAGTAACTGGAACCACAGGCATGCACCATCACACCCAGCTATTTTTAAATTTTTCGTGGAGATGGGGTTTTGCTTTGTTGCCCAGCCTGGTCTTGAACTCCTGGCTTCAAGCACTTCTCCTGCCTCGACCTCTCAAAGTGCTGGGATTACAGGTCTGAGCCACCACACCTGGCTGGTCTTACATTCTAATGTGATAGTTAATACTATGTGAGAACAAGGACTGATCAGGGTGATGGACACAATAAAGCGGTGTTAGGATAGATGATGACTGGTATGTGTTTAAGATTGGGTGGTCAGAGGAGGCCAATTTGGTATTTGAAAAGGATGTCTTGTTTTTAATTCTTTTGGGTTTTAAGGTTGAATTTTAAAAATACATTTACCTAGATGCGTTATTTTAAGTTATAATTAGAGTGTTTTTTTATTCTGGGTGATAATATTAACACTAGTATTTATTAACTGCTACTTATGTTTTATGTGCTGGGCTTGAAGTTTTATATATATCATTTCATTTCACACTTAAAAATAGCCTCTGAAGTAGGCTTAGTAGGTCTAGTATACACATGAGAACAGTAAGTATCAGGAAGGTTGAAAAATCTCCTTGTCTCATGGGCAGAAAGTAGAGGAACAGAGTTTTTGTTGTTGTTGTTGTTGTTGTTGTTTTTGAGACGGAGTTTCGCTGCTGTTGCCCAGACTGGAGTGCAATGGCGCAATCTCGGCTCACCACAACCTCCGCCTCCTGGGTTCAAGCAATTCTTCTGCCTCAGCCTCCCGAGTAGCTGGGACTACAGGCACGCACCATCATGCCCAGCTAATTTTTTTTGTGCTTTTAGTAGAGACAAGGTTTCACCTTGTTGACCAGGATGGTCTCGATCTCTTGACCTTGTGATCCACCCGCCTCGGCCTCCCAAAGTGCTGGGATTATAGGTGTGAGCCACCGCGCCCGGCCGGAACAGAGTTTTTAAATGCAGTTTGGTTGAGGCCAATGTTTGTACTCCTTGTTCTAAATGCTGCCTTTATACCACGTCCTCATATCTATACTTAGACTTTGAGTGAATATTCTTATAAAACTTTAAATGATTTGTCATTTGAGATTCTTGTACTATAGGATCTGAGAAAAATTGCACATGAGAATTTTTTTCTTGGTTTACTCATTGTAGAAAAAAGAAGAAAAGCACCCAGAAATATTTGTGAACTTTATGGAGCCCTGCTATGGCAGCTGCACAGAGAGACAGCATCATTACTACCTCAGTTATGTTGAGGAATGGTGAGTAGAGTCTGGATGGGGCATTCCTGCTCTCACTGGATGATAACCCCTGAGTCACCTTGTCCCATGTTGAAATATTTTCTTATTGATTGATTGATTGGCAGGTCTCACTCCGTTACCCAGGTTAAAGGTTTTTTTTTGTTTTTTTTTCTTTTTTTTTTTTAAAGAGATGGGATCTTGCTGTATTGCTCAGGCTGGCCTCCCAAAGTGCCGAGATTACAGATGTGAGCTACTGTACCAAGCCTGAAATGTTTTCTATTAGAGAGGAAAATAGAAGCCGAGATGCCTTGAGCATATTTTCAGCTGATTTTTGATAATGTCTTTCTGACTACTATTTCTATTTCCCCAATCTTTAGTTATTTATATTAAATACTTACTTATCTAAAAAATCTAATTTTCTCAATAACCCCTAATGATGACCTATGAAAATATTGATACTCAAGACTCAAGGAATATATTAAAAGTTTCCTTCAGGCTGGGTGTGGTGGCTCACGCCTGTAATCCCAGCACTTGGGGAGGCTGAGACAGGTGGATCACTAGGTCAGGAGGTCAAGACCATCCTGGCTAACGTGATAATACCCCATCTCTACTAAAAACACAAAAAATTCGGTGGTGACTACAGGCGTGGTGGCATGTGCCTGTAGTCCCAGCTACTCGGGAGGCTGAGGCAGGAGAATTACTTGAACCTGGGAGGCGGAGGTTGCAGTGAGCTGAGATCATACCACTGCACTCCATTCTGGTGACAGAGAGAGAGACTCTGTCTCAAAAAAAAAAAAAAAAAAAAAAGTTTCCTTCTGAGAGCAGAGTTGCTCTTTAGAATGGAGATTACCCAAAGCAAAGCTTCCATCCCTCTAGCTGTGTTATTCTGCCTTTGGGTGGCGTATTGATTGTGCACTCTGACTTGATTCTGTTGTGTCTTTCCCTTGTCTTCATGTTGGTAGGCAGCGAGCCAATTCTGCAGGGCTTTCTCACAGAAACTAAAAAGTTCCACTTTACATCTAAAATCTTCCCACCTCTGTTCAACCAGATAGAAACCTTTACCCTCTCCTTGACATGTGGAGGCAGCCCTCACACGTGTTACCTGCAGACCCAAGTCAGCTTAGAACTGTTGCTATATTTGAATGTAATAGTCTCTGGTTTTATTCTTTAAGGGATTTAGTGCTGGCAGCATCTGCAGCTTCAACAGAAGTTAGTATCCTTGCTCGACAAAGTGATCAGGTAAATCTCTTTTTTGTCATTTTTTGTGATTTTTTTTTTTTTTAATTATTGTTTTAAGAGAGAGTCTTGCTCTGTTGTCCAGGCTGGAGTGGAGTGCTGCAGTTTCCACTTACTACAATCTATGCCTTCTGGGTTCAAGCGATTCTCGTGCCTCAGCCTCCCAAGTAGCTGGGACTACAGGTGCATACTACCACGCCTGGCTAAGTTTTATATTTTAAGTAATGACTGGGTTTTGCCATGTTGGCCAGGCTGGTCACGAACTCCTGATGGTACTTTTCCAAAAATGATTTGGAGGGGATTAACTATGTGGTCAAGGTATACATGATCTCACATCTGTTTAACAAGTTTCTATATGAGAGCAAAGCTTCAGTGATAGGATGCCTTGGCCAAATGGCTTGGCAATTGCATGGAGAAACACGGGTATCAGCCTTAGCAGTTCCTTCTCTTCTGTTCTTTTAGGATCCATCCCCAGTCTGTGGAAACATGCTGTGGAGTTAACCTCCAACTGGAGTATGCCGATGTGTGGGAGGCTTTTTCTGCCTTGTCTTGTTTTATCATCTTTGTTTTCTTCCTGTTGCTTGAACCTACTCTTTCTATACAATTTAACAATAATCCATTCTCAATTATGAAAGAAAAACATGCAGATGACACTAAATTGTGATTCACCAGAAATACTTTCTGTTTGACTTTGAAAAACTGTCAGAAAGAGAAAAGCACCTTTGCTTATAAGTACCTTCTTTCATGTTGTGTTTCTTGCACAGACATGGTGGGCCCATGTAGTGGTGGTGTGCTGTTCACTATGCAAAATGACCAACTACAGAGAGGGCACAAGTAAAGAAGGGGAAGCTTATTTTAAAACTGCTTTGAGCTTAAAAATCTTTAGTGCATCCTTGTTGTAAATAGGAAACAAGTGCTTCTCCTCCCCACCCAGATACTTTGTGCTCCACCCATACGTAGATACTTTGTGCTTCTTCAGCCATTAGTATTTATCTTTACTCTCCGGGTGGCCAGGAGGCCCATTAGGAGAGGCATGGCTTCCAGTGTCTAGGGGTAGCCACTTTGGATGAGGCCAGAATTCAGCCCTCTGATTTACTGCTCTAAAATTATCTTAGATTGACTTCAGTAATAATGTCTTACTAGCACAAGTATTTCGTATGTTCACACATTAAAAATATAGTTTCATTTTTACTTTTTATCAAAATAATTTATGTTCATGTTTTTAGAAAATAAATAGAAGGCCGGGCGCGGTGGCTCAAGCCTGTAATCCCAGCACTGTGGGAGGCTGGGGCGGGTGGATCACGAGGTCAAGAGATCGAGACCATCCTGGTCAACATGGTGAAACCCCATCTCTACTAAAAATACAAAAAATTAGCTGGGCATGGTGGCGCGTGCCTGTAATCCCAGCGACTCAGGAGGCTGGGGCAGGATAATTGCCTGAACCCGGGAGGCGGAGGTTGCGGTGAGCCGAGATCGCGCCATTGCACTCCAGCCTGGGTAACAAGAGCGAAACTCCGTCTCCAAAAAAAAAATAATAATAATAAATAAATAAATAAATAAATAGAAGAAGGGCTTATAAATGAAAAGAATCACCCAGTCCTACCTGTTTGCTTTCTAGAGGGGACCGTTTTTAATTTGTAAACATTTTCTTATGATGCTCTCACCTTATCCCTAAAGAAAAATCTGCTTTATAACTAATAATTGGTTATTAGTTTTAGACCTTACTGGCTGGCAAATGATGATCTAGCTCATATGGCCCCCAGTTCCCTCCTTCCTCTCAGATTTATAACATTGTTTTAATTTCTTCTCTTGGTGAACCTTTGTAACTTTGAGTAGTGTTTTTTACCCTCATTTCTGGTGGTATCTTTTTTGAGCTGGAATCTTGCTCTGTCACCCAGACTGAAGTGCAGTGGTGCCATCTTGGCTCACTGCAACCTCTGCCTCCCTGGTTCAAGTGATTCTCATGCCTCAGCTTCCTGAGTAGCTGGGACTACAGGTGTGTACTACCACACCTGGCTAATTTTTGTACTTAGTAGAGATGGGATTTTGTCATGTTGGCCAGGCTCGTCTTGAACCCCTGACTTCAAGTAATCTATCTGCCTTGGCCTCCCAAAGTGCTGGCATTACAGGTGTGAGCCACGGTGCCCAGCCTGGTGGTATCTCTTGATCTTCCACTTTGTAAGAGGAATGTCTTAGCACTCCTACCCTTTCCCTTAGCACCGTTCTTGCTGTTATCTGTGTCTTCTCTTTTGTAAAATTGCATTCTGTTCTACAATGATTATTAAGTTATCTAGTCTGTAGTTTTTTTTTTTTTTTTTTTTTTTTGAGACGGAGTCTCACTCTATTACCAGTTGGAATGCACTGGTGTGATCTTGGCTCACTGCAATCTCCGCCTCCCAGGTTCAACCAATTCTCTTGCCTCAGCCTGCTGAGTAGCTGGGATTACAGACGCGAACCACCACTCCCAGATAATTTTTTTGTGTTTTTAGTAGAGACAGGGTTTCACCATGTTGGCCAGGCTGGTCTTGAATGTCTAACCTCGTGATCCGCCCTCCTCGGCCTCCCAAAGTGCTGGAATTACAGGTGTGAGCCACCGCGCCCAGCCTATAGATTGTTTTTAAAAGCTGAGATTGTTTTGTTTAGTGTGAATGTGTCTGTTACCTTCTC
Organism: Sapajus apella; assembly: GCF_009761245.1. Lineage (NCBI taxonomy): Eukaryota > Metazoa > Chordata > Mammalia > Primates > Cebidae > Sapajus > Sapajus apella. The sequence goes on from NW_022437037.1 coordinate 5,860,807, forward strand.
CATAGCTAAGTCACGTTGTGTCATTTCATTCCCTTTCCTGAACAACTTTTTTTCTTTTTTCCTTCCTTCCTTCCCTCTCTCACTCCCATACTCCCTTCCATCCCTCCCTCCCTCTCTATTTTCTTCCTTTCTTCCTTTCCTTCCTTCCTTCCTTCCTTCTTTCTTTGCTGGAGTGCAGTGGTGTGATCTCGGCTCACTGCAAACTCCACTTCCTTGGGTTCAAGGAAGTGCATTGAACACCTGCCTCAGCTTCCCAAGTAGCTGGGACCACAGGTGTGCACCACCATGCCTGGCTAATTTTATATTTTTAGTAGAGACAGGGTTTCACTGTGTTGGCCAGGCTGGTTTCAAGCTCCTGACCTCAGGTGACCTGCCTGCCTCAGCCTCCGAAAGTGCTGGGATTATAGGCATGAGCCACTGCATCTGGCCTGTTTTTCTTTTTTGTTACTCATTAAGCACTATTCCCCTGTGATTCATAACTGCCCAGTCTAGTCAACACTGAAAGTTAGGCAAAATGTTAGTGATTTTTAAAAACCAAGAGTCATTTGTTGGAAGGAACAGAGCCTATCCAAGCAAACTTATGCAAAAAGGGAGTTTACTAGAAAGACTTAGTAGTTTCGCAAGGAAGTTAGGGACAAGAAAGCTGAACAGTCTGAGGAACTGGTACCAAGAACTGAGAAGAGAAGAACTAAGGTTACCTCTGTCTCTATAGACAAGTGAGCACAGGACATCTGAGCACAGGCCAGCCTTACATGCTTCTCTGTGAAAAACTCCAGAGATCAGCTGGAATTCCTGATCCCAATCCAAAATGTCTAGGAGCAGATATTGACTGGCTTAGTGCAGCTGTTGGATTTGCCCCTCATGTTCAGCTATCTACCTAGTTGTCATGGAAGCTACCTCAGAAAGTGTTTGTGATAGTGATTATTCATAAGGCAGAGGCTTGGTACACCAGGAACTGACAGAGAGGGGTTGATTTGGAAAATTAACTTCTCATTTGCTGGGGTACTTCTGGCTTTTAGACCGTCTTCCCAGATTTCAGAGCCTCCTACTCAACACATAAATCTAAACCAAGTGAGACATCTCTGTTCTCTCCATTTGAACAATGCTGGGAGGAACCAATGCAACGCTCTAACCAATGTGGCATTTTCTTTCTTTTTTTAGATTAATTGGGAATCTTGGCTACTGGAGGATTCTAGTCGAGCCGAATTGCCCGTGACGGATAAGAGCGATGACTCCTTGCCCATGGGTGTTGCCATAGACTATACGAACCAAGTGGAAGTCACAATCAGTAAGTGCGACCTGGCACTTAGTGCAGAAATAGTCTTCTTTCCAATTAGGGTTAATATTGAAACACATGTTAATGTTAATGTACATGTTAATGACAGAGTCTACTCTGCTGGGCACTTACAGCTTCTGGCAGCACATTTCTACCTGAAGAGTGATATAGGCTGCATTGTGACAACATTGAACTGATTTGAATGGATATTCATTGATGAGACCAAGGCTAGACACTGTGTGTACGTGTGAGTGCATGTTTGCACACCTGCACGTGCCTGGGTATACTTTAGGATCTGGCTGAAATACAGAACATCAGGATTTTATGGCTTGGTTTCTTTGTCCAGTTCATTTCCCTGGTGACCTCCCAAAGAAGCAAAACCCGAATCTGGCACTGCACACCAGTACTTAGTTTGAAGGTAAGGATTAGAAAAGAGAGACCTCAGGCCCATGGTTTTCAAATAAGTCCTGGATATGTGTTTTGAATAGATCTTCCCTGCAGTAGCTTGGCCATGCTGTAGTCATTGAAATGTAAAAGTGCAACAAAAGAAACAGTCTTTGCTGTCTGGTATTTAAGTTTAGAGAGGTGCGTCTGTCAGGCACTATTAAGTTGCTTGTTCTTTCCCTGGTTAGGCAGGAGTATTTGTTCTGATTAGCTCATTTCCTCTGATTCTCTTGAAGTCTTAATTGACAAAATAGATGCTTTTTATTCAGCTGTGAATGAGAATAAAGTAGTTTGACTCATCTTTCTGTGTCCAGCTGTCCATTCCAAAGAGTCTAGTCTGTCATTTTTCTACTAACCCAAATAACTTCCTAGATACTCTTGTCTTGGTGAGGGAAATGCCGAGCCTACCTCCTGAACACTGAGACGCTCATAAAAACCAAGGGGCCTTTGGGAAAGTTGGAGCTACTGCAGGACCGATGGAACTTCTAGGCAGGGCCCAGCAGAATGGTGGCAATCTGATAGCGGCAGGAGCTGTCTTTAAATAGCTGGTGCACGAAAGGCTGTTCAGATCTAAATCAGAACAAACTAACCTGAACTGCGATTCAGATGAGTTTCTTAAGCCTTCTTATTGAGGGCAGTTTTTGCCTTCTGGGCTCAGGCTCTTAAATTGACTTGGTTCTTTTACTTCTTTTGTTTTCTTTTTTAACAGATGATGAAAAGACTCTTCCCCCTGCTCCAGTTCTCATGTTACTTTCAACAGATGGTGTGCTCTGTCCATTTTATATGATTAATCAAAATCCTGGGGTTAAGTCTCTCATCAAAATACCAGAGCGACTCTCACTAGAAGGAGAGCGACAACCTAAGTCACCAGGTATGTGCCTCTGCCTGTTTTATCAGCAAAGGAGTACCATGGGCTTGCGCAAGAGTATTTCCAAGAATGAACATGGTGTGAAGACACCTAGTGGTTTTCTTTACCAGGCTGGCCTGTCTTCGGAAGGCATGCACTAATCTTTTTTTTGAACATGTATGCACATATTTGCCTTCCCCTACCTTCAACCTTTATTCTGCAGCCATTACTTTACTTTGGAGATAAAGGAAGGTCAACTAGGTGGTTTGCATCCAGTTGTTTACCAACAGTATTCTAAGACCCTGTGTTGTGTAGTGTGCATCCAAAAGACATTGTGCTTAATCCTGGGGTTGGTTACAGAAATGACTGTATAGTCTTACAGTGAAATGCCATGTAACAATTATATATGTTAGATTTATTGACAGGGAAGGAGTGAGTGGAATACATCACAAAAAACACTATATTCTGTGTGATCCTTTTTGTATGAGAAAAAAACATATACATAGTAAAAAACTTAGAGATGGATTTAAAATCTAAATGGTGTTTATTTCTGTGTGGTGGGAACATGGGGATTTTTGTTGTTTATATTTTATTTTCTTGAGTTTTTTTTCTCCTTTTTGAAAACATTGCTTAAGTAGTAGATGTTTGTTGGAGGAAAATGAAAACATACAAAACCGTAATCACTTAAAGCCCAACAGTCATCAAGCAGTGGCCACAGTCAACGTTTTGGTACCTATCCTCCATGAAAATGAATGCACACATATAAATACTAGTCTGTATTTTAAAAATTGTTTCAGTGACGTTTGTATCACTTGTGAAAAGAAACTTTTTTTTTTTTTTTTTTTTTAAATACAGGGTTTCACCATGTTGGTCAGGCTGGTTTTGAACTCCCAACCTCCGGTGGATCCACCTGCCTTGGCCTCCAAAGGGCTTTGATTACAGGCGTGAGCCACCACGCCCGGCCCCCCCTTTTTGTTTTTTCTTTTTTAAGACAGGGTCTTACTCTGTTGCCTAGGTTGAAGTGCGGTGGCACGATCACAGCTCACTGTAGCCTTAATCTCCCAGGCTCAGGCAATCCCACCTAAGCCTCCCAAGTAGCTTGGACTACAGGCATGCACCACCATATGCAGCTGCTTTTTTAAATGTTTTGTAGAGATGGGGTTTTACTCTGTTGCACAGGCTGGTCTCAAATACCTGGGCTCAAATGATCCTCCTGCCTAGGCTTCCCAAAGTGCTCGGATTATAGGCATGATACACTGCACATGACCAGAAAATATGAAACTTTTAAAAAGGGCATTGTTTCATATATTGGAATTTGACTATATTTCTCTTTTTGAACTTATGAGTATATAACTAATAATTTTGTTTTTCTATTATGACCAGTTTCTTACCTAAGCAAAAATGTATGACCAGTTGGTTTGGATAAGGTTAACAATACTTAGGGGTATATTCTCTCACTGCTTCCCTGTGCAAAGTGAGTTGTATATCACAAATAGAGCCACTCAGGTACTTGGGCCCTAACAACTGGCAGCACTACCCCAAGTAATATACCAGATGGCTTATAGAGTGTTGTATCAGGGTAGTCCATTATTCATAGTGTGTGTACTCTTTGTGTTGGTTTTTTCTTACCTCCACATTCAGCCATGAATGAGGGTACCATGAACTACCTATACCCAGGTGCCTGGTCTGTCTATAAGCAGAGCAGCCTGTGAGATTGGAAGCCTGTGGGATGAGATCTGTTTCTGAGTCTTTGCTACTAGCCCATTTAACACTGGAGCACAACCAGAGGCCAATTTTATTGTTAACTTTTCCTAGAGAAACTTTCCTCTTCCTTCATAGTTGGTCCAGAGGTAATAGTTGTGTTCAGACGAGTAGAAGAAAGCCTGTCCCGTCAGCTAAGTCTACTAAAGCCTACGTCTAGCTAAAGCCTACATCTAGCTAAAGCCTACTTCATGGGTTCAGAAGACTTGAATGGTTCCACCCGTTTCTACACTGCAGATCCAAGGGTGCTGTATTGATCAGTAGTAGTAGCATGATGGTTTTCCCATAATCCGTTCTGTTTTCAGTGGAAAAAATGCTTATGGTTTCTTTAGGGTCTTGTATATATTTTTCATGTCAGTTTACTTAATAGGCATGAAAGTTTAACATCTATGTGTGTCTTTACAGAAGTAGTTGTTGCTGGTTCCATATCTATTGTATAAAGAAGTATTAACAATGGGTTTGCTTGCATTATACTTTAATCAAACTGACAGTTTATTTGGATTTTGGTTTTCAGAAAGTGGTATTTTCATACTTGCATCCTAAGTATTACATTGCTTTAGGTATGGTGTCTTCCACGAAGATAAACTGCCATCTTAGCTAATTTGGAACAACCAAGACCTGTTAATGTAAATAGAAAATATTGACACAAAGTATTCCTTTCTTATTTAGTTGGTTATTTAATTTAAAGATTAATATTTTTACCTCGTGGAAGGTTTGGAAAATAGAAAAATTTACTCATTTTTAAGATGGGGTCTCACTCTGTTGCCCAGGCTGGAGTATGGTGGCAGGATCTTGGCTCACTGCAGCCTCTACCTCCTAAATCCAAGTGATCCTCCCATCTCAGCCTCCCAAGTAGCTCGGACTCTAGGCACAAGCCATCGCACCTGGCTGATTTTTTGTATTTTTTGTAGCAACAGGGTCTCACTTTGTTCCCCAGGCTGGTCTCAAACACCTGGACTCAAAGGGTCCTCCTGCGTTGGCCTCCCAAAGCTCTGGGATTAGAGGCATGAGCCACTGTGCCTAGTCTTTCACTGAATTTTTTTTTTTAACCATTTGGATTCCATTAAATATATTTTTCATTTTTTGGGTTATTTTTGTAAGCTTTATTTTTAGAAGAGGAATTACTGGGTCTGTTTTTCATGGGTTTTGATACAATGCCAAAATGTTTTCTTAAAAAAAAAATACTAGTTACAGGGCCAGCACAGTGGCTCACACCTGTAATCTCAGCACTTTGGGAGGCCAGGGCGGGTGGATCACCTGAGGTTGGGAGTTCAAGACCGGCCTGACCAACATGGTGAAACCTTGTCTCTAACAAAAATACAAAAAATTGGCTGGGCGTGTTGGCAGGCGCATGTAATCCCAGCTACTTGGGAGCTTGAGGTAGGAGAATCCCTTGAACCCGGGAGGCAGGGGTTCCAATGAGCCAAGATCATTGCACTCCATCCTAAGCAACAAGAGCAAAACGCCATCTCAGAAAAAAAAAAAGAAAAATACTAGTTACCTACTAGTGATAAAAAGTTTCAGGTTTGTTTTATCCCTTCAAACATAAGGGGTTATACATGTTTAAATTCTTAAAATTTAGAGGACCATTAAAAATGCACCTTGTTTATATTTCTTTGATTAGAGATTGAATGTATTTACTTTCTCTTTTTTTTCTTTTTCTTGAGACAGAGTCTTCCTCTGTCACCCCGGCTGGAGTGCAGTGGTGTAATCTCTGCTCATTGCAACCTCTGCCTCCCAGACTCAAGCAATTTTCCTGCCACAGCCTCCTCAGTAGCTGGAATTACAGGTGTGCACCAATATGCCTGGCCAATGTTTGTATTTTTAGTAGAGACAGGGATTCACCATATTGGTCAGGCTGGTCTCAATCTCCTGACCTGGTAATCCATCTGCCTCAGCCTCCCAAAGTGCTGAGACTACAGGCGTGAGCCACCATGCCCAGCCGGCGAATGTATTTTCTTTATGTGAATTAGGTTCCCTGTCGATCAGTCCTGAAATTTTAAAATCTCTATTTGTGTGAGCTTTTTAAAAAATAGAAAACATCTTATTTGTCATTTGCTATGGGTCTTTTTAGTTCGTTGCAATTTAGTTATTATACCTGAGTAATTATTTTTTACACAAATCTTAACTTTCTCCCTTTGTGATTTTTTTTTTTTTCCTTTTTGGCTACTTCTGAATTTATCAAGGTGTTAGACTCTGAGACCTAACACTTATCCATATACCTCCTTTTTTTTTTGAGATACATGTATATATGTGCCTTTCTGTGTGTATTTATCTGGAATTACTTCTAGTGAAATAAGGTGGAGGTCTGAATTAAAGCCTTTTCCCGGTTGTTAATGAAATGTGGCAGTGACTGACTGTTTTGTGTGCCATAGTAGCACTGAGAAGTTCATGAAGTCCAATTATTCTAATGTCTTTCCTTAGTTTTCCTTCAGTTTCATTTATCTCCTGCTATGTGAAAACCTCAACATTAACTGTGTTCCCATCTGTTCTTTTTGCTTCTTAAACTAGTATCATTTCTGGCTTCATTCTACCACAAATTCTTTTTCACTTGCTTTCCCTTATGTGAACCTCCACTGTTACAGTGTTAACCTTTCCCTTTTTTTTTTTTTTTTTTTTTTTTGGTCACTATAGGAAGTACGCCCACTACCCCGACCTCCCCTCAAGCCCCACAGAAACTGGATGCTTCTGCAGCTACAGCCCCTGCCTCTCTGCCACCATCATCACCTGCTGCTCCTGTTGCCACTTTTTCTTTGCTTCCTGCTGGTGGGGCTCCCACTGTGTTCTCCTTTGGTTCTTCATCTTTGAAGTCAGCTGCTACAGTCACTGGGGAGCCCTCTTCATACTCCAGTGGCTCTGACACCTCCAAAGCAGCCCCCAGCCCTGGCCCATCAACCTTTTCTTTTGTTCCCCCTTCTAAAGCCTCCCTAGCCCTCACCCCTGCAGCGTCTCCCATGGCTCCATCAGCTGCTTCATTCTCCTTTGGATCATCTGGTTTTAAGCCTACCCTGGAAAGCACACCAATGCCAAGTGTGTCTGCTCCAAATACAGCAGTGAAGCCCTCCTTCTCACCCTCAGCAGTCAAAGTCAACCTTAGTGAAAAGTAAGTCACTTCTGAAGTTTGATTCTTCTGTGGGATGGGTAGAAATATTGCATGTTATTTGCTAGACTTAGAGTCACTGTGAGAGGAGTTACTGAGTAGAATTTTTTACCCAGAGTAATACTTTGAAGTGGTAGAAATTCAGCCAACATAAAAAGCTGGCATTTCATCAGTGGATAAAAGTCCAGAAGGGTCCCTTAGCTAGCATTTTTTTTTTTTTTTTTGACTATTAGGGATTTATATTCAAATATTTGTTTTGCTTTTTTACATTACAAATGTAGGAAATATTCCTTATTTTAAAAAAATAAGCAATCAAGAATATACATCCTAGAAGGGAAATGAATCCCTTGTAGACTTCTCCCCACCGTGTCCATCCTTAACTCTGAACTATCTACACAGCCACAAAGTGATCTTGCGACGTCATAAATTGTTAGGTGATCTGTTTGACAGTCCGTATGAAGCCACATGGCTGCTCACTGCTAATTCTTAGGTTGGTATCCAGTTTCCTCTAGATCTAGGTCCTACAGCTCACTCATTTCTTATTTATTTACTTCTTTATCTGCTTGTTCTTTTCTCCTCACTAGAATGTAAGCTTTTCGAGGGAAGCAATCGCTTATATTTTGTAACTCCTCCCAAAATAACCACTGGGTATAAATACTACCAGCTTTTCCCCTGCTTGCCTGTACTATCTGTTGTTGCTGTGGTGGTGCTGCCACCGTCAGTTACTGTTAACATTGAACTGGCAGACAGCCGCATCATGCTAAGGGTTGCATAATGTTCCATTTTGTTGGCTGCACCACAATTTATCTGACCAGTCATCTAATGCTGGATGTTTACATTGTCTACAGACTTTTGCTCTTTAGGTGGAACCGGCTTTACATTCCCTTTAGGCCATGAGTATCCCAAAGACAGTGACCTGCGTTTCTCTTCCTTTTTTACTTCCGGGAAAGGTGGTCACTCTCAAAATGAGTTCTTAGTAATTTCCTTGGTAAGAAGAAGTACTAACTCTCCTAAGCGTAATTGAGTCCCACCTCCTGTTTAAAACTCAGCTGGACACAATAATGTTTCATATCCTGATAAACTTGGTATTTTATATTGTGATAAACTTAGTTTTGTCTTCAAGTACTTTATATTTCCCCTAAATAATGCATCCTAAATAAGCAGACAATAAGGTAAATACTTCCTTGCAGCTCTCACCTTTTGTAAGAAATAGCTAAACATTTATGTTTTCTGAAGGCAAAAAAGTATGTTATCTTTGTAAGTTAACATAAAAGATAATAAGTTATCTTTTGATGACATTGCTCGTGCTTTTTTGAAGAATCTTCTAGCGAGCTCTTCTGAGGCCTTCTGGCTGCCATTTTTCAGGTTTACTGCCGCAGCTACCTCTGCTCCTGTTATTAGCTCCCAGAGCACACCCTCGATGCTGCCATTCTCTTCTGCCTCCAAGCCAGCTGCTTCTGGACCGCTCAACCACCCCACGCCTCTCTCAGCATCATCCAGTTCCGTGTCATTGAAGTCCTCAGTCTTGCCTTCAACATCAGGTCTGATTTTAAGCAAACAATTTCAGACCTCAGCCCTGCCTTCTCAGATTAATGGTTTTAAGTGTTAAGAGTCCTAACAAACAGTTAGACAAGGTTATTTTTTCTTGCTTCCTGTATCTTACATAAATGATTAATGTGCTGTGATTTTTGTACTCTGAATTGGGAGACTTGCTATGGCTTTAATGTTGCCACGCTTCTCTCTGACACTTCTTATGGAGCTAAGTGTACTTAATGATTCAAAGAAAATGTCCTGCTGTTGGGCATTTATCTTCATGTGGAGCCTGCGCTTCATGAAGCACAGTTACAGAACAGTTGTTTAAGAAGCACAGGCACAAGAATTGTTTGGCCAGGTACAGCGGCTCATGCCTGTAATCCCAGCACTTTGGGAGGCTGAGGCGGGTGGTTCACCAGAGGTTGGAGTTCGAGATCAGCCTGGCCAACATGGTGAAACCCCATCTCTACTCAAAATACAAAAATCAGCCAGGCGTGTTGGTGGGTGCCTGTAACACCCACCAGTAGTGGTGGGTCCCAGCTACTCAGGAGGCTGAGGCAGGAGAATTGCTTGAACCCAGGAGGTGGAGATTGCAATGAGCCGAGATCGCACCCCCTGCATTCCAGTGTGGGCTACAGAGCAAAACTCCGTCAAAAAAAAAAAAAGACGCACAGAAGAGAGAGTGCCTGCAGTGACTGTATTCGTATTTTCAGTCAATCATACTATAAGCAGGAAGATTTTTAGCTTTTGTTTTGTTTCTTTTTTTGAGACAGATTCTCTGTCACCCAGGCTGTAGTGCAGCGGCATGCTCCAGACTCACCACAGCCTCTACCTCCTAGGCTCAAGCGATCCTCCCACCTCAGCCTCCGGAGTAGCTGGGACTACAGGCATGTACCACCACTGTTGGCTAATTTTGAAATTTTTTTATAGAGACAAGGTCTTGCTATGTTGCTGAGGCTGGTCTCAAACTCCTAGGCTCAAGCAATCCTCCTGTCTCAGCCTCTCAAAGGGCTAGGATTACAGGTGTGAGCCACCATACCTGGCTCCTAAAATGTTCATGTATTGTTTTTTTTCATTATCTTAGAGGCTAGCACAGCTGGTGGACATCACTATTTAAAATAAATCGTAAAAGTAGGGCCAGGGGCAATGTATAACTTAATTCCTTAGATTTAGGGAAGGGACATTTACGATGGGAAAAAAAGTAATAAATGCTGTCTGTTTTAACTGACTTCTTTTTCAAGCAGGACGATCTGCTCAGGGCAGTCCAAGCCCAGTGTCCTCAATGGTACAGAAATCCCCCAGGATGACCCCTCCAGTGGCAAAGTCAGGCTCTCCCCAGGTTTGTTTAAATTCAGCTTGCAAGGTTTGTATTTATTTATTTATTTATTATTTTTTTGAGACGGAGTATCGCTTCTTCACCCAGGCTGGAATGCAATGATGCAGTCTCGGCTCACTGCAGACTCTGCCTCCTGGGTTCAAGTGATTTTCTGCCTTAGCCTCCCAGGTAGCTGGGATTACAGGTGCCTGCCACCACACCTGACTAATTTTTGTATTTTAGTAGAGATGGGGTTTCACCATCTTGGCCAGGCTGGTTGGTCTTCAACTCCTGACCTCGTGATCCACGCGCCTCAGCCTCCCAAAGTGCTGGGATTACAGGCGTGAGTGACTGCACCTGTCCTTCTTTGTATTTATCAATTTACTGCCCCAAGCATACATATAAATTAAATGAGTTTTTGTGTTTGAGAATTCAGACCTTGGAGATAGTAACCGGGGCTGCGTGATAGTAAATACCAAAGTGTGAGGTTTGAATACTTGTATACTCATAAAAGCCATTTATCTGTTTTAATTTTTTATTGAGTGTAATACACATCAAAAAAAGTACACATGTTACGTGTACAGCTCAGTGAATTGTCACCATCTGAACATACCTTGGTGACTGGCATCCAGATCAAGAAACAGAATTTTATGAGAACCTGGCTGGGTGCAGTGGCTCACGCCTGTAATCCCGGCACTTTGAGAGGCCGAGGCAGGTGGATCACCTGAGGCCAGGAGTTTGAGTCCAGCCTGGTCAACATGGTGAAACCCCATCTCTACTAAAAATGCAAAAAATAGCCAGGTATGGTGGCACACACCTGTAGTCCCAGCCCCTCAGGAGGTTGAGGAGGAAAATCACTTGAACCCAGTTGGCAGAGGTCAGAACCGGAGTTCTTTTTCACCTGTACCCTTCTAGTTACTACTCTTTCCAAAGAGTAGCTGCTTTTTTGATTTCCAACAGCATAGATAAGGTTAGCCTGCCTGTACCTTCTATCAAGTGGAATTGTACAGTATGCATTCTTGTATCTGGCTGCTTTGTTCAACATTATGAGATTTATCCATGTCATTGTATGGAATTTATTGTGTGATTATGTTACAAGTATTTGTTTTACTCTCACAGGCATTTGAGTAATTTCCAGGTTTAAGCCATTGTATGTAGTACTGCTATGACCATTTCGGTTGACGTCTTCAGTGAACACACATACAGGTTTCTCTTGGGTGTATCCCTATGAGTGAGACTGCTGGGTCATAGACTCTGCATGTATTCCTCATTAGTAGATTCCTACCAAGACTATATGAGACTTCTGGCTGCTCCACATCTTTGCCTCTCTTGGTATTTTTCATCTTTTGTTGTTGTATTGTTTTGTAGTTTTAATTTGTATTTCTCTAATGATTAGCAAAATTGAGCTTTTTACAATACTATTATTGGCCATTTGAATATTTTATGTTGTATCTGTTCATGTCTTTATTCTATTTTTCTATTGGATTCTCTTTTTCCTTCTGATTTTTACGAGTTATTTCCTTGAATACACACACACATACACGCACATACAGTGCAAATACATTCTCACTGTGAATTGCCTATTCGTTGTCTTTTTGGTTTCTTCGATGAATACTTGTTCTTCATTTTAATATAGTTAAGTAGATCAGTATTTTTTCTTCTATGATGAATGCTTTTCATGTTTTGTTTTAGAAATCATTTTCTATTTCAAAGTCAAAAAGATGTTTTTCTAAAAGCTTTATTTTATCTTTCATATTTAGATTTGTAGTCCGTCATCTCAGTTTATTTTTATGGTGTAATATAAAGAGAATTGTGTTTCCCACATGCTTACCTGAGTGCCCTGGGAACAAGAGTTATGTCTTTTTCTTCTGTGTCCCCCAAACCAACCCTTTTCCTAACCTGACACATACCTGTACTGGATACATAGTAAATGCCCAGGTCACAGTTCACACTTGGGGCATGATGCATGACACACAGTGTTTGCCAAATAAATGTTTACTGTTAATGAATGCTGATGTGGTCTAAGACCTCTCTAATGTCAATCGTTGTAAGTAGCAAATAGTCTAAAGGGCATCTCAAATTATAGCATCTTTAAAGCAGAACTCTTGATTTCTGTCTCCCCAGAGGCTAGTCCTTTTCCAGTGGGTAAATAGCACTAACAAACCAGATATTTGCACAAGCTCCAAGCCCAGAAGCATCCTAGATCCCTCTCTTCACAGTATGTGTCCCCAGTCCAGGCTGACAGGAGGCCTTGTCACCTCCACCCTCTGCTGTGTCACATGTCATAAGCCCACAGCCCTGTCCCCCCGCTAGCATCCTGTGTCAAGCTATTGCCACCTCTCACCTTTTTAACCTCTCAACTAATTTCACTGCTATCCCTACTCTAGATAGCAGTAAGAGGGATCTTTTAAATCGTAAAGGAGATTTAAACTCTCCTAAAACACCGGTAGTAGCTTTCTGACACCTTTAGAATAGAATCTAAACTCCTCAGTGTGACCTGACTGACCTACTCCTGCCTGCCTTCCTGACTCTACCCCTGCCCTCTCCAGTGCCTCCCCTGACTTCACAGAGCCCACGTTTATTTTTTTCTTTGCCAAGGTGTACCAAGGTTTCTCCTGCCTCGAGATCTCTCTGCACTTGACTTTCTTGTTACCTGGCAGGTGCTTCCTGCAGATCCCATAGCTTCTTCCTGCTTGCAGCCTCAGTTCAGATGGCGGCCCACAGTGAGGGCTTTCTTGGCCATCTCTTCTGAAGTAGTGCCCTCTTTTATTCTCTGTGTTTTCCTGTTTGTTCTCCAACTGAAATTATCAGATATGTTTACATTTTATTATTCAGCATGTCCCAGTAGGAGGTAAGTTCAATGAGAGTTGGGCCCTCACCTGCTTGTTCACCTCTACTTGGATTTTCTAGAATATGCCTTACACAAAGTAGAGACCCTATAAATAAGAGTTCGGAAGAATGAGTAAAGAAACAATGAGGCCGGGCGCGGTGGCTCAAGCCTGTAATCCCAGCACTTTGGGAGGCCAAGGCGGGTGGATCACGAGGTCAAGAGATCGAGACCATCCTGGTCAACATGGTGAAACCCCGTCTCTACTAAAAATACAAAAAATTAGCTGGGCATGGTGGCACGTGCCTGTAATCCTAGCTACTCAGGAGGCTGAGGCAGGAGAATTGCCTGAACCCAGGAGGC
>NW_022437037.1:5874372-5876523 GCF_009761245.1 Sapajus apella
TTTGCCTCTCATTTTAGCCAAAGTCACTTCAGCCTGCTGTTGCAGAAAAGCAGGGACATCAGTGGAAAGATGCAGATCCTGTGATGGCCGGAATTGGGGAGGAGGTAAATATGTTTCATGAGGGCTTTTTTCTGGAAGTAGCTGACAGACTTGGATGGGTCAAAGTGCCAAACCCTACATGACTAGTTCATTCTAGCTTTGAAGCCTGGCCTATCCCAACAGTTCGAGCAGTTAATAAGCACAGTAGCAATGACATTACTGTTTGTCATTCAGACTGAGTAGTTCCTCATTTGTGGCTTCTACAGATTGCACACTTTCAGAAGGAGTTGGAAGAGTTAAAAGCCCGAACTTCCAAAGCCTGTTTCCAAGTAGGCACTTCTGAGGAGATGAAGATGCTGCGAACAGAATCAGATGACTTGCACACCTTTCTTTTAGAGATTAAAGAGACCACAGAGGTTTGTGTTTATGGATACTTTTCCTGAGTTGAATTGCATTTAAAAAATGTTTTCTCCTACTATTCCATGGGTGTATATACTTTATTTCTTCAAGGACCACCAGGCCACAACCAGTGTTGTTTTTTTAGCATGGCTAAGTAGCCTTCCTAGAATCCCTGAGTTCAGATCCTACCTTCAGCACTTAATAAATTATGTGACTTTGGACAAGTTAATCTTGTTAACTCTGTTTCTCAGTTTTCTCATCTATAAGATGGAGTAAGTTTCTACGCCTTTGACACATACCACATACTATGTACTCCATAAAGTTTATTATAGTTGTTAATTTGGTGTATTTGAAATTTTATTATCTATCTTTCATAGTGTTAGATTTTTAAAAAGCAGGGTATTTTAGAACATACACAGTATGAAAATATTAAATGTTTGGTGTTAATAGTGTTAATTATTGTTACTATTATTATTTCTTACTGTATGCCAGGCACTGTGCCAAACACATCACTTGTATTATCTCACTGAATCCTCACAACTTTCCTGTGTCATACATACTGTTAACCTCTCTGTTTTGCAAGTCAGAAAATGAGGCTTAGGTAAATTTGTCAAAAGTCACCCACTTACCAAGTGGTAATGCCAGCATTCTGTTTCAGACTCTCTGATTCCAGAGTTCCGGTATTAAATAGCATGTTTGGAAAGAGGAAAGTTCTTTAGAGTATTAGCAGTAATTATCTTCACATAATAATATTGTAGCTACTGACCATGGTTTTGTATTTTCCGAATTTTCAGTAATTAGCATGTAGTTTTTTTAATGGGGTTGAAAAATAAATGTTAAAAAAGTGTCTTTCTAAGCAGTTAAATTCTTTTTTTACATGGCTTAAATATATTCAGATGGTCATTGTGTTCAGTGTTTGAGAAACATCACCTTCCTTGATCTAAACAGAAAGATTTGGACTTACAACTTTTTGTATCAACATATTATTGTACTTTTTCTAGTCGCTTCATGGAGATATAAGTAGCCTGAAAACAACTTTACTTGAGGGCTTTGCTGGTGTTGAGGAAGCCAGAGAACAAAATGAAAGAAATCGTGACTCTGGGTATCTCCATTTGCTTTATAAAAGACCACTGGATCCCAAGAGCGAAGCTCAGCTTCAGGTAGGAGATCTATGTAAATCTATTTAAAAGATTTAAAAACAAACTCATGTAACAATTGCTATCTTTTTTTGTGTATAGATTTGGATGATGGCTCTTTATGAAGTTGTTAATTTTCTGCATATAATTTACCACATTTCCCATAAACTTCCTTAACTGTGGCTAAGAAAATGATATACTTCATGCAATTATGTAATTTTTTTTAATACTTTTTTTTTTTTTGAGACAGGGTCTTCTGTTGCCCATGCTGGAGTGCAGTGGCATGATCTTGGCTCACTGCAACCTCTGCCTCCTGGGTTCATGCAGTTCTTCCTGCCTTAGCCTCCCAAGTAGCTGGGATTACAGGCATGCAGCACCACTACGCCCAACTAATTTTTTTCTTTTCTTTTTTAAATTTTATTTATTTAGTTTTCTTCTTCTGCCTTCCTCTCCTCCCCCTGCCCACTTTATTTTTTTTTTTTTTTTTTGGAAAGGGGGTCACATGTTTCCCAGGCTGGGGTGCAGTGGCCCCATCTCGGCTCACTGCAACCTCCACCTCCCATGTTCAAGTGATTCT
>NW_022437037.1:5876623-5909952 GCF_009761245.1 Sapajus apella
TGGAGTGCAGTGGCGCCATCTCAGCTCACTGCAACCTCCACCTCCCATGTTCAAGTGATTCTTCTGCCCCAGCCTCTGGAGTAGCTGGGGATTACAGGTGTGGGCCACCACATCCAGCTAATTTTTATATTTTTAGTAGAGATGGCCTTTCACTGTGTTGGCCAGACTGGTCTCGAGCTCCTGGCCTCAAGTGATCCACCCATCCTGGCTACCCAAAGTGCTGGGGTTATAGCCACCATGCCCAGCCTGTTTTTTTGTTTTGAGACAGAGTCTTGCTCTGTTGCCTAGGCTATAGTGCAATCTCAGCTCACTGCAACCTCTGCCTCCCATGTCCAGGTGGTTCTCATGCCTCAGCCTCCCAAGTACCTGGGATTACAGGCATGTGTCACCACACCCGGCTGATTTTTGTATTTTTAGTCAAGATGGGGTTTCACCATGTTGGCCAGGCTGATCTCAAACACCTGACCTCAGGTGATCCACCCACCTCGGCTTCCTGAAGTGCTGAGATTATAGGCGTGAGCCACCATGCCCAGCTACCTGGCCTGTTTTTAATTTTTGAGAATCAAGTTAACCGTGAAGGTTAGCAGTTACCCAAAATGTAAATAAAATTATTGCAGGCCTATAATAAGTTAAATAGCTAAAATATTAAATAACGCCAGATTCAGTTGTTAGTGCTGATACTATTCTTTTTCGAACAAATGAGTATTTCTCAACTTGGGAAGATGACTTACATGTTCTCTGCTTTGAATAGATAAGTTTAGAATTACTTTCAGAACTGTTTTGTCTTTTACAGTTAATTTTATGGATGGGAGAGCAAAAACTAAATGGATGCACTGCCTGAGTACCAGAATGGAATGGAAAATTCCCTGACCATGTTGAGATACTTCATAGGAGCTGAGAAAAAAACGAGAATTAAGCAAGAACATTTGTTCCCTGGGGGCCTAGGCAGACACACCCATTCTGTTTCCCTTTACAGTGTACCACCTCTCTGCCACCTCTGCCTCCCAGATTCAAGTGATTCTCATGCTCCATGTTAGCCAGGCTAGTCTTGAACTCCTGACCTCAAATGATTTGCCTGCCTTGGCCTCTCAAAGTGCTGGGATTACAGGCGTGAGCCACTGCACTCAGCCGATTTTGTTTTTTATTTTAAAGTTTTTTTATGTAACTTTTTTTTTTTTTTTTTTTTTTCTTTACATTATTAGAGACAGAGTCTCGCTTTGTTGCCCAGGCTGATCTTGAACTCCTAGCTTCAAGCAGTCCACCTGCCTTGGCCTCCCAGAGTGTCGGGATTATAGGTATAAGCCACTGCACCCGGCCTCATTTTAATTATACAGTTTTAATGATCATAAAACCTATTCTATTTTCCTTGTTTATTATGGTTCTTAATATAGAAGTATTTTAGAATTCTTTTGACTGTTTTGATACATCTTCCCCAAACTATCAGAAAAACAAGTCATTTGCCTTTTAATTTTTTTTCTCATAGGAAATTCGGCGCCTTCATCAGTATGTGAAATTTGCTGTCCAAGATGTGAATGATGTTCTAGACTTGGAGTGGGATCGGCATCTGGAACAAAAGAAAAAACAAAGGTGAGTAAGATCTCTCATCTGCAATCGGTTGGAATAGATATTGCTATTGCCATTTTAAAAAGATGATTTAGGAACATGTGAAAATCCCTGCAAACGTTCATTCTTTTTAACCTAGTCTTTCTACTTCTAGAAATATTTTTCTACAGAAACAACAAATGATGCTCACAATAATTACATAAAAGGATTTATATATTGCAGCATATAATATAAACTATATAAACTATAATTTATGATAGTGAAAATTTGCATTCAACCTAATTATCTTAAGGTACAGGAGTGGCTAAATATGGTCACTTTTTTTTTCTTAATTACAGAATACCCTGTAACCATTGACTAGCATGTTCTCCAAGAAATTATTTAATATATTAAATATATTTCCTGTCTTCTATAAAATGTATAGAATATATAATTATTTCACTACAATTATTAGATGTAATATAAAAATTTAATAAGTAAAAAGGCAAAAGCATATTGGCTAATAACTGTGGAGGTACAAAAGTAAGTAGATGTATCAAAATATTTATAGTCATATCTGCAAAATGGGATTAAGGAAAATTTTCCTTAATACTCTTCTGTATATTCCAAATTTTGTTTTTGAGAAAATATTTGTAATTAGTGTGGATAGTTAAAAGGATGAGAGGAATGATGGCAAAGGAATGGGAAACCTTTTAGCATAGTTTTTTATCCCTAGATATTTGGTTTTAAGCCACATATTTTCCACAAGGAATAAAATGCAGTGTACCATGAGAACATGAACTGCCCGTTAGAAATGTGAAAAACAGATCAGCCCTGAAATGTTAGATTTTTGAAACACCTACACTTAATTAATAGATTAGTTAGCCCACTGTGAAAACAAACCAAGAAATGTTCTATTTGATGTACTTTCAGTGGGACAACCTGGGTGTGACATCAGGGACAGGACTAGAATATGCTTATAATTTAGTAAGCTGAATTCAATAAGTTACATTTTGTTATGTGGACAAAGGCTAGAAATCCCAACTGGAGGACCCTCAGCTTGGAGCATAGATAGATGTGAAGAGATAGAAGTGAGAAGCTCTCCTCCCCCGCTATCTAAGGGGAGGATTCTGTGGACTGGAGCATTTGTCTCCATGGGCAGTGGGGCCCCATTAGAGAACCAGCTCACACACTTAGTTCTGATTCATGTTCAGCCATACAGTTTGCTATCCCACGAGGGAAATTGACCTAACCTGACAGTGGGAACATTCTGCTCTGTTTGATGGTTATATTTCTGTTTGGTAATTAACAAATTAGCCTTGTAAGAAAGTACATGATGCTAAAAGAGAAGCCAGTCTTTTTTTTTTTTTCTCCTTTATAACAATTCTGTGGATTTACTACTTAGGCTTTTCTGAGTTCCCTTTCTGTAGAGTTCGAATTCTTAAATCTGTACAGTTTTCTATTTTGATAGCACTTCTCTGTTTTCTGTACCCTATTGAAATGCCTTTTTTATTTACTATTTTTGAGATGGGGTCTTACTCTGTTGCCCAGGCTGGAGTTCAGTGGCACGATCTCAGCTCACTGCAGCCTCCGCCTCCTGGGTTCAAGTAATACTCCTGCCTCAGCCTCCTGAGTAGCTGGGATTACAGTCATGTACCTCCATGCCCAGCTAGTTTTTGTATTTTGAGTAGAGATGGGGTTTCACCATGTTGGTCAGGCTGGTCTCAAACTCCTGACCTTATGATCTGCCTGCCTCAGCCTCCCAAAGTGCTGGGATTATAGTCATGAGCCACTGCGCCTGGCCTGAAATGCCTTTTAAAAAATATATGTTGAACTACCTTGTTACCAGAGGCAGTCACTCAGTCAACCCCGAACTCAAAGAGATAATGGGAAAAGATGAAATAAATCCAGAGGTTTCTCTTTAGCAAGCATTTTTCATTCCGTGATTTGTGTGAAGAGGCAGAATATACATAGAGTCACTTGTTGCTTAAGGTGTGTTTTGAGAAGTTCGCTGTTAGGCGATTTTGTCATCATATGAACATCATAGAATGTACTTACGCAAACCTAGATGGCATAGCCTATTACACCTAAGCTATATGGCGTATAGCCTGTTGCTCCTAGGCTACAAATCTGTACAGCAAGCTTGTCCGACCCACAGCCCACAGGCTGCATATGGCCCAGTACAGCTTTGAATGCAGCCCAACACAAATTTGTAAACTTTCTTAAAACATTATGAGATTTTTTGCAATTTTGTTAAGCTCATCATTAGCATTAGTAGATTTTATATAGCCCAAGACCATTCTTCTTCCAGTGTGGCCCAAGAAGCCACAAGATTAGACACCCCTGCTGTATAGCATGGTTTTATACTGAATACTACAGACAGTTGTAGCACAAATTACTAGGCAATAGGAATTCAGCCTTACTGTAATCTTATGGGATCATTGTTGTATATGTAGTCCATCATTGACCAAAATGTCATTATGTGGCACATCGCTGTATTGACATACCATAGCAAAGCAAATTTGGTTTGTAACTGGTGTGGGATTATTCCTTTTGTTTTTATTTGTATAGTTTTTCCTATTCCCTCTGCAAATTAATGTAGTAGAAGAAAATTTCAGAACAACTTTATTTCTAGTGAAAAGTGGAAGCAAATAGCCCTGTCCCCCTCTACAGTTAGACCTACTTCACAGAGGCAGCTCCTGTTGTCCCTGTCTTGTTTTAGTTCTTTGGGGCGGGTTACCTCCCTGATACTAAATCTTGTGCTGTCCCACTATTTCTTGACAATAGTCTGAAGACTTAACTAACTCCTGTAGACTTTCAGTGAGCCTGTTTTTTTTTTTTTTTTAAATTGAATATAATTGACATTCAGAAAAACAGACAGATTCTAAGTAGAAAGCTAACTGGCTTTTCCCCTGTTGCTGATTCGCACCTCCTTCCTGCCCTTTTCTTCCTAGAGTCTCTTTCAGATTTCGCCTAATTTATGCTGTCCTTTGCTATAGGCCTGGCCTGCCTGTTTCCAGCTGTTTTCTCCACATTCCTTTTTATCTTCATTAGGCTTTAATCTCTTTTTTATTTTCTAGTAATTTCTTGATGGTTCTTGTCTACTCTTGGTTCTCCATTTTGTCATTTTCACTGTTACCATTGTAGTCCTTTGTTTGTTTGTTTGTTTTTTAGCGGGAGATTCCTTTACTTGAACATTCATGTTTAATTCTTTTCCATGGTTGTCAACAGGCACCTACTTGTGCCAGAGCGAGAGACGCTGTTTAACACTCTAGCCAACAACCGGGAAATCATCAATCAACAGAGGAAGAGGCTGAATCACCTGGTGGACAGTCTTCAGAAGCTCCGCCTTTACAACCAGACTTCCCCTTGGAGCCTGCCCTCGGCTGTGCCTTCCCAGAGCAGCATTCACAGGTGTGGAGAGAACCTGCACTCAATAATTATGGGTGAATGAATGCATGAACAGATATTTAGGGGAGTAATGTGGAGTAATCTTAGAGTCGTTCAGATGTAGGTTTGCAAGTGACTCTGCTGTCTCTCAGCTTGTGATCCTGGTCAGGGTCTCACCCTCTCCGATCATTTGTTTCTTTGCCTAAAAAATGGGGATGACAATACCTGCTTCATGGGATTGTTGGAGAGTTAAATTAAGTCTATAAAGTATTACACTGATGAAATGGGTGCTGAATATATCATAGCAAGTGATATACCATAGTAATAGTGTCATGGTTTGATTGAAAATCAATTGATAGGATTAAGTTGTCTGACTTGTCTCTAAAACCCAGATTTGCCATTCTGCTTGAATGTGGGGACTTTCAGACCCTGGAAGATTGACAGTCTGCCTTGAGTTTACCAAAATGGTTTTGTGTTTATAGGCCAAATGCGTAGATGTTAATTACTCTTTCTGTTGTGGTACCATCATGTTGTGTTGGTGAATACTGGTGATATACTCATGTCTTGCATTTATGTTTAGGAGGATAGTGTACCCCCGATAGCTTCAGATCGTTTAGCTCCTAGTTGGTCTGTATGTAACACTATCCTGTTTCAGTTTTGACAGTGACCTTGAAAGCCTGCGCAATGCTTTGTTGAAAACCACCATAGAATCTCATGCTAAATCCTTGCCCAAAGTACCAGGTAATTGCATCATTCCCAATCTTCTAGCTCCCTTTGTTCTCTTCCAGCTACTGATATCTTAAAAACTGAATCTTAAGCATTTATGGGTTTATGGATTTCTTGCAGCTAAACTGTCCCCCATGAAACAGGCACAACTGAGAAACTTCTTGGCCAAGAGGAAGACCCCACCAGTGAGATCCACTGCTCCAGGTAAAGAGAACTGGTAACTGGGCCTGTACATAGTGATAGGGTGCAGTGTGTGTGTGTGTGTGTGTGTGTCTGTCTGTGTGTGTCTGTGTGTGTCTGTGTGTGTGTTGGGTGTTTAATAGGTGATAGAGCAGCAAGGTAGTCATTTTGGTTTTTACAGTTTTCTGCAGTCCTCAGGTTATATGGCACTGATTCACAAGGGTTTGAGATAGGTTGAGCTGGATCCTAGGCTCTGCTTTAGCCAGAGAAGGTTTACTTTTATGATTTGTGTTGGGTTTAGGGTAAGTTTGCATTTGGGAAAAAGGCTTTTTTAAAAACAAATAAATAACAGATAGAAAAAGATAAAAGATGGAGTCTCCCTATGTTGCCCAGGCTGTTCTCAAACACCTGGGTTCAAGTTATCTTCTTGCCTCAGCCTCCCAGAGTGCTGGGATTACAGGTGTTAGCCACTGTGCCTTGCCAAAAAAGGCAAGAAGAAAATATGATTAAGCAATGTTGGTTAAAAACACTTGCTGAAAAGAAGCTATATAACTGGTGAAATAAATTTTTCCCCATTATCTAAAGAATAACTTCAATTAAAAAAAATTTGTTACAAACAGCTTTAGGCATAACTGCCTTGTTTTACTGCCCATATCCAAATTTTTCTTTGAGATTCTGTTTTTGGTTAAAACTTTTTAATACCAATAACAAATACTTTTGGTAATCAGAATAACTAAAAGAAACTTAATCTTATGATTTATTTTTCTGTAATCACATAGGGCTAAATTAAATAACAGTCACAAGTGAATTTTTAAATAAATTTTTCTTACCTAAATATACCTTCTTTTAGTAGATAATTAGGAAAAATATGGAGAAGTATAAAGGAGAATAATAAGTATTAGCTGCGTGTGGTAGCACACACCTGTAATCTTAGCTCTTTAGGAGACTGAGGCAATAGGATTGCTTGAGCCCAGGAGTTTAAGGCTGCAGTGAGCTATGGCCATGCCACTGCACTCCAGCCTAAGCAACAGAATTTCTAAAAAGAAAAATAAAAAATTACTGTCTCTTTCAACCCAGATATGGCCTTCTTTAGTTATTTTGGTTTAGCTCCAGACTTTTTTCTTTGCATATGTAAATCTGATTTATTTAAAAATGAAATTGAGATTATAACATTTAGTTTTGTGTCTTGATTTTTTTTTTCTAATTTAAAGTTGATGAGCCCTTACTATTAAAGAAAAAACAAAAACAGAAATAAGTGCTGGTGAAGATAGGGAAAAATTGGAACCTTTGTGCACTGTTGGTGAGAATGTGAAATGGTAAAGCCACTGTAGAAAACGGTTTTGTGGTCCCTAAAAAAATTAAAAATGTAATTACCATATGATCCAGCAATTTCAGTTCTAGGTATATACCCCAAATAATTGAAAACAAGGTTTCAAAGAGACACTTGTATCCACGCGCATGACAGCATTATTGATAATAGCCAAGAGGCAGAAGCAATGTAAGTGTCTGTTGATGAATGAACGGATAAACAAAATGTCTGTCTATACAATGGAATTATTATTCAGCCTGAAAAAAAGGAATTTTTGACACATGTTACAATTTAAGTGAACCTTGAGGACATTGTGCTAACTGTAATCAACCACAAATAGACAAATACTATATGATTCCACTTCTATGAAGTATCTAGAGACATCTAATTCATAGAGATGGAAAGGAGAATAGGGGTGGCCTGAAGGACTGAGGTGGGGGAGTTGTTGTTTAATGGGTATAGCGTTTCTGTGTTGCACATTGAAAATAGTTTTGGAGGTGGATGGTGGTGATGATTCCACAATGTGAATATACCTAATACCAATGAAGCATACGCTTTAAAACACTTAAGGTGGTAAATTTTATATTGTATTTTACCAAATTTTAAAAATTGGAAAAAAATTTTGAAGTTAAAATCATAAGCTTTTCCTCTGCCTTCTATGTTTAAATATTCTTTGAACACATGCCTTATAATGACAACACAATATTTCCTTGTATTAGAAGGCCGTAATGCCTGTCGCTAATCTTGTTGCCAGAATTTTACTCAGAACGTCCTTGTTCACAAATCTTTAACCCACATCAGAATATATATTTAGATAAAGTCCTTAGAAGTGAGATTTATGTAATTTATTTATTTGTTCATTCAACAAATGTGATTGCCTAGTTCGTTCCAGGCAGTGTTAAGTAAGAGAAACATGGCCTCTGCCCACGAGAAGCTTTCATTTAAGAGGAGGAATTCAGACATGAGGCAGATAACTGCACATGATACTCATTTAATATTAGTGTGCATGCTGGGAAGAATAACTCAGCATGGAAACACTTTTAATTTTTAAAATTGTGAAATACAATACGTATAAAGTGCACAAAACAAAAACATCTATCCCTGTAGCCTTACCCAGGTCATGAAACAGAATATTGATGTTTTTTAGAATCCCTCTTCATACCCCAGTTTTCCTTCCTCCCCTAAGGCACCATTATATGGGCTTATATGAGAGTTTTGCCTTTGCCTTTTTTTTTCCAATTTGACATTTTTTGTTATTTTTAATTTATTATTTTGAAAAAACAAACTTCTGCAAGAGTGCAGTAAGCACCCGCTTAACCCTCACCCATATGTTTTTTAATGTTTGCCACAATTGTTGCTGAACTATCTGAGAATAAGTTGAAGACAACGCCCCTTACTCCTAAATATTTCAGCATGTGTTCTCCAAGAAGAAAGGTGTTGTCTTACACACCGTAATACAGTTCACAGGTTCAGGAAATCTAACGTATACAATTATCTCATAGACAGTTGATACTCAGATTTTGCCAGCTGTCCCACTTACCCCTACAGGTTGATTGGATCTAGGATCCACTCCAGGATTCTGCATTGCATAAGTTGTCATTCTCTTTAGTCTTTTCTTTGCTTTCCTTGAGGGCTTTACTATGTAAGCGTAACTTCCAAAACACTGTACTTTGGTTTTGTGTGTGTTTTGGTCTTTGCCTACTGCATAAATCCATCTACTTATTCTCTGAATGGGCTTCTCTTGTTCTACATCAGGCTTGTAAGATGCATCCATGTTGTTGCCTCTAGCTGTTATTTTAGTTGCTATGTAGTATTCCATTGCATGAATATGCTGCACTTGTTTGTTTATTCTCCTGTTGGACATGTGTTCCTTTCAGTTTATAGCTATTCCAGAAAAGGTTGTTCTGAATATTTCTGTACATGTCTCTCAGAGCACCTGTGGACTCTTCCATTTGGTTACATAGCTAGGAGTGGCGTTGTTGTCTTATAGCCTGTCCGTATGCTCACCTTTCTTAGATTCCGCCAAGCAGCTTTACTAACCGGTTGTACTTTATCATCAGTATATGAGTGTTATTGTTCCACATCTTTGCCAAGGTTGATATTGTCAGTCTTTTTCTTTTAACTATTCTGGTAGAACTCTTTTGTAAAATGCTTTAACTATTTGGATATCTTCTTTTGTGGAGTACTGGATTGAATCTTGCTCATTCATTTATTATTGAATAATCTGTCTTATTGATTTGTAAATGTTTTTATAAATTCTGGAGATCAGCCTTTGTTGGTTATATAAGTTGTAGATAGTCACTTTGCCTTTTTGCCCTCTTAATTATGTCTTGGTGAACAGAAGTTCTTTTTTGTTTTTGTTTTTAGAAGTAGAGTCTTGCTCTGTTGCCCAGGCTGGAGTGCAGTGGTGCAGTTGTAGCTCACTGCAGCCCCAACCTCCCTGCCTGAAGCAATCTTCCTGCCTCAGCCTCCTGAGTAGCTGGGACTACAGGCACAGGCCACCATGCCCAGCTAATTTTTTTATTTTTTGTAGAGACATAGTCTCACTATATTTTTCAGGCTGATCTTGAACTCCTGCCTTATGCTGTCTTCCTGCCTCGGCTTCCCAAAGTGCTGGGATTACAGGTGTGAGCAGCTGTGCCCAGCCCAGTGAGCAGAAGTTCTTAATTGTAAAATAGTGAGATTTATCAGCCTTTTCTTTTATAGTTAGTACTTTTTGTGTTGTGTTTAAGAAATCCTCTATCTCCAGGTAATGAAAGTAGATATGTACCTTTACTATCTTCCAGAAACATGAATGTTTGCTTTTCGCAATTGAATCAACTATCTACCTGGAATTGATTTTTTTTTAAAAAACAACTTTACTGAGGTATAATTTACATATAACACTCACCTGTTATAAGTGTGCAGCTGGGTGATTTTTACTAAATTTACAGAATTGTATGGCCATAACCGCATTCCAGTCCTAGAACATTTCCATCACTT
Organism: Sapajus apella; assembly: GCF_009761245.1. Taxonomy (NCBI): domain Eukaryota; kingdom Metazoa; phylum Chordata; class Mammalia; order Primates; family Cebidae; genus Sapajus; species Sapajus apella. The sequence continues at coordinate 5,886,753 of NW_022437037.1, forward strand.
AAAAAGTTTCCCCATGCTTGTTTGCAGTCAATTTTTGTTCCACCCAAGCAATCACTGATCTGCTTTCTTTCTGTGTGGATCTGCCTTTTTAAAGAAATTGCATATTTTCTCAAGACACAAAAAGAAGAAGAAATAAAAAGAAATTGCATGTATTATGGAGTCTGATAATGTTTAGATTTAGGTTCTTTCACTTAGCATGTTTTTGTTGTTCACTCATGATGTATACCATGTATCAGTAGTTCATTCCTTTTTATTGAACAGTATTCCTCTGTATAGATACATCATATTTTATGCTCTCAAGAATTGATTTTTGTGTGTGATATAAGGTATGGCTTGTGTCATTTTTTTGCATTTGGATATCTGCTTGTCCTAACACTGTTTATTGAAAAGATTCTCCTCCCTGCTTAGCAGGGCCACTTCTATTATAAATCATTTATGCATATACATGTATGTTTGTTGGTCTCATACAATGATTGGAAAGCACTGCTGCCACACTGTCTTAATTCATGCTCAAATAAGTCTCAATACTGTTCTCTTGCTAGATTCTATGAGTGTTCTGTCCAACGTGGTACTCTGCTTTACATTTAAATTAAATAAAATTGCAAGGCAAAGTGGTGCATTCCTATAAACCCAGCTGCTTGAGGAGGCTGAGGCAGGAGGATCACTTGAGCCTAGGAGTTCCGAGACCAGCCTGGGCAAGGAGTAGTTAGACTAGACACTGTCTCAAATAAATACATACATTTTAAAAAGAAAAATAAATAAAATTTAAAGTCTAGCTTTGCAATCCCAGTAGCCACATTTCAGGTGCTCAGGAGGCACATGTGAATAGTGGCTACTGTAATGGAAACACGTATAAAAAACATTTTATCATTGCAGAAAGCTCTACAATCCAGAGTAGGGGTTGGCAGATTTTTCCGTAAGGGCCAGCTAGAGAATAGTTGAGGCCTGCAGTCACTGTGGTTTCCATTGCACCTACCTAATTCTGCTGTTGTAACGGGAGAGCAGCCACAGACCATGTGATGAAAGGGGCATGTCTGTATTTCAGCAAAACTTTATATTTCTAAAAAGAGACAGCTGACCTATGGTTGTAGTTTTCTGACCCCTGCTCTAGAATGTTTTGGCTTTCTTGGTGTTTTACATTTTCATATTAACATTTAAATTGTCTTGTTAAATTCCACCTCCCTGTACCTACAGTAGTCAAAACCATAGAGACAGAACTAGAATGGTAGCTGCCAGAAGCTAGAGGAGGGAGAATGGGGAGTTAGCATTTCAAGGGGACGAAGCTTCAGATGAAAACATTTTGGAGATAGACGGTAGTCACAGTTATACAACATTATGAATGTATTTATACCATGGAACTGTACACTTAAAAATCGTTAAGATGGTGCATTTTGTTATGTGTATTTTACCACAATAAAAAAACGAGGAGGGAGGCAGGAGAATTGCTTGAATCCCGGATGCGGAGGTTGCCATGAGCCGAGATTGCGCCATTGCACTCCAGCTTAGGCAACAAGAGCAAAAACTCTGTCTCAAAAAAAGAGAGGCGGGGACGGATTTTGTCTTCCTCAGCCTTCAAAGGAAAGTTGAGACTTTGATTGGAATTGTATTGAGTCTCTAGATCAACTTGAGAATTGACATTTGTGCAGTGGTGAACTCTCAGTTCCCGACCTGGGTATATATTTGTATATTTGGGTGTTCTTTAATTTCTCTTAGTGTTTTATGCATGTGAGACATGCATCTTTTGTTAGAGTTATTGCTAAAAATTTAGTATTTTTGATGCTTTTATGATGGTAGACTTTTTTCACTTAAATTTTATGTTTTATGTTGGATGTAGTATAGAGAAATACAGTTGATTTATGTATATTTACTTACAGCCAGCAACTTGGCAGAATTCATTTATTTTAACACATCTGTAGCTGTTTCTTGGCCTTGTAGCTATGGAAACAATGATATCCTGCATGCATACTAATGGTGATGTGTCTGCCTTTCCAGTCCTTTTATTATTATTATTATTTTTTAACCTGACTTCCCTGGCTAGAACCTCCAGTACAGCATAACAGTGTCATGCGTCGATCCTTAATTTCAAAAGGAACACTTTCTGCAGTTCACCCTAAAATGTGAGGTTTGCAGCATCTACTGAGATGATCATATGACTTCTATCCTTTTGTTTCCCTGCCCTCAGTCATGTGAGTTTTACCTTTCCTAATCTGAGCTAGAGTAGAGTGTAAACAAAATAAGATTCTTTAAATTTCAGTGGGACTCTCTTTCTAATGCCAGGCAGTTAACTGCATCCTTCATCACAGCAGAGAGCAGCACCCATTATTGGTGGAGGCAGCACCGTTGGCTTAGTGAGCAGTCCATGCTGCAAGCTTCTGTGAGTGAGCATGGCCATTGTATCTTTCAATTCATGGGGCAGCCTCCACCGAAGGCAAGTGAATTGCATCAGAAAGATGAAGGAAGGAGCTTAAGAGAACCCCCATGTTATATGGGACCTTGGAGGTTACATAGTTATTCCAGTGTCTCTTTCTATCTAGTTCTTGAAGGTGTTGTGATTATTTGAGTCATCTCTTGTTGTTACTGTCAGGAACTACAGTAGGATTTTAGAGAAATTGTGGAGAGCAGTTTGGCCCCAAGAGAACATGGGTTTGTATTAGTTTCCTATGGATGTCATAACAAATTATCACAAACTTGGTGGCTTAAAACAGTACCTAGTTGTTATCTCACAGGAAAATTTTCTGTGATGATGGAAATGTTCTTATCTTTGCTGTCCAGCAGGGGAGCCACTAGCCATATGTGGCTGTAGAGTACATGAAATGTGGCTAGTGCAATTGAGGAATTAATTTTTCGTTAGTTTGCTTTTAATTGCTTTAAATTTAACCACATATGGCTAGTGGCTACCAAATTGGATAGGACAGCCGTAGCACATAGCATTGGTTTTCAGTGGCATTTGTTTATGTTATATTTACATCGTGACAGTAAAATCTTGCAGAGCCGTGTGCACATAGGACACAAAAGTCAATAAATATTTGCAAAGCCATTTTAAATAACTTGGGGGAGGGAAGAAAAAGGACTAGGTTCTTTGGTTTTTGTTTTTCCCGATATATAGGAAGTATTCACTTGCATTCTGAAATTTATGATAGAAAGAGGCAGTACAGAATGACTATTTGAATTTTTTTTTTTTTCTTATGTTTTTTTTGTTTTGTTTTTTTTTTTTTGGTTTTTTTTTTTGCCTCTGTCGCCCAAGCTGGACTACAGTGGCGTGATCTCAGCTCACTGCAGTCTCCGCCTCCTGGGTTCAAGTGATTCTCCTGCCTCTGCCTCCGGAGTAGCTGAGACTATAGGTGCATACCACCACACCCAGCTAATTTTTGTATTTTTTAGTAGAGAAAAGGTTTCACCATATTGGCCAGGCGGTCTTGAACTTCTGACCTCATGATCTGCCCGCCTTGGCCTCCCTTTTTTTTTTTGGACAGGGTTTCACTCTGTTGCCCTATTTTTTTTTGTAGAGACAGGGTTTCATTATGTTGCCTAAGCTGGTCTTGAACTCCTGGCTTCAAGCAGTCCTCCCACCTCAGTCTGCCAGAGAGCTGGGATTACAGGCGTGAGCCACTGCACTCAGTCTCTTGTAATTTTTTTAAACCTAATTGTCTGATTCAGAAGAATCATTAGATTTATCTGGAAATGTTTGAGACACTCAGGACTGAGGACATTCTGTCTTTTTCATGTTATGTTGGACCTGTTCTTAGAAGCTTATCATTGGATGGTGATGGTAATGGTGTGATTGTTCACCCCACCATGGAAACTTGCATGTTACTTTTCTGGTATATTATTATTCTACTGGTGAGGGTTCCAGATCTTCTACTTTGACACCAGCATTAACTCCTGTCTCTTACTTTTTCACATTCTTTAACAGTCCCAAGATGTTCTTGTTCATACAGCTCAGTTTTTCAAATCCCCATTTCAGCAAAGACCCAAAACCATTTTTGTTCACATTTGACAATACCTGCTCCCACTTAAAATAAGTAATAATTAAATCATTTTATACGTTGAATTTTTTTTTAAATCAACAGTGAAAATTGCATAGCTTTTGGGCTTGCTTTGAGTTGTCTAAATTGTGTTTTGTTTGGGGTTTTTGTAGCCAGCCTGTCTCGATCAGCCTTTCTGTCTCAGAGATATTATGAAGACTTGGATGAAGACAGCTCAACGTCATCTGTCTCCCAGTCTCTGGAGAGTGAAGATGCACGGACATCCTGTAAAGAAGAGGAGGCAGTGGTCCAGGCCCCTCGGCACGCCCCTGTGGTTCGCACTCCTTCCATCCAGCCCAGTCTCTTGCCCCAGGCAGCACCTTTTGGTAAATCTCACCTGGTTCATGGTTCTTCACCTAGTGTGATGGGAACTTCAAGTAAGTAAACAGTGGGAAAGGAAACTGTTTTTTCCCTATGATGTTTCTAACTAATGAAGGAATTGTAACTGGGTTTTATATTATCACACCAATATGATGGTTGGCTCCAGCCCACTACTTCTTCTTCTTTTTTTTTTTTCTTTGAGTTGGAATCTCTCTCTGTCACCCAGGCTGGAGTGTAGTGGTGTGATCTCAGCTCACTGCAACCTCCGCCTCCTTGGTTCAAGCAGTTCTCCTGCCTCACCCTCCCAAGTAGCTGAGATTACAGGCATGCGCCACCACATCTGGCTAGTTTTTGTATTTTTAGTGGAGACAGGGTTTCACCATGTTGTCCAGGCTGATCTTGAACTCCTGACCTCAGGTGATCCACAAGCCTCAGCCTCCCAAAATGCTAGGATTACAGGCATGAGCCACCACACCCAGCCGCTCAGCCCACTTCTACTAGTGTTCTAGAAATTAGAAGACTAATTCAAAAGATGTGTGTTCCCCTTGAAAGCAGTTGCTAGGCCAATTGTAAGGAAGTAAATGCCCTCCAACATTATATACTATAACAGCTTTTCTGCTGAGCCAGCTTGTTTTTTAAAACAGGTCTTTTTCAGAAGTAAAAGGAGGGGGCTGTTTGCTTCAATTATAAAGCAACATTCACACTCACGTCTTTCAAATCCTAGCTCATTTCAGTCTGACTTGTGGCATATTCTGCCTCAGAGCTCCCTGGCTCCGGTACTCATGGTCAGTATTGGCTCACTGTGCTGACCACTGTTGTGCTCCCACATTTTCAGTGCAGTGTCAGGGCTTTGCATCCAAGTGACTTCTAGCAGAGAAAAATACCAGTGTTAGGTACTAGAATGAAGAGAATTTGTGAGAGGGGATCAGGGACTTGGCCTATGTTGGTATAAAAGTTACATCTCAATTAGCATCAGGAAACGACCATGTAAAGTACCTTAGTAGAGGTGGGTAGGCAAATTGCATGCAGTAACCAAAAGATACAGATGCCAGCCTGTTGGTTTACTGGTACTTTTCTGTGTTAATGCTAATTTTAGCATTTTCCCTGCAGTCGAACATAGAGAATTTTATCAATTTAACCTTTTGTATGTTCCTGTTCTCTCACCCACTCACACTTAATTTTCTTTTCCTTTTAGTGGCTACATCTACTAGCAAAATTATTCCTCAGGGTGCTGATAGCACAATGCTTGCCACGAAAACCGTGAAACATGGTGCACCTAGTCCTTCCCACTCCATCTCAGCTCCCCAGGCAGCTGCTGCAGCAGCACTCAGACGACAGATGGCCAATCAGACACCAGGTAAATGCTGTAGCCCCATACGTGTACAGAGGCTGATTATGAGTTGTCTGAGTCACAGGCCAGGACAGCAGGTGGCAAGAAACAGTGGGCTCTCTTTGGTGCCCTTCAGAAGAGGAGATTGATGTGACAATCCTCTCCCCTTTGTGGAGAGAGTTCTAAGAAGGCAGAGAATAGGCCTGAAATTCTTTGTTTTTAAGGAGAAGGATTAGAACTGCCACATTTAGTTAAGTAGGAAATCAGTTGTGTTTTTTTTTGTTTTTTGTTTTTTAAAAACATAGTTGCTAATCCTACTTTTGGATAATGTCTGCTTAGAGCCCTAAAATTATAGCCTTTGAAATTAGATCATCTAATAACATTAGATTCATCTTTTAATATCTTATAGATTCCAACTACCCTGAGAGGTAGGTATTAGAATGGCTGTTTAGGCTGGGCATGGTGACTCATGCCTGTAATCCCAGCACTTTGGGAGGCTGAGGTGGGAGGGTCACTTGAGGCCAGGAGTTTGAGACCACCTTTGGCAACATAGTGAGACCTTATCTCTAAAACAAAACAAACATGAACAAACAATAAGAATGACCATTTTGTGTCTGAGTAACCTAAGGTTCAGAGAGGTGAAGGTCATCCCACCAATGAGTAGCAGAACCCAAACGCTAACCCTCTGCTCTGTTTCACTACAGCTTTTTTTCTTCTCCTCCAACTATATCTTGCATGAAGCCTTTTCTTTTTTCTTTTGAAACAGGGTCTCACTCTGTTGCCTAGGCTGGAGTACAGTGGTGCAATCATGGCTCACTGCAGCCTCTGTGATCTCCTGGACCCAGGTGATCTTCCCACCTCAGCCTCCTGGATAGCTAGGACTACAGGCATGCACCACCACCATCCCATCTCTACAAAAAATTCAAAGATTTTTTGTAGAGATGGGATTTCTCCATGTTGCCCAGGCTGGTCTCAAACTCCTGGGCTCAAGTGATCCGCCCACCTCTACCTCCCAAAGTGCTGGGATTATAGGCATGAGCCATTGCACCTGATGAAAACTTTTTTGTAACATTGTAAAATTTAACTTTTACAGATGGAAGCTCTAATAAGCCAGTTAGCACTTAACCTTTCTTCAGTGGTTTGTCATCATCCCAAACTTTCTACATTAGGATTTTTACAGTCTGCCTGATTGGTCTTAAGGACTTCAGTTATCACAAGTTTTATAAGCTAGTAGAGGCTTATAAAAACCACAAGTTTCTCAACTAGAGGCTGCCCCCACTTCCCTTTGAAACAGTTGGTAGTGTAGCTGGCATTTTTTTGGATACAGGCCAAGAATGCTCCCAAAAAATCTTTAAAATGCATGGGACACCCCCATAGCAAAGGATTATCTAGTCCCAAAATGTCAGTAGTGCCAGGGTCAAGAAACAGATATAAGCCAAATATTTTTGTTTTAGCTGAGTAGAATTATTTTTTAGATTTATCACTGCTTAGAACAGTTACCAATCTAGAGTTCTTTTTTTAAAAGACTGGATAAGACATAATGGTTAGACTTAGGCAAAAAGAATTAACATTAAACAGTGATAAAAGATTCTAAAGAAAAATTTAAATATTAAAACCTTTATTAAGACATCTAAAATATATCTTGAAGAACAAAACTGAGATAACTTTTAAGGTACCTCAGCTTTCTAAAAAATAGAATTCTTTGATGTTCTCTTTAAATATTACTTGGACCAAGCAGAATCTTGCCACTATGCTGAATAGGCTTGAAATCAAGCTGATCAAGTTGATGATTTGTAAAAACTTAAAATCTACCAGGATTTAGGATTGTTCCACACTCAGCAGGAGGTGGTGTGATCTGCATTATCATGTTGGATGCAAAAATTTCTAAGGTGTAGGCACCTTTGAATGTGAAAGATGAAAGATGTGCAGTCGTAGGCAAGATGTTCTGGTCACTTCCCTGAAAGAGAGAATAAAAGAGAATTAACCACAGATCTATCCTTCTGCTTATGACACCGCTTTTACCTTGGCCAGTGATACAGTTAGAAGTGATCCACAAGCTTTGCTCAGGCTTCCCTAATCACTAATTATAGAATGTCATTAAGTCTTTTGGAATACAATTTAAAATTGTAAGACACAAAGTACAAGCTGGTAAGATATATAAGTAGGTGTCAAATATATGCCTCTTGGCCTTTTCCACCATTCTTGTCCAAGCTCCATTTTCCACATTTTATTAATTATGCCTGTCTGTCTCACCAGGCCATGAGCTCCTTTAGAGAAGAAACTGTAGATACCTTTTGTATTCCCAGCCCCTGACACAGAGCCTGGCACATGATAAGCACGTGTTAAGGAGAGACAGAGTGAATGAGTGGCAGAAATCCTGAGTCCAGATGCTGTTAATCCTCTAGCTCTAGCTGTCCTTTTCCAGAACAAGCCAACAATGTGGCAGGTGTCTCAGTCTGGTGTAGAAAAGCTGGCCAGAGAATTCTTTTCCCTACGGTATCACATTTGATTAAGTTGCAGGAAGCCTCATTCCGTCACCTGTGTTAATGGAGCAGGCCAGATGTTCCTTTGAACACAGTCCTGCAGAACTACCTAGAGTAGATTTCCTTCATATGATAAAACTCTACTCTGATTGGGCTCATGTCTTGGTTTTTTCATTTATATATTACCAGAACTTGTTGTCCTTTACTGGAATTAATATAGTGTTCTCTTTTCTCTGTTTAAATAGCTGTAAGCACTTTGACTGAATCAACATTGAAGAATGTCCCTCAAGTGGTAAATGTGCAGGAACTGAAGAATAACCCTGCAACTCCTTCTGCAGCGATGGGGTATGTTCTGACTTTACAGTGTTTCAGCCCCTAGCTACTTCTGCGGTCGCGGTGGACTGCCTGCAGAGGGCAGCAGTGCCACTGTCACAGTCTGGTTTTCCTGCCCTGCCTTAGGTTATAAGGGCGTGTGGGGGGCTAAGCCTGCCTACAGGATGCGTTTTCAAGAGATTGTCCTTTTTAACTGGCCAGTGACAGTTGCCTCGCAAACCTTTAAAGTTTATCTTGAGGCAGTATGCTCAGTTTTTGTTTGCCGTGTGTAAGTCTGTGTGGTACACATTAGGTGTGCAGTTTGATTTTTCTTTTTTCTTTTTTTTCTTTCTTTTTTTTTTTTTTTAACTGCCCTGGGCGTTCCAGAGTTGATGCTTTGGGTCTGATGCAGACTTGATTCTGGAAACTGTAACCTCAAGGGTGACACTTTCCTCCCTCATTTCCCTTCTCCAGGTATTTCTGTTCTTCCCATTTCTTTTGCTTTTGTATTTAAAGAAAAAAAAAAAAAAAAGTCTTTTAAGGCCGGGTGCAGTGGCTCATGCCTGTAATCCCACCACTTTGTAAAGCCAAGGTGGGGGTGGATCACAAGGTCAGGAGTTCAAGACCAGCCTGGCCAATATGGTGAGACCCCATCTCTACTAATAATACAAAAATTAGCCGGGTATGGTAGTGTGCTCCTGTAGTCCCAGCTATTCAGGAGGCTGAGGCAGGAGAATCTCTTGAACCTGGGAGGCGGAGGTTGCAGTGAGCTGAGATTGCACCACTGCACTCTAGCCTGGGCGACAAAGCAAGACTCCATCTAAAAATAAATAAATAAATAAAATCCTTTAAAAGACAGCAGCTCTGTTTGGAGACTCTAGCTTCTCTGCCATGCCATGTTTGAGGGCTAAGTCATTGCTGGTGGAGCTCACTTATTTTGTTGGTGGTGGTGGTGGTGGTGGTTGGTTGGTTGTTTTTTGAGGCAGGGACTCACTCTGTCACCCAGGCTGGAATGCAGTATGATCATGGCTCACTGTAGCCTCAACCTCTTGGCACAAGCCATGCTCTCATATCAGCCTCCCAAGTAGCTGTTGGGACTACAGGCAATGCCACCATACCCAGCTAATTTTTTTTATTTTTTGTAGAGATGGAGTTCTTACCATGTCACCCCAGGCCAGTCTCAAACTTCTGGGCTCAAGTAATCCTCTTGCCTCATCCTCGCAAAGTGCTGTGATTACAGGCAGGAACCACTGTGCCTAGCTCATTTGTCTTTAGTCATCATCTGTGTTCAGAATTCAAGGTGCTGACTCCCTCCCACTGCCCTGGGCAGGTTCACAGAACAGGCCTCTGCCCTGCTTTGCCCTGCATATTTTGTGATCACGATCCCTTTAGACCAGCCACCATCCATCCCCTGTGGCATAGGGAAGAGTTGAGGGACATTTCCTCACTTAGAACATGGGGATCTTGAAGACTAGTATCAGATTTCAGGGAGTTAGTATCTGGTACCCATGATTAGCCTAGCGGCAAGAAGGGCAGCCACAGACTATAGTTCTCCACAGGGTGCCCACCCTCTGCAGTTCCACAGAGCAGATCTGCCATGGCTCTGTTTTCCCTCTCTCAACTGGCCTTGCCTCACTGGTCCACTGGCCTCTTTTTTTCCACGTTGTTCTGTTTATCAACACTACTTGTTTGAGGAATTTTTAGTTATCTCAGGGCCATACTAACAGCCAAAAAACAAGCCTTCTCTATTACTATTTTATAGTGACCTCGGAGCCTTGGTATGCTGTTTAGACCAAGATGGTATTTGTGGTTGTTGCAAACTTTTCAAGGGAAAGAACTATGCATTAGCGTTTAGGAACTGTAGCCAGATTCCCAACATAGGGAAGGCAGGGAAAAGCCACCAAAAGACAGAATGTTATATAAGAGGGGAAAATTCAGCATATTGTACAGGAAGTATTATCTGGTATTTCTGAGATACATTCGGTGCTAGCATGCTAACCACGTATGAGAAGCACCTTTTGGAGAGTCTGCTTTTCCATTTCTCAAGCTTCATTTCCCTAAATGGTTCATCTGAGCTGATCTTTGATGAACACTTTGTTCAAGGAGTAATAATGAGTTTGCTCTTTCTGACAAGAAAAAATCTCAGACAACTTAAGAAATCTTGCAGAAACTTTAAAATGTTCTGTTCTCCATAGACTTGGACTGTGGTATAATTGTTTCATGTGTATGCCCAGCATGGTGCCTGAAACATAGAAGCATTGCTTTTCAATAATCATTTATTGAAGAAAAGGTAAACTCCAAACATAAATTGAAAAACGAAAATTGATATTTACTGTCACCGCTCCCCAGGAAAGATTGAGAGAGTATGCTCATTGTAAAATAACTTCAGATTCTTTTAAACAGTAGTTTCCTACGTGTATTTTAAGTATTTAATTTTGCAGCTAGCTTTTTCTCAGTGGTATTTTACAGAAGGTTTATTATAGGGTGAGCTTACGTATTTCTGCCATTGGTGTATTTTATATTCATTGGCCTCATCCATTCAGTTCATTGGAAGAGTGTTTATCTGGCGCCAAACTCCAGCTATTCAAACTCCTTTGCAGTGCTCCATCGCTTGATCAGCAGATTCTTAACGCAGCATCTGCTGTGAGCATGATGCTACCCTGGGTACTAGAGATGTGGTAGTGAATAAGACATACCAAGCAAGAAGACAGCCGGGAAACTGCCAATTACACAAACGCTTATTTAGTTGTAATGTAGTAAGGTCAATGAAGGAGGAGGACAGGGTGCTAGGAAAGCCGAAACAAGGCAGTCTGATGAAGTCAGGTTGAGGAAGAGTTTGATGAGGAAAAGATCTTCTAGCTGAAATTTATATGATGACCAGAAGTTGCTAGGCAAAGAGTGGTGAGAAGAGTGTTCTGGAAAAGGGAGTGCAGGAAGTGTGAAAGCCAAAACCTGGGAAGGGGCAGGACGTGTTTGAGGAGCAGTGGAAAGGTGGCTGGAATGGCTAGAGTCCTGGCAGGAAGGAAGTGGAAATGGAGAAAGTGGGCCAAATGAGGTTAGAGGAGGTGGGTTATTTGTCTAGTTGTACCAAAGTGCACCAGATACAGCATTCCTTTGAGAAGTTTTGGTGTGCGTTCATTCATTTATCCATCCTTTCAACAAATACTTAATGAGCACTTTCTGGGTGCCACATACTGTTCTTAGGTGCTGGAGGTAAACTACCCATTTTGTTGTTAACAAAATAGACTGAAAAAACTAACAGACTGATGATTGTTTGGAGAGACAAACAATAATCAAAATAAATAAGTAAAATATATGATATACTAGATGGTGATATGGTGTGATGGAGAAAGTTAAAGCAGGGGAAAGGATTAGGGAGTATTGTCTGAACCTGGTTTTATAATTTTAAATAGGGTGGCCCTGGGAAGGTGACCTTTGAATGAAGAGAAAGGCCAGACAGCAGGTCTCATGAATATCTCAGGGAAGAAAGCTCCAAGCACAGGGTCTGTAGCAGGATTGTGTCTATAAGTTCAAGAGCGAGCCAGGAGGAAGAACGCTGGGGGATGAGGTCAGGGAAGATGTTGGTGGACAGTGTCTATTTGAGTTCTTTGGGGTATGTATGTAGGAGTGGAATCACTGGATCACATAGCTCAAACTGGTTTATAGAGGTCCTGCACCCTTTATCATTCCCAAAAGCAATGTATGGGGTTCAGTTTCTCCACATCCTCACCAACACTCGTTGTTGACTATCTTTTTGATCGTAGCTATCCTAGTGGTATAAAATAGTATCTCACACTAACAGTGGTTTTGATTTGCATTTCCCTAATGGCTAGTGATGTTGAGCATCTTTTTCTGTGCTTATTGGACAGTCGTATCTTCTTTAGAGAAATATCTATTTAGTTCCTTTGCCCTTCTTTAAAATTAGGTAAAAATCTAGTCCTGTTTATCTATTTTTTCTCTTGTTGCTTGTGCTTTAGGTGTCACATGTAAGAAACCATTGCCTAATCCAGAGTCATAAAGATTTACACCTGTGTTTTATTTGAAAAGTTTGTGGTTTTAGCTCCTATTTATATCAGGTCTCTGATCCATTTGGAGTTAATTTTTGTAAATGGTGTGAAGTAGAGATCCAACTTCATTGTTTTTAATGTGAATATCCAGTTGTCCCAGCACCACAGCATATCTTTTCCATCCTTGCTTTCAACTTATTTTGTCTTTTTATTTAAAATGGAATTCTTATAGCACAACAGTGTGAATGTACTTAATACTACTGAACTACATGTACACTTAAAAATTGTTACTTTTATGATGGCAAATTTTGTTATGTGTATTTTACCACAAAAAAAAATTTTTTTTTTTTTTTTTTTTAATAAAATGGATTTCTTGTAGAGTAGGGGTCCCCAACCCTGGGCTGCAGACCAGTAAGTGTCTGTGGCCTCTCAGGAACCAGGCCACACAGTAGAAGGTGAGCGGCAGGCAAGCGAGCATCACCACCTGAGCTCCACCGCCTGTCACATCAGAGGCAGCACTGGATTCTCATAGGAGCATGAACCCTGTTGTGAATTGCACATGCAAAAGATCTAGATTGTGTGTTTCTTATGATAATCCAACTGAATAAAATATAAAATTATAGCCTCATGATCTAAGATGGAACAGTTTCATACCGACACCGTCCCTCCTCTGCTGTCCATCTGTGGAAAAAATTGTCTTCCACAAAACCAGTGCCTGGTGCCAAAAAGGTTGGAGACCACGGTTGTAGACAGTATGTAGTGGGCCTTAGCTTCTTTTTTATCTTGACCATCTAGGACTTTTAATTGGAGTGATTTGATCATTTACCTTAAGTGCAATTAACATGTTTGGGTTTAAATCTATTACATAGCTATTTATTTCTGTTTATCCCATCTGTTTGTTCAGTTTTTCTGCCTTTTGGATTGAATATCTTTATGATTCTTTTTTGTTGACTTATTGGCTATAACTTGGTGTTATTTAAGTGCCTACATTAGGGTTTATAATATACATCTTCAACTTATCACAGACTGTCTTCAAGTGATATTATATTACCAAAGAACAGTGTGAGAATCTGCAACAGTATTCTGTTTTCTCCCTTCCCCACCTTTATGCTATTGTTGTACATTTTACTTCCACTTGTACTGTAAACCTCATGACACACTGTTATAAACAGTTGACTATCTCCCCCTCCCCACCCTCCCCCAGCCTCCCCAAGACAGAGTCTTGTTCTGTCGCCAGAGCAGGAGTACAGTGGTGCTATCTTGGCTCACTGCAGCCTCTGCCTCCCGAGTTCAAGTGATTTTTTTGCCTCAACCTCCCAAGTAGCAGGGATTACAGGCGCCCGCTATCACACCCAGCTAACTTTTATATTTTTAGTAGAGATGGGGCTTTGCCATGTTGGCCAGGCTGGTCTCAAACTCCTGACTTCAGGTGATCTGCCTGCCTCAGCCTCCCAAAGTGCTGGGATTACAGCCGTGAGCCACTGCGCCTGGCATCTTTTTCATATTTAATGTGGCTTTTTTCAAAGCTCTAATGCAGTTCCAACTTAACATTATTTAAGTTACTTAGCATCTAAACATTCATGCAGGAAATACAATTTGCTTTAACAAACTTTTGGATACTATTTTGGAGAATGTGTCTTGAAGACATTAAATTTACCAATGGAGAAAATAGGTGGCAGTTATATTTCTATCGACAGATGTCAAGCACTCCCAAGAATTGAATATAGAGTGTTTGTTTTAAGTATATTCCATCATTTTGATTCTTTTTCCCTGTTGATTTGTTTCTTCAGTTACTCTTGATAAGTTAAAGATACATGTGAGAGTGATTAAGATTTACCAAAATAAAACATAACCAGGTCTCTTGTTTTTTTGTGCTTTTTAAAATCCTGAAATGAGTTAAAGAGCAAGAAGTTGAGGCCTTTTACAACAATGGGATGAGTATTTACCTTATTAAAGTTCATTAAAATTGAAGGGACCAACAGCAAAGGGCCTAGGTGACATTTTAATTCTTCACAACCCAATTTTATAATTGTGTGTAGAGTACACATCCATAGATTTGCATTTGTCTGCCTGCATTGTCATGTAGTGCTGGTAATGTGTGACCAAAAACGGGGGAAAAAAAATGACTCTTCTGTATTTTAATGTTCCCCAAGAACCCCAGTTTCCAAACTCTTAGTGATCTGTGCCTCTGTTGCTCATTTCTGAACCAGGAGCTTTAGTGTTGCCACTAGTGTCCCATGTCATTTGTAGACTCAATTCAGTAAAGAGATGTCTCTTTGGGGCTCTGTTACAACACCATTTTCTCTTTACAGTCCTTTGATTTTGTTTTTCATGTGTAGAACAAAGAATATCAAGATGAATTTCTGGTATTTTTCAGCTCCATATTGCTAAAAAGTAGAATAAAGTCATTTAAAATGTGGGTACTTCTGAATTTGGCTTTTCTATATCTTGAACATTTGTAGCTATTGATTTCCATTGTTTTGGTTCATGATCATGCACAAACCTTTGAACGTACTTGTTTGAGAGTATACTGTTCTTTTCTCTTTGCTGTCTTGGATCTTGGAAGAGATTTCTTGAATCTGATCTGTTAGTTCGTTTATTGGCTGATTGCACTGAAGAACATTTCTCTGCAGGGGTGTCACGTGGCCTGGGGTGTAGGTATTGTGAATCCTAATTTTGTGTGTTTAGGGATTTAGGATACCCAGGAGATGCATAGCATTATCACAGGTAAATAGAACAATCATTATATTCAGTTTTATTCATGTATAATTTACTATCATGTCACAACTGAATTTTGGCTATAAAAAATTTTCTAAAATTTGGCTGAATTGCTGCTTTTATTTTTATTTCTGATCTCTGTTTGCCTTTGGGAAAGCATAAAAGACTTTCCGTTCACTTGTGATCCTTGTGAGCTCAATCCCTTTCTCTAAGCAAGTCAGCTGTGTCTGCCCAGGTATTGCCCAGGGCCCAGCAGTCTCTCACCTTCTTTTCCTCTGGTACAGATTCAGCAGAGGTGAGGGGGGAGCACTGTACCTGTATTACCTGCTTGGTAAGCTATCTTAGGGGAACAGGGATGTGTTTCTCCAGAGAGATGCACATGTATAGCTGCTTCTGGCTTCAGCAGAAGCATGAAATGGGGTTTGTTTCATTGAACATAAGTTCAGTTTTTCTTCTTTCTTAATCTAATAAAGTCTGTTTAGGAAGATTCCTGTGTTATTCCAGCAGAGAATCTCAGTGTGCTTGTAAGGTTTGTTGTTTGATCATTTTCTTATGTGAGGCACTGGCCTATCTCTTACCTTCTAAGTTAATTTTTTTATAGAAAATACAAATCCTCCCTAAATCTAGGGAACTCTGAAAAATAACCAGGTTCTACAACTACTACTGCTGTATATACCAGTCAGAGTAGCTCTGGGCTGACAACGGATAAATTGGTTGAAAAAATTGCCCCTAGGAACCAAGAACTTTTGTGTGTGATTGCACTAACAGGTAGTTTTCCCATATGTGAACACTAGTTATTGAAATAACAGTTCCTTGCATACAGTATTCACCTACTTCAGAGTTAACAAAAGATGATGAGTGCTCTTTCTGAGAATAGGGGTATACTTTTCATGCAGTAGCAAAGATGCAGGTTGGGAATGGAACAGTGGTACGTTTGAATCCCTTGGATGCAGACCTGGAGAGCCCTGGGCTCTTGGCGTTAGCTGCTCTGAGAAGCTAAAATCTCTTCTTTGGGTAGCACTGTGGCAGTAGCAGTGAATTGGATGCATAGCTGGCAGAGAACTAGATGCTTCCCACAGAGCCTGCTGATCATCCTTTCAGGCTTGGATAAGAGAATCAGGAATTCCCCATGTGGTCTACAATAAGGGGAAGGGCCAGGGAGGAGGAGGGCTTATACTCTGGATAACAAAAAGATCTAGTTCTTGAATGGTTACTGATTTTTTTCTTAGGATTGGAGAAAGGAAATAAGTTTAAGGCTACTGCTTTGACCTCATGCTAAAACCCAAAGTTCATTTTTTAAAATTTATTCTTCAAAAAAATGTCAAATGAGTTGGATTGGGGTCCCATGCATCTGTATCCTACCCAAACCTGGTATTCTATATTGGACAGAAGGTTGGCTTGAGAATGAATGTGATTTTTACCTAGTTATGCCTTTCTATGAGGATATGCTTTGTGTGTTTTTCAGTTCTTCAGTGCCTTACTCCACAGCCAAAACACCTCACCCAGTGTTGACCCCAGTGGCTGCTAACCAAGCCAAACAGGTAACTTACTGATTTTTATATATTTTGTTTTGTTGTTGTTGTTGTTGTTGTTTTGAGACGGAGTCTTGCTCCATTGCCCAGCCTGGAGTGCAGTGGCATGATCTTGCCTTACTGCAGTCTGCTTCCCGAGCTCAAGTGATCCTCCCACCTCGGCCTCCCAAGTAGCTGGGATTATAGGTGCCCGCTATAATTTTTGTATTTTTAGTAGAGACAGGGTTTCACCATGTTGGCCAGGCTAGTCTTGAACTCCTGACCTCAGATGATCCACCCTCGTCAGCCTGTGATAGTGCTGGGATTACAGGTGTGAGCCACTACACCCGGCCTGATTTTTACTTTAACATTCACACTGTGTCTGTCTGTGTAAGTGAAGACCATACTGTTTTTAAGTCTTGGTTTTGTTTAAGTGAACCATAAGTCTTATAAAGGTCCATGATCCTTTCCCCACAATGTATGCCAGTCTTGACATGGCTGTTAATCAGAGTAGGTCAGTTGGGACGTGATTTTGTCTTCATAGGCCATTTAACATTCTGTACCTAGTAATTTTGGGTCATGATTCTAATGCCATACATTTTTATATGAGGTATTTTGCTTTGTTGTTTACTTTAACATTATCTCAGTTAATCCATACAACAACCATGTACAGTAGAAGGATAGGTGTTTAGATATGTCTCACTAGTGAAGCAGCCTAGGCTTGAGTGACTAACATAAACGCTCACAATGAGAAAATGGTGGAACCAGAGCTGGGACCCAAGTCTTCTGACTTCCTCCTGTCCATTGCTCGGATGGCTGAAAGGTCAGTCAAGAGAGTGCTGAAACTCTTCCTAAGAAATCCTGGTTTATCTGCCACTCTTACGTCTGTCTCTGAGATGAGTAATTTGTGTTTGAGATCAGAATTTGAGATGGGATATCAGGACTTGCCTACTGTAAGTTCTCAGACATGTCTCTGTTCCTTAGTTTACCATAACTTAAAATGGCATTTAAGCATTTAGCATTTGATCTTTCTTCTGGAGATATTTATGTTCACCATGAAAAACACATGATAAAACATGAATCATGACAAGTGAGTGAAGGAACTTGACTGGAGATGGATAAGTCAAACAGTTTTCTTTTTGTTTTTGCTTTTAACCTTATTGTAAATGCTTTGAGAGCTAGAACCATTTTATTCATTTACTCATTCATTCATTAATCTACCTAATATGCAAGTGCTTTTGATGTGTCAAGCACTGTGCTAGGCGCTGGGAAGATAGCCGTGAACTAGGCCAGTGTGACTGGCTGCCTTCTTGGAGCTCGCAGAATATTTCTATTTTCATCCTTTAATACGATCTTACACTTGGTTACTTAAATTGAGACCTTTTTTTTGTTTGTTTTTCTTTTTGGTAATTTAAAAGTGTGCTTTCTTATTTTAAATTATATTTTTATGTTTACATTTTACATGTTTCTTTGTTATAAAGAACGGTTAGTGGTTTAACATAAACATTTTGCTTGTTTTCTGTTATAGGGGTCTCTAATGAATTCCCTAAAGCCACCTGGGCCTACACCAGCATCCAGTCAGTTATCATCTGGTGACAAAGCTTCAGGTCAATTTGCATTTTTATTTTCTTGAAAATAAAGGTGAAAGAAGAACTCCACAATAGGGGTTATTGTTCTAGATCACTGAGGCAGTTGCCGTGGGAAACAGGAGTCACATTTGACAAGATCGGGAGCATTCAGGGTAGGTAGTATGGCCATAGACAGGAGCTCATATTTGAAAGACTTCAGGTAATGAAGAATTCTAGGAAATTAGTATGCCCTTCGATGGCTATGTAGACTTCTGAAATTTTGAGGTTAGTTTGAAAAATGATAGAACAATAGGAGAAAAACCTCCCTTTAAATTCTTTTCCTAAAATGAAGCAATAGTATTATCTTTGTCTTCCTTGTTGGATGATTACAGTTGAGAGAGGAATGGATCAGAATGCTAAATGCTGTTACTTCCACTGAAAGGAATTAAAAATTCTGTTGGTTCACAGTGACAATTAAAAAGCCTATAAGGTAGAGAAAGTAAAACAGATGTAAGATTTCAGAGTATATAAGGAGTCAATATTAATGAGATTTTTATGTCTCCACATAACTTCTCCTACACTAACTGAAGCATAATTCTTATTAATTTGGTTTTCACAGTAACCATGATTGTTTGACCAGACACTTTGTCCAAGTGTCATTACCCAAACCAGCTTGATGCAGAATGCTTTTACTTATTTATAACCTAATTTTCATGTGGGTCTTCCTCAGTGTCCCCCTTTGTTGGCTCCTTTATTATAGCCTACTTAATTTGGCCTGTATTACTTCCTGTTGCAGGGAATTACTTATGTTGTCTGCAGTGCTGCATTTTTACAATGCTCTGGATTCTGGCTTTTGTTTCAGTCATGCTCTTAAGTGGGTCTTCAAGCAAATTCTGTTAGGAATTGAGCTTCATACATTAGCAGCCTGCTTCTCATTATCTCAGTTATACAATCTTTCTGACTTTCTCTGTAATCCCAAACTTTCTGATTGGATACTGGGTTTATCTTTAGTAACTGTTCTTTGCAGAAGAAAGCCATTATTGCATAAGCCAGAGTTGTATTCTAGAATTCAGAATGATATGAAACCATAGTTGGTATCATGTACGCCTCACATGAGAAGGAGGTATCCAGCACTTCTCAACTGGGGCCTAAAGCTTTATGTTAAAAGGAAAATTTTATAGTGGAATTGTCAAAATTTTGAATTATTCAGGATTCAAGTTAATAAATTTATTTTTATTTCTGGGTAATATTTTAGAAAAATTTTTTAAAGATCATGTACCCTCACTTTTTTTAAGGACTTCATTGGAGAGTTTTTTGTCACTCTTGAAGTTAGAATCAAAGAAACCTAAGGAACTTTGCTTTATGCATGTCTAGGCAAGTAGTGTGACTTGCAAAGAAATTTCCAAGATTTACCATTCACTGCTGATCATGAAGTCCTCTCTTTCATTAGGAGGTCTTCTGTTTTCACTTGCTGGGTAATCAAAGTTTAGAAAAGAACTTTTTTCTTTTGGTAGGAAACTTCCCTGAAAGGTGCTATTTAAGAGTTTGCAAAAGGTTTCTTTTTGAAAAAGAGCATTTTTAAAATCTCTAGAGAATAGTTCTTTTGTTAATTAATAATGGAAATCCCTTCATTGTTTTTCTGATTGTAAAACTATTGCATGTCCAGAAGAAGTCTGTGGTGTAGAGCTATATAATGTAGAATGTGAAAGCTACCTTATAGATTCTGTATTCCAGAGATGATGATTTCATGTATATCTCTTGAGGTAACTTCATTGTTTTTTAAAGAAAAATTTCCTATATACTGCATATCCTTTGTATACTCATTTTGTAACTTATGTCCCCTTCTCTGCCCCCACTTACAGTAAATGTCTTGGTCTCTCCAGGTCTGATGCAGATCCACCTTACTCTTGGTTTTGTTTCTTTTTTTCTTCTTTTTGAGACGGAGGCTTGCTCTGTCACCCAGGCTAGAGTGCAGTGGCACCATCTTGGCTCACTGCAACCTCTGCCTCCCAGGTTCAAGCGATTCTCCTGCCTCCGCCTCCTGAGTAGCTGGGGTTGCAGGCACCCGCCACCACCTCCGGCTAATTTTTGTATTTTTAGTAGAGATGGGGTTTCACCATCTTGGCCAGGCTGGCCTCGAACTCCTAACCTCATGATCCACCCACCTCCGTCTCCCAAAGTGCTGAGATTACAGGTGTGAGCCACCTTGCCTGGCTCTTACTCATTTTCAGAGCTGTCTACAACCTCATTGTATAGTTACACCCTGTTAAATTTAACTAGTACTCAGCTGATGATTTAGATTGTGATTTTTCATCCCGTACACTGTATACCAGTAGTTTTAAAAATATTTGTACTACTGTCTACCCTGTGTTTATTTACTTTAGAATGTTCTTTTTTTCTTGTTGTTGTTTGGTTTAGTTTTGTTTGATTTGGGCTTTCTAAATGCGGTTTTCGTCTTCTCTTTCCCCCTTTCAAAGTATAGCAAGGTCAGGCACAGTGGCTCATGTCTGTAATCCCAGCACTTTGGGAGGCTGAGGTGGGTGGATCACCTGAGGTCAGGAATTTGAGACCAGCCTGGCCTACATGATGAAACCTCATCTCTACTAAAAAATACAAAAATTAGGTGGGCATGGTGGCCCATGCCTGTAGTTCCAGCTACTTGGGAGGCTGAAGCAGGAGAATCGCTTGAACTTGGGAGGCAGAGTTGCAATGAGCCAAGATTGAGCCACTGTACTCCAGCCTAGGCAACAGAGTGAGACTGTCTCTAAATAAATAAAAAAAGTAGAGCAGTAGGGAAAAGATTGAGGATTGTACCCAAACTATAAGTAAGTAGTTAGAGTGAAATTGAACATGGGGAGAATGATGGATTGCACTTTTAACCTTCTTGCGTGTCTCTATATTATAGCATCTATATATTATACATCTATAATTTTTTAAAAAAAGAGCACTTATTTGTTAAATGCCAACAAAATCTATGGAAAATGCAGAAATGTATGTAGAAGTAAATAGCCTTAAAGTCACTACTCAGAATTATTTAGCTTATGAACCTATTTCTCTTTTGGATTTCTGTCCTTCACTATAGATTAATTTCAAATAATTATAAAGCTACATTATGTATAATTTTATTTACTTTTGTGGGGAGGAGGCTTAGCCTCATTTTTTAAAAAAATGCTTTTTTTAAAAGCATTTTCTGATACCATTGAAATCTGTAAGAATGTACTTTTAAAACTACATTTAAACTGTCCTAGAACTATTTTGGTATCTTTTCTGGAAAAGAGAGTATGGCACACCTTAGACTGGAATTAACATTGACAGAGCCACAGAGCAATTTCAGAGACCTCAAGCACAAATGAGGCAATGTGCTCACTCTCCATGGCCCCTAATGTGTCACAGAAGGCACATGCAGTGTTGAGCAGCACCACATAGGCTGAGCTACAGGGAATTCTACACTGGAATGATGTTTCTGTGTTTTTGTAATATTATTATTATTATTATTATTTTTTTTTTTTTTTCGTAATTTCAGGGCCAGGGACAACCAAGACAGAAACAACCGTGACTTCGACACCATCTGCTTCTGGGCAGTTCAGCAAGCCTTTCTCATTTTCTCCGTCAGGGTCAGTAATGAACTTAAGTTTTGTGGCCTATTACTAGCAATTAGCTCCCCCAAATTCCCCTTACAATTGTAGATATATTTGGCCAGTCACGGTGGCTCACACCTGTAATTCCAGCACTTTGGGAGGCCAAGGTGGGCGGATCATAAGGTCAAGAGATTGAGACCATCCTGGCCAACATGGTGAACCCTCATCTCTACTAAAAAATACAAGAATTTGCTGGGCCTCGTGGTGTGAACCTCTAGTCCCAGCTACTCAGGAGGCTGAGGCAGGAGAATCATTTCAACCCCGCAGGCAGAGATTACAGTGAGCCAAGATCGTGCCACTATACTCCAGCCTGGTGACAGAGTAAGACTCTGTCTCAAAAAAAAAAAAAAAAAAAAATTTTGTAGATATATTTATATACTTATTAAATGTGTATGAACCCAGAGTTCTTACCTCGGCAGTAATACATCTGATGGTAATGGCAGTAGTTTAATGTTCTCATATAAATCGATTTTCCCTTTGCATTTCAAGTCAATACATATTTATTACATATTTGTGTATCTGTTTTGTTTTTTTTTTGCCTAAGCCTCATTTTCTTTGGGTCATGAGTCTGTTAAATTCTATAGTTCATCTAGTTTGTCACACTATTTCCATTCTGACACCGTTTTGGGGGCCAGATGTGACATTCAAATTGGCTTTGCTGGACAAACATGGAACATGTTTGGCTCATGCCTATAATCCTAGAGCTTGGGGAGGCCAAGGTTGGGGGAATTACTTGAGGCCAAGGAGTTGGAGACTGGCCTGGGCAACATAGCGAGACCTCGTCTCTACAAAAAAAATTTAAAAATTAACCAAGTGCGGTGGTTTACTTCTGTAGTCCCAGCCACTTGGGAGGCTGAGGTCGTAGGATCCGTTGAGCCCAGGAGTTTGAGGTTACTATGAGCTATGATCACGCCATCGCACTCCAGCCTGGGCAACAGAATAAAACCCTGTCTCCAAATATAAAAAATAAAATAAAATAGGCTTACTGCATTGAGAGTACAATATACTAAACTTCTTAGAGAATGTAATGAAAGATAATAGCCATTTGAAATTTGAGGTTTTATATAGATGTAGAAGAATCTGTTTCCGTTTCTTTTTTTCAAAAAAAGTGATGACTGTACTTGTAAAGCTGAGTTGTTCTTAAAAATGAAAGAATTTTTTTTTTTTTTTTTGGGGGGACGGAGTTTCGCTCTTGTTACCCAGGCCGGAGTGCAATGGCGCGATCTCGGCTCACCGCAACCTCCGCCTCCTGGGTTCAGGCAATTCTCCTGCCCCAGCCCCCTGAGT
>NW_022437037.1:5910052-5967747 GCF_009761245.1 Sapajus apella
TACAAAAAATTAGCTGGGCATGGTGGCATGTGCCTGTAATCCCAGCTAATTTTTTGTATTTTTAGTAGAGACGGGGTTTCACCATGTTGACCAGGATGGTCTCGATCTCTTGACCTCGTGATCCACCCGCCTCGGCCTCCCAAAGTGCTGGGATTACAGGCGTGAGCCACCGCGCCCGGCCTGAAAGAATCTTTTAAACCTCATCTCAAGATGAGCCCTTGTTAAGGTGCCTGTTCTCTGTGCTATGGGCACTCATGTTGAAACCTGTGTGAGCTGCTGAAGCATTCTCTTCCCTGCATTGATGGGGTTAGACTCTGTGGAACTGAGATCAAAACGTGTCAAAAGATTTTTTTGCTGTTGAAGCATTGTGCATTCAGTTCCATTAGAAAAGCCTCTTAAGTTCTTCAGTTGCTTTTGTAACTGGAATCATACTAGCCACAGTCTCTTTTTCCTGATTTTAATGTATTTTTTGAATGTCCTTCAGCCTAACATGTTAGGAGAAAAGAGGATATTAGAATATTATTTGAGGGGGAAAGTAATAATATATATTTTTTCTTTATTACAAATCATTATGTTTTATACTTCCCAAAGGTAATTTGGAGCAAATTTTAAAGAGTAGGTCAGTGCCAAGAATTATTGCATCCTTAAAGATGGCTAATAATCTTTACTTCTGTGAAATGATATTCTTCTTCCCCCACCACCACCACCCTTTTTTTTTTTCCTTTGCGGCAGAGTTTCATTCTGTCACCCAGGTTGGAGTGCAGTAGTGAGGTCTTGGCTCACTGCAATCTTTGCCTCCCAAGTTCAAGCAATTCTCATGCCCCAGCCTCCCAAGTAGCTGGGATTACAGGTGTGTACCACCACACCCGACTAATTTTTGTATTTTAATAGAGATGGGGTTTTGTCATCTTGGCCAGGCTGATCTTGAACTCCTGGCCTCAAGTGATCCACCCGCCTCAGCCTCCCAAAGTGCTGGGATTGTAGGCATGAGCCACTGCGCCTGCCCCTCTTCCCATTTATAAAATAACTTGGAAAACTTGGGGTCATTGAATCAATGGCTTGACCCTTATTAGATAAAATTTCTTCACCAAGAAAGGTTATGTTTTTATTTTTAATGTGATGGTCAAAAGTGGCTAAGTTATTACATTATTTACTATTTTTGATGTGCTTGGGTCCTTATATTTTAAAACTAGTTTAAAATCTGATTCGAAGTGTGTGCGTGTGTGAGACAGAGCAAGACTCTGGCTCAAAAAAAAAAAAAAGAAAAAGAAAAAAAGGTGCCAGGGTGCAATCATGGCTTACTATAACCTCTACCTCCAGAGCTGAGTGATCCTCTTGTCTTAGCCTCTCGAATAACTGGGACTACAGGTGTACACCACCACACCTGGCTGATTTTTGTTTTTTAATTTTTGGGTTTTGGTTTTGGGGTTTTGTTGTTGTTTTTGCTTATTTTTTGGGTTTGGTTTTTGTAGAAACAGGGTTTCACCATGTTGCCCAGGCCGATCTCAAACTCCTGGGCTCAAGGAATTCACCCGCCTCAGCCTCTCAAAATGCTGGGATTACAGATGTGAGCCACCATGCCTGGCTGAGTTTTTATCACAGTGAATAATCTATTCTGATTCACACTTGTGTGGAATTTTCTTCCTTAGCTATGGTGTCTTCACTTACAGTGTAAAGAAAACGTACAGAAGAAGAGAAGATGGTGAAAGGAGTTAGAAAGTTTTTGAACTAAATTTTCCCAGCCCTAAAACTCAGTTCTGTCAAAATGACAGAGATAAGCCTTCTATTTCATTCTATTCATTGTTTTCCCTAGCAGGATGGGGCTCTCCAACATGCTCGTTGGTCTTGGTGCGGGTCCTAAGAGGCTCTCCCTAGTCCAGTGCTTCTGTCTCGCCAGATCTTCCTTCTGTCCCCTCACTTGACAGACCATCTGCTCCAGCCCCCATTCCCACGTGCACATTCCTCCTGTGTCTCTACTGCTGTAGCTTTGCTCATTTGCAAGAAGTCCCCACTCAAACTTCTGCTACAGGAACCCCAGCCATCCCCCAACAGGCCCTCAACCTCTATCCCCGTCGTGTCTCATCCACAAACTGCTTCTGCCTGCTTAGAGATTGTAGAGTAGCTTTACTGCTTCTGAGACAGGTGCTTTGACTCTGTTTATCTTCTAGATTGGAAATTCCTGAGGGTGGTTTGTATGAATGAATTATAAAATGGAATATTAAGAGGACAGTATTATGCCTTGATTTGTTCCTTTTTAATTTCTCTTGTTAGGACTGGCTTTAATTTTGGGATAATCACACCAACACCGTCTTCTAGTTTCACTGCTGCACAAGGTACAGACTCTGTGTTGAGTAGCATTACTCATGTGTTTTCCCTCAACAACTACAGGTTATTTTTGCCCAGATGTTATCATTTGACTTGCTCCTGAGTCTTACTTACAGTATCTGCAGTAACCTCAGTGTTGATAATGTACATCAGAAATATACTGAATGTGGGAGCCATGGTGGCTCAGGCACTGACTGTTGTCCTGGCACTTAAGGAAGAGAGGCTACTCTTTCAAGACCAGTCTGGACAACATAGAAAGCGCTCATCCATTGGGAAAAAAAGAGAGAGAGAGAGAAATATGCTGAATTTAAGAAACTGATGCAAAGGATTTCTATTTTCATAATTAAGGACAAGGAAAGGGTTTGCTTCTGGAAAATCAGGGCTGTGCTTTAACATTTAAATGTTAACATATGAAATAAAATTTCTCCATCTTTTTCATTTGTAATTTAAAATTTCATCAATTTTTAGGGTGATTCTGTAGGGCAAGATAGGCATAGTAACAGACAGGCTGTAGAAATGAAAGACCAAACTCGTTTTTTTCCTTGATGACATACCAGCAAACACACTCATCCCATGCATGTTGTTAAAAATCCATCAATAGCATGTTTTTAATATTTAAAAGAATTTGAAGACCTATAAAGAAACCAGATCTATTTGTTAAGTGCCTTCCAGTTATCCATTTACAATTAAGTATTTTATTTTA
Source organism: Sapajus apella (assembly GCF_009761245.1). NCBI lineage: Eukaryota > Metazoa > Chordata > Mammalia > Primates > Cebidae > Sapajus > Sapajus apella. Next base: position 5,913,081 of record NW_022437037.1, read on the forward strand.
TTTTATCTTATTTCATTCACTTAGAGATGGAGTCTTACTCTTGCCACCCAGGCTGGAGTATAATGGCACGATCTCGGCTCACTGCAACCTCCACCTCCTGGGTTCCAGCAATTCTCCTGCGTCAGCCTCCTGAGTAGCTGGGATTACAGGTGCCCACCACCATGCCCAGCTAATTTTGTATTTTTAGTAGACATGGGGTTTTACCATGTTGGGCAGGGGTTAGTCTCGAACTTGGGCAGGGGTTGGCCTCAAACTCCTGACCTCAAGTGATTCGCCTGCCTCGGCCTCCCAAATTGTTGGGATTACAGGCGTGAGCCACCGCACCCATCCCAGTCTTTTATTTTGTTTTTATTTTTGTTTTTCCAAGATAGAGTCTTGACCTGTTGCCCAGGCTGGAGTGCAGTGGCACAATCTTAGTTCACTGCAACCTCTGACTCCCAAGTTCAAGCAGTTCTCCTGCCTCACCTCCTGAGTTGCTGGGATTACAGGCTCATGCCACTACCCAGGTGTTTTTTTGTTTTTTGTATTTTTACTAGAGACAGGGTTTCACCATGTTGGCCAAGCTGGTCTTGAACTCCTGACCTTGTGATCTGCCCACCTAGACCTCCCAAAGTGCTGGGATTACAGGCATGAGCCACCATGCCTGGCCCAAGTCTTTTATTTTAAAAAGAAAGCATTTATTTTAAAAATGTGTTTTTATTGAGGAAAATACGGAAATATTTAAAAGAATACAGGAGTTTAGAATCACATCACACCCCTTGGTAATAACTATTGCCATTCTTCTGTATTTCCTTCTAGGGGTTTTGTCTTTTACTCTTTTTTTTCCATTTAATACAGTCTCTTACAAATTTTCCAGTATTATTTAAAACCTTGAATAATTATCATTTAAATGGCTTCATAATTCTATTTTGTAGATACGCCATAATTAAAATATTGGGCATTTAGGTTATTTTCAGATTTTCCCTATTATAAATAAAATAGTGACCATCTTTCATTTAGTCACTCAACAAATATTCTTTGAGTGTTTTGTATGTGCCTACCCAAGTGGCAGTTTTCTTAGTGGAAAGGGGAGCTCCTAACCTCTCAAAGTGGGCCAGGGAGCTAAAAGCATAAGAGCACTCCTAAACCTGGTCTGAGTTTGGCACTTAATGGGTTGGTAATTTCATTTCTTTCTCTCTCGAACAGTCATTCTTAAAACTTTTTTTTTTTTTTTTTTTGAGACGGAGTTTCGCTCTTGTTACCCAGGCTGGAGTGCAATGGTGCGACCTCGGCTCACCGCAACCTCCGCCTCCTGGGTTCAGGCAATTCTCCTGCCCCAGCCCCCTGAGTAGCTGGGATTACAGGCACACGCCACCATGCCCAGCTAATTTTTTGTATTTTTTTAGTAGAGACGGGGTTTCACCATGTTGACCAGGATGGTCTCTATCTCTTGACCTCGTGATCCACCCGCCTCGGCCTCCCAAAGTGCTGGGATTACAGGCATGAGCCACCGCGCCTGGCCTAAAACTTTTTTTTAATTTTTGCCTACTTCTATGTAGAAGAACCTTCAAGGCCCGCCTCCTTTCCATTCTCACTTTCTAGAGGAAAAAGAACCAAGTGTTATAAAAAGATTGGAGAGGAACCAAATAATTGTCAAAATTCGTAATAGGAATAAAATCATAATTTTACATAAACATTTTCGTTAAAAAGAGAATAGACACAATCCAAAAACCGTGAACAACTAAGTACAAATACAGGTGATACAAAGGGATCTTTCAGGAAATTATAGGTAGTAGGGGTGTTGCAGAATTCCCAGCAGTTTGTGATAGGCAGACGTCTTAAAACAATATTGGCCAGGCGTAGCGGCTCAGCGCTTTGGAAGACCAAGGCAGTAGGATCACTTGAGCTCAGGAGATCAAGACCAGCCTGGGCTGTATAGGGACACCCAGTCTCAACAAAATGTTATAAAATTATAGGTAGGTTTGGTGGTGCGCACCTATCTATATTCTAGCTACTTGGGAGGCTAAGGTGGGAGGATCACTCAAACCCGAGAGATCAGGCTATGGTGAACTCATCACGCCACTGCACTCCAGCCTGAGTGGCAGAGCAAGACCCTGTCTCTAAATAAATAAATAAAGCAATATGCAGTTAGAAATTTCAGGAGACACTTGTAGTAGGCTAATTTTGGTTTATAAATTTTGTTACTCTTTTATTAACCACTGTTGTTTGACCAGGCCTTGTGGGTGCTTTACCCATATTTCATACAATCTTTGTAACAGCTCTGTGAGGGTAGTACTATAATTATCTAGATTTTCCAAATGGAGGAATTGAGGCCCAGAGAGATAAAGCAGCCTTTCCAGATTCACACAGCCAGCAAGTAGCAGACTCCATAGCTCCAGAGCCCATGTCCTTGACCAGCAGACCATACTGCCTCTGTCAAATAGCTGACGTAGTAGAGCACTAGTAAGTAGCCATTAATTGTAAGTTAAAATTATTTTTATGGACCAACACTTTATTTGCACATAAAATGAAGGAAGAACTTCCATTTTGAATCAAATCCTGTGTCTATCAGGAGGTCCACAGGCTAGTGCTGCGCTGAGGTTGTTATTAAGGAAAGCACACAATTAGGGTAAATTAAGGGAAGAGGCCTTTTATCTCTCTTTGGGATAATATGTTAATTTCACATATTCTAGATATTCTGTATTTGTTGCGATTTAATAAAAAAGAGTATTTGTTCCTTTTCACCTCAGACGACTCAGACAGAGCTGATGTTTGTGTGGAGAAGCACTCATTCCACCTCCTTAGAGAAAACTGCTGTGAGAACAAGGCACCCTGACTCTGTAGAGGGGAGAGACAACTTTGGCTTAGAAACGCAATAAATGGAAATGTAATGGGTCATATTTTGCTAAATCCAACCCATTTACCAATTTCTTTTTCTTGCTAGGGGCAACACCCTCCACTAAAGAGTCAAGCCAGCTGGACACATTCTCATTTAGTGGGGGAAGCAAACCTTATGAAGCCATTCCTGAAAGCTCACCTTCCTCAGGAATCACATCAGCATCAAACACCACCCCAGGAGAACCTGCCCCATCTAGTAGTAGATCTGTGGCACCTTCTGGAATTGCTCTTTCCACCACCTCTAGTAAACCAGAAACCCCACCATCCAAGTTGGGAGAGCTGCTGTTTCCAAGTTCTTTGGCTGGAGAGACTCTGGGAAGTTTTTCAGGACTACGGGTTGGCCAAGCAGATGATTCTACAAAGCCAACCAACAAGGCTTCATCCACAAGCCTAACTAGTACCCAGCCAAACAAGACGTCAGGCATGCCCTCGGGGTTTAATTTTACTGGCCCCTCAGTGTTAGGGAAGCTCGCGGAGCCCCCTGTGACCTCCTCTGCAACCGCCACCACAGTAGCACCACCAGCAGCTACCAGCACAAGCACGAGCACTTCCTCAACTGGCATTTTTGGCAGTCTGCCAGTCACCAGTGCAGGATCCTCTGGGGTAGTCAGTTTTGGTGGGACATCTCTAAGTGGTGGCAAGACTAGTTTTTCATTTGGAAGCCAACAGACCAATAGCACAGTGCCCCCATCTGCCCCACCGTCAACTACAGCTGCCACTCCCCTTCCAGCATCATTCCCCACATTGTCATTCAGTAGCCTCCTGAGTTCAGCAACTACTCCCTCCCTGCCTATGTCCTCTGGCAGAAGCACAGAAGAAGCCACTGTATCAGCTTTGCCTGAGAAGCCAAGTGACAGTGAGGTGTCAGCATCAACAGCCTCACTTCTAGAGGAGCAACAGTCAGCCCAGCTTCCCCAGGCTCCTCTGCAAACTTCCGACTCTATTAAAAAAGAACCTGTTCTTGCCCAGCCTGCAGTCAGCAACTCTGGCACTGCAGCATCTAGCACCGGTCTTGTAGCACCTTCTGCAGAGGCTACTCCAACCACCACCGGGGGCCCTGATGTCAGGACGGGGTCAGTACCGCCTGCCTCCACCTTTTCCATGCCTGGGCAGACTGCTGTCACAGCAGCTGCTATCTCAAATGCAGGCCCTGTGGCTGTCGAAACATCAAGTGCCCCCACAGCCTCCAGCACCACACCCATTGTTGCTCCTGGTCCAGCTGCAGAGGCAGCGGTGTTTGGTACTGTCACTTCTGGCTCATCGGTCTTTGCTCAGCCCCCTGCTGCCAGTTCTAGCTCAGCTTTCAGCCAGCTCACCAACAACACAGCCACTGCCCCCTCTGCCACGCCCATGTTTGGGCAGGTGGCAGCCAGCACTGCACCCAGCCTGTTTGGGCAGCAGACAGGAAGTGTAGCCAGCACAGCGGCTGCCACACCACAGGTCAGCAGCTCAGGGTTCAGCAGTCCAGCTTTTGGCACCTCAGCCCCAGGGGTCTTTGGACAGACAACCTTCGGGCAGGCCCCAGCCTTTGGGCAGTCAGCGAGCAGCGCTGCAAGTGGCTTTTCCTTCAGTCAACCTGGGTTCAGTTCTGTGCCTGCCTTCGGTCAGCCTGCTGCTTCTACCCCCACATCCACCAGTGGAAGTGTCTTTGGTGCCTCCTCAAGTACCAGTAGCTCCAGTTCCTTTTCATTTGGACAGTCATCTACCAACACAGGAGCGGGGCTGTTTGGCCAGAGCAACCCTCCTGCTTTTGGGCAGAGTCCTGGCTTTGGCCAAGGAGGCTCTGTATTTGGTGGTACCTCAGCCGCCACCACAACAGCGGCATCCTCTGGGTTCAGCTTTTGTCAAGCTTCAGGTAAGAATTTGTGGAAAATTTTTATTTTGTTTCCCTGTCTGCTATTTGAAACATTAGCTGCAGACCCATATTACTTTTGTAATTAAAAGAAACGGAAGACTCAGAACCCAAAAATAATCTGTAGGTTAAGGAAGGTAGTGTGGAGCACATGCGGTGTCAGGAACTTGTTTGGCCTAATTGACTGGATCTGTTACAGCTTAACGCAGCTCCAGTTTTGCTTCTTAGCAAGTTTGTCACCTGCTAGCTACCAGAGTGACAGTTTCATGGGAGAAAAACAAGAATTTTTAGTTTAAGGTCCTGGCAAGTAATTTAATGACTGATAGATAGGAAATTTCAAATTTGGAAGGCACTTTAGAGGTCATTATGCCTAAAGCCGTCAAGTGTCAAGGAGACTGCGCTCATGTCAGATAGTGCTGGTAGAACCAGCAGGAGAGTCCAAGGGTCGTCATAGTCCACCGCCCTGCCAGGGTTTTCTTTCCCCTCTGATACCATCTTTCTTACTGTAATGGCTGATACTAACATTTAATTTGGGGTTTTTTCCTATTTTCAATGTTGTGACTTTTTGTAAAAACTACACTTTACTGTTTTTGGCGGCGAAATTCTTCACCATTGCATTTTCCATTTTAGCAGCTGCTTTTACTTCCAAAAGTTATCAATAAGCAAGGCAATTTTAAAATCTGTCCTGAGATTTGCTTTCTAATAGTTACCTTATGAAAGGCAACTCTTCAGCAATAGACTCTGGGAGAAAAGCAAGGATCACTGATTTCATGGTGGGCAGGATTACTAGTAATTGCTAATTCATTATTCGATGAAAACTTGAAAATGGTTCATTATTTATTAGAAAGGAAATGTTTTCCTTTCTTCCATCCACAAATGTTTGTTATATTCATTACTAAATTCAGCTATAAGGACACAGTGTCGCAAAGACAGACACGGTTTTGAGACCCACCTGATGCCCTGTGAAGAGGCCAGTGGACCACTGAATGATGGGAAATGTGCCAACTTGGTCCAGAGAATGGGGAACAAGAAGGCCCTGAGAGTCTTAAAAGAGAGGAGGACATTTAACACAGTCCCTGTCTCTACTGTGCCGTTTGTTCTGCAGTCAGAACTTGAGAAGACCTCATGCACAGGCATGGTCATACTATTTCAACAGATTCAGAACTCATGAAGAAATCTTCTTCTTTGATTTAGTAACTGTGTGGAAAGGTATCTGAGCTGTCTACTTCAGCCCTGGTTGAGGAATTGAGTCTTGTCCAAGCTCAGCTACCCAATCAGTGACAGAGATGAAAATAGAGGCCGGGTGTGGTGGTTTACGCCTCTAATCCCAGCACTTTGGGAGGCCTAGGTGGGCCAGTCACTTGAGGTCAGGAGTTTGAGACCAGCCTGGCCAACATGGTAAAACCCCATCTCAAAATACAAGAAATAGCCAGGTGTGGTAGCAGGCACCTGTAATCCCAGCTACCTGGGAGGCTGACGCAGGAGAATCACTTGAACCTGGGAGGCAGAAGTTGAAGTGAGCTGAGATCACGCTACTGCACTCCAGCCTGGGTGATAGAGTGAGACTCTGTCTCAAAAAAAAAAAAAAAAAAGAAAAAGAAATGAGAATAGAACTCCTGCCTTCTCACTCCTTGTCTGGAGCTCTTTTGTTCAGCTCAGCACTTCAACCATGTTATGCCATCTGGAAGAAAGATAAACTACCCGAAAGAATGTGGTGTTTGAGATTCAAAAGAAACCAAGGAGTAGAAATATTCATAGTATTAAGTCAGCCCTTAGAATTTCTGATGGCTGAAAGTAAGCTATTCTTAGCCCCCATCCACTTCGGGGTTTAGTAGGAGAGATGGATTCAGTCCTCAGGACTTTCGAACTTAAACTATTTTAAAATGTTAGCAATGAAAAGGGGTTTTTAAAGTATTTTCTCAGAATCTTCTCCACTTCCTAGATGGGGAAACATTTTATTCATAAGTTGATTTATTGTGGGCTATCTTAGCACACCTGAATGCCATTTAAAAAGAAATAAACTTTAATGTAAAAGACTCATCCAAATCAAATTTTTGTTTTCTTTATATTTTATAGGTTTTGGATCTAGTAATACTGGTTCTGTGTTTGGTCAAGCAGCCAGTACTGGTGGAACAGTCTTCGGCCAGGTAAATACGCTTTTGTCTTCATTCATGTCAACATTTATCAAACCAGTCCAGTTTTCTGCACTGTAATATAATCAGTTCATGTTGTATGTCGACATTCATCAGATAGCCATGTGTGGTTTTTAAGCTGTACTCCCTTCAGCTGCCTTGAAGTTGCAGCAGTCTCAGCCTCTGATTAGAGAGGATCACTAGAATTTTGATCCACCTTCCATAGCTCCCTGGGAAAGTACTTTGAAAGCACATTGCCTGATTTCTTTTTTCTTTAGATACAGGGTCTCACTCCATTGCCCCAGGCTGGAGTACAGTAGCGCAATCACAGCTCACTGCAGCCTTAAACTCCTGGGCTCAAGCAATCCTTCTACCTCAGCCTCCCCAATAGCTAGGATTATAGGCACATTCCATAACACCCAGCTCATTTTTTATTTTTGTAGAGAAAGGGTCTCGCTGTGTTGGCCAGGCTGGTCTCAAGCTCCTGGCCTCAAGCAATCCTGTGGTACTGGGATTACAGGCATGAGCCACCATGCCTGGCCACATTGCCTGATTTCTATCAGTCCCCTGCCTGTTAGGCCGAAGGTTGACAAACTATAGTTTGTGGGCTAAATACACCCTTTAGCTTTTTTGGGGTTTGTTGTTGTCATTTTTTAACTTCTTAATCTACGAATGTTGTTTGTATCTGTGTGTGTGCGTGTGTGTGTGTGTGTGTGTGTGTGTGTGTGCGCGCGCGCGCGCATCACCTGCAACCTCTGCCTCCCATGCTCAAGTCATCCACCCACCTCAGTCACCCAAGTAGGTGGGACTATAGGCTTATGCCACACCCCGCTTTTTTTTTTTTTTTTTTTTTTTTTTTTTTTTTTTTGGATAGAGACAGGTTTTTGCCATGTTGCCAGGCTGGTTTCTAACTCCTGAGCTCAGGGTGATCTGCCCACCTTGGCCTCCCATAGTTCTGGGATTACAGTCATGAGCCACGGCGCCTGGCCAATTTTATATTTTTAAGTGGTTGTTTAAAAAGAAAAAGGAGGAGGAAGATTTGGCAACATATTTGTCTCCTCTGCTAAGCTCTATGTAGCCTGGGGACTCCTTTTGGTGAACCAAACTGTTTCATTTTATGTAGCTAACAGTTATCTGTGTTGCCAGGCATAATTTTAAGTGCTTTATACAAATTAACTCATGTAAGCATCACAGCACCTCCATAAGATAGGTGCTATTATTATCGCCATTTAAAAGATGAGGACACTGAGGGCCCAGAGAGGTTAACTTGACTGGTACATCAGACACTGGCTGCATTTAGATCATAGTAACCTCCTAAGGAACCCTGATGAAGAAGGATATGCTGGTTTATCAGAAAGGATTGTGACTTTCACTTTCTGAAGGTAGAACTTGTATTAGTCCAGCAGTTAATAAGGTGGTAGGCATAATATATGTTTCTTACACATCTTCAGTATGAAATTTTCTTTATCATCTCTGTTTTCCTTTGAAGATAGGCTCTGCCCTGTCAATGATCTTTCTTAAAAGAGAAGTGAAACTTATGAATTTCAGTTTCTGGTGGTAGAGGATTAGATTATTCAAACCAAGTTCTCTACTGAAAACTGCTAAAAAAAAATGCTAGATAAAACATAAAAACCCTATTTTTAAAAGCACCAATAAACCAACAAGGTATTTTACCAAACCAAGAGGAAAATGGGAACCTAGAGAAATAAAGTAGAGCCCAGAAGCCTGTTGCCCTGACAGCATTTACTAATCTAAGAAAATCTGAATTTTCTATTTAATAACTCAAAGGTAAAGGGACAGAAATCACCAACTAAGATATGCACAAAGTGGGGAGTTCTAAAAGAGACCCTCCCACAGTCAGCTGGGACTCCACATTGACAGTTCTCAGCTGGTGAGTAGACTGACATGGTTCCAGGGTAATGCTGCCTCCAGATGTCTGGCAGGGGCAGCGCAGGCCCACTCTGAAGGAAAAGAACTATACCTAGAGGCTACAAATTATCTTACAAATAATTTTTAAGGATATGGATTTCTGTATCTAAATTAGACACACAAGGAAACCAGTAACTATGAGCAAGAGCCAGAATGAGCATCAGAAATCACCTTTGCACAGACTACCTAGACTATAAATCAGCTGGGGCTTACAGAGTTTAGAAGAAATCAAAGACAAACTTGAAAATACTAGTAAGGAATAGGAAATCATAAGAAGTGTCATAGCAGATTTGAAGAAGAACCAAATAGAATTTCTAGAAAAATGTAATGATTAAACTCAGTTTTAAACTCAGTGGCTGTATTTGGAGCAGCTTAGACCTGCTGAAAGGAGCAGTGGCACACTAGAACAGAATGTGGCAGTCAACATTTCCGGCCTTCAGAGCTATTGATAGCCTCTGTCATAAGCACTCAACGCTGCCATTGTAGTGCAAAAGCAGCCCTAGGCAATACGTCAAGAAATGGGCATGATTGGTTCAGTAAAGCTTTGTTTATAAAAACAGGGAATGAGCTGGATTTGGCTCCTGAGCTATAGTTTGCCGACCCTTGAACTAGAACGTAGGTGAAGTTGAGTTACCTGGAATGCATCACAGAGAGCAAAAATGTAAGATACAAGTGAGAAAAAATCCTGTGGGAGAAAATCCAACATACATTTAAAGAGTCCTGGAAGGAGAAGAGAGAGAATGTGTGGCAGCATTAGAGAAAGAAACTTCCAAAACTAACCAATAATAGTTAGAAGCCCAAGAAGTACCAAGCAAGAACGCATAGAAGGAAACTGATTCTGAGGCCTGTCCTAGTGAGACTGCAGAACACCAAAGGTGAGGTATTAAAAGCAACGAGAGATAAAAGAGAGATTATCTTTTAGGGAGCCATAGGCAGACTGACAGCAGACTTCTCAGCAATGACCATGAAAGCCAGAAGACTGGCCATCTAGCATTTCTAAATCCAGCAAAAAATATCTTTAAAGAATGAAGAGAAATGAAGACTTTTTTTCAGATAAGCAAATACTGAGAGAATTTATGTCTAGCAGACCTGAAAGAAATTCTAAGAGATATTGTTTGGAAAGAAGGAAAATTTGACCTTACTGAAATTATGGCTTTCTTAATTTTAGGATAAAACAAGCCATTAAATAGGAAAATTGTAGCCTATCTAACCAACAGAGTAATTGTATTCAGAATATATAAAGAATTCCTGTAATTCAGAAAGAAAGAAAGACAGCTATACCCAAATTAAATTACAAGGCTGACAGTACCAAGTATTGGTGAGTAAGAAGAGCAACTGGGAACTCATATATTGTTACTGAGAGTGTAAATTTATATTAACCACTTTGGAAAACAATTTGGCAGTATCAAAACTAATATACAAAATCCCTCTTGGCCCAGCAAATCTACCCTGAATATGTAACCAACAGAAATGAGTGCCTGTGTTCACCAAAAGATATGGTTAAGAATGTTCACAGCAGAATTTTCTTCATAGCTAACCACAGGAAACAGCCCAAATGCTTATGAGCTGAAGAATGGATGAATAAATTGTGGTATATTTATACAGCCGAATACTACAGAGAAATAAAATATACTGTTCCTATAACTGGCCTAGATTTGTTCTTTTTTTGTTTTTTGTTTTTTGTTTTTGAGACGGAGTGTTAACTCTGTTGCCCAGGCTAGAGTGTAGCAGCATGGTCTTGGCTCACTGTAACCTCTGCCTGCCGGATTCAGGCGATTCTCCCGTCTCAGTTTCCTGAGTAGCTGGGATATCAGGTGCATGCCTAGCTAATTTTTGTATTTTTAGTAGAGATGGGGTTTTGTCATGTTGGCCAGGCTGGTCTCAACCTCAGGAGATCCTCCCGCCTCAGCCTCCCAAAGTACGGGGATTACAGGCATGAGCCACCATTCCGGCCCTAGATTTGTTCTTTGAAGAAACTCATGTACATATGTGTCAGGATCCAAGAGTATTCATAGCAACATTGTTATAATAACTTACAACTAGAAACAACCCACATATTTATCAACATTCATATGAGTAGGTGAATTTATAATTTATATTATTCCACAGTAGATTTTTGAGACAGGGTTTCACTCCTGTCACCAAGGCTGGATTGCAGTGATGTGATCTCTGCTCACTGCAGCCTTCGCCTCCAAGGCTCAAGTGATTCTCCTGCCTTAGCTACCCAAGTAGCTGGGACTACAGGTGCACACCACTGTTCCTGGCTAATTTTTTATGGTTTTTTTGTAGAGACGGGGTTTCACATGTTGCCCACACTGGTCTCGAACTGACTGCTGGGCTCAAGCAGTCTGCCTGCCTCGGCCTTCCAAAGTGCTGAGATTGCAGACATGAGCCACCATGCCCAGCCCTCTTTCTTTCTTTCTTTCTTTTTTTTTTTTTTTTTTTTTTTTTTGAGACAGCATCTCACTCTGTCACCCAGGCTGGAGTGCTCTGGTGCAGTCACAGGTAACTGCAGCCTTGATCTCCTGGGCTCAAGCAATCCTCCCACCTCAGCCTCCAGAATAACTAGATCCACAGGTGCACCACCATGCCCAGCTAATTTTTAAAAATTTTTGTAGAGGTGGGGCCTCGCCATGTTGCCTAGGCTGCTCTGGAACTCCTGGCCCAAGTGATCCTCCCACCTGGACCTCCCAAAGTGCTGATGAGATTACAGGCATGAGTCACCATACCTGACTCCATAGTAGAATATTATCCAGCTATGAAAATGAGCAAATTTCAGCTACATGTATAGCTGACAAGCACAATGTTGAGCCAAAGAAATCTAAAACATCACTATGATAAACTCCATATTGTTATTCCCCTTCCACTCCATATTCTTCCTCCAAAGAAATTATGTTTGCAATTGGAGGGGCCAAAGATTGAAATCAAGGTTTTTTCTGTGATGGCAGGAGCCTTATCTTTTTTATTTATTGCTATATCTCTAATGCTTAGGACTGTGTCCAGCACATGATAGACATTGTGGAAATGAATGAATTTTCAGGTAACAGAAGTATCCTCAGAAAACTCCAAAGATGCTAGGTAGATTCTGGCTAGGATGTTAAAGGATATAGAAAACCTTCACTGCCATAACACCAAGACAAATCCAGATAATGTAGACATCACACTTACTCTGGGAGTACTGGAATTATTTACTGCTGTATAACAAATTACCTCAAAACCTAGTAGCCTGCAACAGCTGCTTATTACAGCCTTGGATTCTGTAGGTCATAACTTCAGATGAACTTAGTAGGGGTAGCTTGTCTTCACAGTGTCTGTGGTCTCAGCTGGAAGAAGGGAAGACTGGAGGTGAGTCATCTGAAGGCTCGCTCTGATGTCAGTGGTTGGCTTGACTGTTGCCTCAGACCCTAACTGGAGCTGTTAGCTGAACACCTACATTTGGCCTATGTAGCCTGGGCTTGCTCACAGCATGCTGGCTAGGAGAAACATTGCAAGAAAGAGGAAGAGCCATGCTGAAGCTGTATAAACTTTTATGACCTATCCTCAGAAGTCACAGAACATCCCTTAGGCTGCATCCTCTTAATCAAGGCACTCACAAAGTCCTATCCAGTTTCAAGAGGAGATGGAGAGACCACCTCTTGCTCTAGAAGAGCATATGGGATGAGAAGTATTGCTGTGATCATCTTTGGAAAATATCTGTCACAATGGGACTATTGAAGAGCGGCAGAAAGCCTTGTTGAACTGATTTCCAGAGAGTGGAGCCCATCATAGGTGTGAGCACTGTGGCACAGCAGCTGCTAGGGGCAGATGCCAGGTCTGGGTTTGAGCAGGTAGTAGAGAGGCCTTGCCAAAGACTGAGAAAATGTACTGGCTGGAGAAGAAGTTGTTGGCATTGATGGAGGAAAGCAAAATAAATGAACAGTAATTACATGAAAAGGTGATCAAGTAGCATTAAACTAATGAGAGAGATGAAAATCAAAACCACAATTAGGTAGGACACCACTTCATACCCACAAGTATGGCTGTCATTTAAAAAGTAAAAAATAAAAATAACCAGTGTTAGCAAGGATACGGAGAAATTATAACCCTCAAACATTGCTGGTGGGAATGCAAAATTGTACAGCCATTATAGTTTGGTGGTTTCTCAAAAAGTTAAATATAGTACTTCTACCATGTGACCCAGCAATTCTTCTCTTGGGTAGAATACCCAAAGGAATTGAAAAAAGACTTGAACACATACTTGTACGTCAATGTTCATTGCAGTATTAACCACAGTAGCCAAAATGTAGAAACAACCCATGTGTCAAACAGCAGATGAATGGATAAAAAAAATGTATATACATTCAGTGGAATATTTTTCAGCCATGAAAAGGAATGAAGTTCTCATTCATGCTACATGCAGATTAACTTTGAAAACAATATGCTAAGTCTGGGTGCAATGTCACACACATGTGATCCCAGCACTTTGGGAGGCTGGGGTGGGCAGATTGCTTGAGCTCAGGAGTTTGAGACTAGCCTGGGCCAACATGGCAGAACCCCATGTCTACCCAAAAAAAAAAAAAAAAACACAGTTTAGTCAGGCATGGCGGCACATGCCTGTAGTCCCAACCACTAAGGAGGCAGAGTGGAGAGGATCACTTGAGCCCAGGAGGTTAAGGCTGCTGGAGTGAGCCATGTTCGTGCCACTGCACTCCAGCCTGGATGGCAAAGTGAGACCCTGTCTCAGTCAATCAGTCAAATCTGTTTATTTATTTATTTTTTGAGACAGAGTCTTGCTCTGTCTTGCAGGCTGGAGTGTAGTGGTGCAATCTCGGCTCACTGCAACCTCTGCCTCCCAGGTTCAATCAATTCTCCCACCTCAGCTTCCCGAGGAGTAGCTGGGATTACACACCTGCCACCACACCCAACTAATTTTTGTATATTTAGTAGAGATGGGATTTTACCATGTTGGTCAGGCTGGTCTCAAACTCCTAACCTCAGGTGATCCGCCCACCTCAGCCTCCCAAAGTGCTGGGATTGCACGCATGAGCCGCCACCGTGCCCAATCTCAGTCAATCAGATTTAAAAATTAAAAAGTCAGATTGGGATCTGAAAGACTTGCAAGTGCAACAATAATTTATTTGGCATACATATCCTCCAGCTCTCCCTTGCCAGCCCTCCCCCACTTTTACAAAGAAAAAGGAACTAAAGACAGCACTAAAAAGCAGAAAGAACTCACGGGGTCTTACATTCTTCTGTTTTCTGGAACTCTTGATTGAAAGGTGATACTGTAGCCCAGTTGCCTCCTGGCTCCCACCTCAGATATTTATAAGACAAATAACCTAAACCCTAATCAGAAACAGTGTTGGACTAACCACAGTTGAGCTCAGTCTTCTTAAATCTGTGGCTCAGTTCCAAATCAACCCTTAGTGAAATCTGAATTATCTCCTCACCTTAATCTACAGATGAAAGGGAGCTCTCACTCTAGGAAAAGCATTAGCGTTCTTCACTCACCACTGTTCTTCCATAATACAAAGTCTAGTATACAAAAAAAAAAAAAAAACAGGAAACATGCAAAGCAACCAGAAAAGATAGTGAAACCCACAATTAAATTTTTTAAATCAGCAAAAATCAACCTATAGATGATTCAGTTATTGGATCTAGAGACAAAGACTTTAACTGTTGTGTTCAAGGGCTTATAGGAAAGTTATTGAAACTGGTTGAATAAGGGATCTTAGCAGAGAAATAGAAGCTTAGAAAAGCAAATAGAACTCTGTATCTGTATTTGAAGTTTAAATCTAGTATGTGAAATTTTAAAAAATTAGAAAGCCTTAACAGTAGAGTGAATACTACAAAAGAACAGCGAACTCAAAGATGTATCAATAGAAGTTATCTAAAATGAAGGTCAGAGAGATGGAAAAAAACACGGACAGAGCATTTCTGTGATCTGTGCAACAATATCAGCAGTCCAACACGTGTAATCAGAGTCCTGGAAGGGTAGGATAAATTCACCAAAGAAGTACAACGCTTACACAATGACTACTATAAAACATTGTTGAAAGAAATTAAAGACAACCCAAATAAATTAAAACTCATCCCATATTCATGCATTGGAAGACTCAACATTTTGTTAAGATGGAATACTTAGCTAGTAAATTGTAGAACCAGGACTGAAACCAAGGCCTGTTCAAATTAATCATTCATATAAGAATTAGTGGTGACTAGGACAGGCAAAAGTGGCTATGTTCATGGAGCTTCCATTAGGTGGAGGGAATGAATCTTTAATAAAAGAGTATAATTTCATACAGTGTTAACTACTATGAAGAAACAAAGCATGATGTGATAGTAATTAGGGAAGATGGTTTAGGTTGGATGGTCAGGAAATGTCTCTTTTTACATTTTGTTTTGTTTTTTAATTAGAACCAAATAAAGGCCACACATTGGGATTGCATGCTGTGTCTCTTTAGTCTCTATCTATAGGTTCCCCTTTCATGTCCCTCCCTTTGGAATCCTAGTAATTCAGTTGTGAACAAAGCTGGTCATTTGTCCTGTGGGGTTTCTCATGATCTGGTTGCTGACTGCATCCCGTGGTATGGCTTCAAAGTGAACTCGCTCCTCGGCCCTCTGTTACTTCCTCTTCCTTTGCAGTGGTGGTTAGGTCTAGAGGCTTGAAGAGAGTCAAGTTTGATTTTTTTTTTTTTCCAATATTGTCAGTCTGGATCTTAAACACTTACTCAGTGATATTAAGGCATTGTTAAAATTTTTCTGATATAATGATCTTGTAGTGATGGTTTATGTTTTATGGATTTATGTAGGAAAATCAGTGGATGAAATGCTATGTCTGAGATTTGCTCCACTGTAATAAAGGATGAGAAGTACTTGGGGGTAAAGACAAAATCTGATAGGCCATGAGTTGATCATTGTTGAATCTGGCTGATGGGTGTATGGAAGGTTCATTACACTCTTCTGTCTGCTTTTTGTACATTTTTAGATTTTCCATAAGTTTTAAAACCTGTTGTTATTTATCTCAATTAAAATGAATTCTCTCATACCCATTTATGAAGATGCAATAACTGTCAATTCATGTTGACTTCAGTGAAGTATGTTAGCGATCGACTTCATTTTTATGGGAAGCCATTATTTATCAAATCATATTTTTAAAACTAAGCTGAACTGTTTGAGGTTTCTGAGCTTTGTCAGGCAAAATGCTCATATACTGGCAATTTTCTGTTTCAGCCTGATGTATGGATGTCAGCTAAGCAGTCTGATACCTTCCACAAAAAATCATGCATTCATTGTTAAGGTTTTCTATCTTTCCATGCAGTTTACTAGTTATCGGAACCAATGCTGTTAGGACTGGATTGGATTGCTGGTTTTTAAAAGCTGTGACTCATCATTAAATGATTGTAGCAAATTGTTACTGTTTTGTTGTTGTTAAGAAATTTAAAGGGGATAGCTGGGCGCAGTGCCTCATGCCTGCCCAAGCACTTTGGATCACAAGGTCAGAATTTCGAGACCAGCCTGGCCAATATGGTGAAACCCCGTCTCTACTACAAATACAAAAACCAGTCGGGCGTAATGGTGGGCACCTATAATCCCAGCTACCAGGGAGGCTGACGCAGGAGAATTGCTTGAAACTGGAAGGTGGAGGTTGTAGTGAGCCAAGAATGTATACTACTGCACTCCAGCCAGGGCCAAAGAGCAAAACTCTATCTCAAAAAAAAAAAAAAAAAAAGAGAGAAAAGAAATTTAAAGGAGAAAAAAAGAAACTAAGAAGTATATTAAGTTGCCCCAAGACAAAAATTAGCTTGTTGTATTCAAAGCACAGAAGATATGTGTGACTGCCCTGACTGAGGAGGAAGGTGATAAAAGATGATGTCAGAGAGGTAGACAGGGGACAGATCATGTAGAGCCTTCTAGAATTGGTAGACAGGAGCGAAATGATGTAACTGCCATTCCAAGTAGTGCTTCAGATGCTACGTGAACATAGACTGCAGTGGGAGCAAAAGACCAGCTAAGTTGTTGCATAGTCAGGGTGAAAGGTTGGGGTTAAGTGGCTTAGACCAGAGTAGAAAGCTAGAGATACAGGGAGGTGGCAGGTATTTCAGAAGTGGCCCACTGGAGGTTTGACTAGTAGAGATTAAATGATTACTTAGAAAATACTTAGAAATGTGCCTAGCACATACAGAGTGCTTGATTTTTGGTTCATTGTTAAAATACTGAACAGCAACCATTTTTTGAGCATGTAAGTCTTTTTCAGGTTCCATTCTAAAATGTGTTAATTTCTTCGCTCATGTGATTCACTCACCACCGTGTTGAGGTGGATAATTACCCCATTTTACCGGAAAGAATCAATAACATTTCTCTGCTCTTGCAAGTTTCTGTGCACAGTGGCCCCTTTGTAAAGCCCATCTTATTCTGCATTCTCAGCCACAGAGAGATGACACTTAACTAATGTGAATAGCCCCTCAAATGTAGCCCAGTTGTTCTTTAAGAATCAGCTTCCAAAGAAGTTAAGTGTCTGGGGCCTGACACAGCCTCGAGTCAGCATTTGCCCTTGCGCCAGCAACATCCTCTGAGCATGAGATTTGCGAACTTGGACAGAATTCAGCTTTGGTCATCATTTCAACAATGGAGCTAATTTAAGCTTACTTCTGCAGCACTGGGAAAGTCATTATGAAGTAAAAGTGCACAAATTGAGAGAAAGGCAGTGTAAATCACTTATCATTCGTTGCTGATGAGTTCAGCCAAACACTGGGGGAATCAGAATAAGTGGTGTTCATAATAGCCTATAAATGTTTTCAGACTTTTTATTTGGTGGGTCTCTTGTGAGGCTGGTTTTCCTGACACTGGCATTGTGTCAAACAGACACTGCAGGCAGCCTGGCAGATAAACACGAAAAGTTCCACCTAACATAAATCATGTTTTCAGAGAACTTCAAACATGGAATAGCTTGAGAACTTCTCATAGGTGGTAAGTCCCTGTCCAGAGTCTAGCTGCGTTTGTGGTTGTTAGAGCATTTGTACCAGAACTAATAAGAGTTCTCTTGCTTTTTCCATTTGTACCAGCTGTGAGCACCTCCTACCCATGGATGCTGTCTGCCATTTTACGATGACCTTTCATCCTATCTTGCTTCCTGCCCCTTTTGTTTTTTAGCAGTCATCCTCTTCCAGTGGTAGCGTGTTTGGGTCTGGAAACACTGGAAGAGGAGGAGGTTTCTTCAGTGGCCTTGGAGGGAAACCCAGTCAGGATGCAGCCAACAAAAACCCATTCAGCTCGGCCAGTGGGGGCTTTGGATCCACAGCTGCTACAAGTAAGTTGAGAAGACTTTTCCCAGTCCCTTGGTCGCCCAATGCCATTGTCATTTTCAGGGTGTTATCAAAGCTTCTGTGACAAATATAAAAAGGAAAAAAAATCTAGAAGGCCCATTTAAGATATCTTCCCTAAATCAGTATGATCTGTTTTGCTTTTTTATTTTTGGCTTTTTAATGAGATGTCATATATAATCATGAAAAGACATCAGAGCTGCAGGGAGAGGATCTCTGTATTGAGCTGCTCCCCTCTTCTCTCCCAAGGCCCAAATCGCTCTGTTTCTTAGTATTGGAATGACTTGAAGTGAATACAAGCAGACAAGCATAAATGAGCAGCAGCAGAGCAAGCTGAGGATGCTGGGAGGAGAGGATATAGACTTTCATTTGGGTAGTACTCTGAATTTTCCTTAAAATTCGGCTCCTGTAGGGAGATGTCACCTAAAACTTGAAGACTTTGGTATTTCTCATCTCTTACACTTTTATTTTCATCTGAAGCTGTATCTGCTAGTGCTTCCTTTAGCTTTTTTTTTTTTTTTTTTTGAGACAGTTTTACCCTTGTTACATAGATGGGAGTGCAATGGAACAATCTCGGCTCACCTCCACCTCCCGGGTTCAAACGATTCTCCTGCCTTAGCCTCCTGAGTAGCTGGGATTACAGGCACACACTACCACGCCCAGCTAATTTTTGAATTTTAAGGAGAGATAGGGTTTCGCCACGTTGACCATCCTGGCCTCGAACTCCTGACCTCAGGTGATCTGCCCGCCTTGGCCTTCCAAAGTGCTGAGATTACAGGCATGAGCCACCATGCCCAGCATTAAAAATTCTTTGTTGAGCTGTGTATTCATGGTTGGAAATGAAAGGAATCTGTTTGTTTATATCTTAACTGTCCGGCTGCTCAGAAGGAGGCTGAGATTGGAAGTTGGGAGCCTGTCCTGTTTGTCTCAGCTTCTCTCATTTAATGTGCTCTACATGAAGTTTCCCTCATCGGTTGTGCTGTGCAAGATCTTCATGAATCATGAGCTAGTGTTCTGCAGTCATGACAGATGTTTCCTTACTATTAAGGCCTATGCAGCTAGCAAAATTTTCTATCCTGATTTGCCCTTCAAACTAAAAACTAGTCATTTTTTGAGTCCAGCCTGGGCAACACAGTTAAGACCCCATCTCAAAAACCAAACAAACAAAAACCTAGTTATTTTGATGTCACTGTCCACTCCACTAATATATAAGGAAAGATTACTTGTCGAGAGACACATTCCTCTTAACTCGTGAAGTTACGTAATCAGAAATTTTTGTTGTTTAGGTTTTAGTCTGCCAGGAGGGATTTAGAATCCTAGAATGAAGAGTTCTCAGAAATCAAGTCTAGTAGTTTTCAAAAACTGTTCTTGCCAATGAACTCTTAAGTAGCATCCTGATAAGGAGAACGAATAAAAGTAGGTTCTTGCTGAAGCAGAGGTCAGGAACCCCAAGACACACAGCTGGCTGGCACCACAGGACTGTGAGGCTCCATAGCACACACTGAAAACATCGTCCTTTTATGGCTCTTCATTTTCCTTTGAGGAAGCTAGCCCAGAATGCTGAGGTCACAAAGCCTGAAAGTCACAGATGTAGAATTCAGCTAGACCGGATATTACATGCCAAACACAGAATCTGGCACAGAAGAGACACTTAATAACATGCTCCACTGCAGTTAGAAATTTGGTTTCATCCTAGAGCTAAGGTATTATCTGTGAGGTTGTGTTACTGACCAACTGACCAGTTTCGTTTAAAGTCAGATGTGTCATATCCCTACAAACATCCCTTTGCTCCTGGCTGATTCATCTCTAATGCCGTGACTCTCGACTATCACGGAGTTGCCTTCTGTCAGTGGCTGGCTGCAGCTAGTTTACACAGACACACAAGAGCCAGCCGTGCACATCTCCCCAATTGCTCATTCAGTGACATCGTGTGGGGTAGCCTGTAATTAGCCATGGTGGAGTATTTATACCATGGAAATCAGAAAACACCACAAACCAAGACTCCCCAGCCTGTTGTTAAATGTTACTGGCTAATTCTTTTAATTCTGGTTTAAAATAAACACATAACTATTCTTGATACTAGGTAACCTGTTAGTCTTCATCTTTTAAATGTTGTCTGTTAATTGTAAACCAACAATTTACATGTGTGCCTAAGGGAAGTTTAAGTGAATTTGAAGTAGGAGAGGAAACACTTCACATTGTATTATTTTTTTAAACTAAGTGTATTATTTTTTTTCAATAGTTGTTGTGGTACTAAGTGTATGAATCAATAATGAAAGGGACAGCAATTTTTTTTTTTTAACCCTGAGGGCCACCAAGTGCAGGATAAGAGGAAGGAACAGTGGAGTTACATTTCAACCTTGGGATTTTCCAAATTACTTAAGATGTTTAGTATCAGTTAAAGATTCTTTTACCCTCTTTTTGGCAACAACAATTTTGTACTATTACACAGTAAATATTTATAATCATATAATTTTATCATTTTTTTAACTCTCACATCTACTGAAAATGGATATAGGGGCTGGGCATGGTGGCTTATGCCTGTAATCCCAGCCCTTTGGGAGGCCGAGGTGGGCGGATCACGAAGTCAGGAGTTTGAGACCAGCCTGGCCAACATAATGAAACCCCATGTCTATCAAAAATACAAAAAAAAACAAAATAGCCAGGCGTGGTGGTGTGCACCCATAATCCCAGCTACTCAGGAGGCTGAGGCAGGAGAATCACATGAACACAGGAGGTGGAGGTTGCAGTGAGCCAAGATCGCGCCATTGCACTCCAGTCCAGGTGACAGTGCGAGACTCCATCTCAAAAAAAAAAAAAGAAAATGAATACAGGCTAAGTGTAGTGGCTCACACCTGTAATCCCTGTAATCCCTGTAGTCCTAGCTACGCAGGAGGCTGAGGCAGAGGAGTAACTTGAACCTGGGAGGTGGAGGTTGCCATGAGCCGAGATCACGCCCCTGCACTCCAGCCTGGCAACAGAGCAAGACTCCATCTCAAAAAAAAAAAAAAAAATGGATATAGATACAGATTTTAAGTATGTGTTGCTTATTTTAATTTTCTGACTCTACTGTTTTATGAGCCAGAGGTTAATCAGAAAGAGCAATTTATGTGGTCTCCCTGCTACATAAAACCGTATATACTAATGAGTGTACTATTTTTAGTTGATTTTTTTTAACCTTTAGTTTCCCAGTTTCTAATAATTACATGGTTTCTGACTTTTGAGGGGAAGAAAATGGTTATCTTAGAGTCTTTGAAATGGGAATTGTGGAATTAGATTGAACTAAGGGATTTAATATGACGCTTGGAAATTAAGAGGCTAAAGCTTTTTTTAAAAAAAGAAAACAGGAACTGTCAAGGTTTATGGTATAAATGGTGAAGTTTGAAAGGTTAATGAGATACAAATTGTTTTATTTGGGAAGAGTTTTTTTTTCCTTCAAAGGTGTCATCTTCTCATCTGAATGAAATGGGTCTGAATACCCCATACTCAATACGCCTAATCTCATTATCTTATTTAGTGAATTTTATTTATGAATAATTTCTTTCGAAGTGAAAAGTCAATGTTTAATATTTTGCTTTTTTGCTGTATCGTCTACTCAGAAACTACATGAAGAGAAATAGTTTCTCCCTTTGTTTTTCTTTTTTCTTTTGTGGTATTTAAAGCATATTTTAGGTTGAAGTTATTTATTTCTAGTCTTGTATATCTGACAAGTATAACCATGTAAGAATTATAAATTTTAGTTTTCTGAACCCTTAAACTTTTTTAGCATGTGGTCTGTTACACATACTAAAAAATTACTCTTACTTGTAACAGCGTAATTAAATACATCAATGGAGGAGAAAGACTTAAAATGACACTTTGGCTATTGAAGTTATTTGTGTTGCTAAATAGATGCAGAGGATTTACAGTAGTTTTATTTTGAGGTTTTATTTATGCATAATTACTTCGAACTCTTCAGAGAGTTCTTTTCATTAGGCAATTTGTCATAAATTCTCTCATGCACTTCAGAATGAATAAGAGCTATCTATCCTTTAACCATAGACTTTGAGGGGAGAAAGCATAAAAATATAGCATATAATCTGAAAATAAATTTGTAACATGCACAAATAATATGACATTCTTCTTGAATCAAATCATAATTCTAGAACTTTAGATCTTAAATAGAATTTTGGTTTGTATCTTCCATGTGATACCACACAGAACCACACAAAAAAGTCTTTGTAAAATTTTGGATTGATAGGATTAGAGTGCTTAAATTTTTTGTGAGGGAGGGTGGGCAGTAAAGTGTAAGTGCTTTCTTTTGTTCCTGACTTGTCTTATTGATGACAGTCCATTCTGTTTCTGTTTTCTAAATGTATTTTATTGTGGTGCTTAACTTATTAATTAAATCCCATATCAGAAACCTTGGAGGGAAAAAAAAGAAACAGAGAGGCAGTCATTGTTTTATGCTACTTTGTTTCAGAGCAATTTGAATCAACAGTAAAATGTCTCAACATGCAGAGCTCCTTGTGAGACTGCAAATGAGAGTGATTACAGCTTTAATGGTATAATTCTTGGGGTCTTTTCAAAATGAAAATGATTTCGTTTTCTTCTGCTGACCTGCTCTGTGTCTTACTGGCTAGAGCATGATTGAGATGATGAAGGAGGTTGAAGGAACAGAGAAGGGCAGCAATCTTTTCTGAGCCTCCACGACATATCACACTAGTGCTCCATGTGCTTCACATTATCTTCCCAGCATCCCTGCAGTCAAAATTGCTGTCCTGTTCTATGTGTGGGGAAACTGGGACTTAGGATAGTTAAGTCCTTGCTCAGAGTCACACAGCTATTAGGTAATCTCACCTGGGTCTGACTGCAAACTTCATTGCTTGTTTCACTAGAATATGCCATAAAGATTTTAACAAAGAGCTCTTAAAGAGAGAAAAAGATAAAGAAGCCAAAAGACTTCTAAATGATCTCTGACTTCCCACCACTGTCGCAGTAAAATCATTTCACCTCTCATTTCATGTGAGAGCACCAAATTTCTCCAAGAGGAGATGCAACCCCAGTCTTGCCCTTGAATTTGTTTGCTATTTGAATTTTGCGTTGCTAGCACTAACAAAGTGCAAAAATTGCAGCCCTCTGTTCTTGAAATACTGAGTAAAAGGAATGGGTAAGAAGCCTGTTGTTCATCTCCAGTGTCAAATGTACTGCCATTGAAGGAATCAAATTTAACCTTGGGCTAGCTCAATAAGGCGAAGGTCAAACTGCTCAAGAGGGCATTTTGTGGGACTCAGTCAAGGGATAAATTATCCCGTGGTACCGAGTGTGAGGGTAATACAGAGGGATTTCATAACCACTCAGCTGCCAGTGCCTGACATACTCAGCATGTGGGTCTTTAGCCAGGCTCTCAAATTGTCAGCAGTGGTTTTATAGGGCAGTGACCATGATGTGGTGGGCCAAGTCATATTGTATTATTGGTGCCTGGAAATTTGAGGTGACTGGGTCTTTCACTTCCTGGATTATGGATTAAGAGCGTTGCATCTGGAAGTATTAATGATGGTGGCTCTCCTATTGGGGTGGTTTGGTAGCAGCACCGAGTTGAGAGACCTAGGGAGTTGACAGGTTAATAAGGGGGCTACCCCTTCCAACAGCTCGACTTCGAAAGTGATGTTAAGTGCTCCCCTCCTCCGGTCCTCTCCTTTCACCTTCCCTGTGAACACCTGACTGGCTTAGGGGGAGACTGGTCTTCCATTACCCACCCAGTGATTACCCAGAGCATACGCTGTGCCTCCCATTTATGCCTTGTATCTTTGGACATCCACTCCACTTCAGGATGGCTTCTGTCTGCCTTGTGGGTATGTATTTAATAAAACACCCATCCAGACGTGGTAGGCAACATGAGTTATTCCTTCCCTTCCCACCGCCTCCCCTTCCCCCCAAAAAATTGTAAAACCCTGACATATTCTGTGCTGTATTATCTGAGTGGCGGCTTCTTTGTATGTGGACTTTGGCTATTTATCTATTGTCTGTCAGGTTTGCATTTCTTGTAACAGGTGAGAGAAGTTTCTCAGCCATCTTGGTTTTTAGTAGTTTCCTTTTTTCCTTTAATTCTTGGAGTGAATTTATGCATAGTTGAGGAAGGGAATCACCCCCTAGATAGGCATTTAAAAGGTCAAGGGCTTCATTAAGCCTCTTAGAAAGAGGAAATCTGACTGGAAATCCTGCTGGCCTCTTTCACATTCTTCAGAGCATCCCTAGATCCCCTCAGATCAAAGATAGGAGCACAATGATTTTTCTCATTTCACTGCCATTCTCTGAGCTGCTCAGGCAGCCAGCCGCACGTGTGCTGAACTTGACTATAAAAACAGAAAGTAAGTGCTAGAAGCCATTATGCCTGGTTTGGATTTATTCTAACTTTAATTTCCCTAGTTGACAAAATTTGAAGTTGGTCCTACTATGAAGAGACCAATCAAACCAAGCCCTGTTCTTCAGAATATAGCAGCTGGTGTGTGACTGAGCCCGTGGCCTCGATTGCTGGGCAGTCCTGACACCTGTGGGAGCACCCAGTGAGCTCCTACAAAGAAGCCTCCTCAGTGGGGCCTCTCACTGCCCCTTCATTTTGTGCCTGTAGGATCATGCCAGGAAATCCTGAGCCTGGGTACCAGAATGATTAAAAACTTCCCAGCAAGGTGCGTGAAAATCAGAGAAAGGCTGTCACTCTGTCGTTCGGTTCCCTTGGGTTCTAGGCAGCGTGTCACTCCCATCTTCGCAAACACCCAACTGAGATTTCTTCTCTGTTCTGAGCAGCAGGTAAGGACGTTTTTCTCCTTCTGACCTCCCTCACATCTTCATCTCTTCAGATACCTCTAACCTATTTGGAAACAGTGGGGCCAAGACATTTGGTGGATTTGCCAGCTCGTCGTTCGGAGAGCAGAAACCCACTGGTACTTTCAGCTCTGGAGGAGGAAGTGTGGCGTCCCAAGGCTTTGGGTTTTCCTCTCCAAACAAAACAGGTACTCCTATACGTATTTGTTATGGTTAACTTTATATGTGTATTTGTTTATGCATAGAGATCTGGAAGGAGACATCTCTAGGGTGGTTATCTCAAGAGAGTAGGATTGGAGTAAAGTTAGCTGTTTTCTCAACTTTATTTTTATATTGATTGAGCATCTGCTACACTCCTAACATGATTCCAGGTCTTCTGAAACATGTTTAAAAACATAGGACACATGTAATGCAGCTCTTAAGAGAACACAGAGTCGTCTTGGGGAGAAAACATTGTAAATATTTTACAGTTGCAGAACAACCAAAGTAAGGGAACACAGAAGGAAATGAGAACTGAAATATCAACAAGAAAACACCGTGGGTCACAGATTTCTTTGGGTGCCCATTACTTATGAGGGTCAAGGCAGATCATCTGTTTAATTTCTCATGTGTTAAATGTTACTTCCCCCTCTTTAATTGAAATATATGTGTATACACAGTCCACATATCAGCTTAATTAATTTTCACAGCTGGAATACAGCCGTGTAACCAAGGAAAAGGAACATTACTAGCACCACTTTTTATCCCAGCATTACTATTAAGTATACATTTATATAAACTATATGCTTTTCATAATAATGTAAGATGTATTCATAACTAAAGATTTTTAAAGAACAATGTATGTTTAGATCTGAAAACATGTACTTTATTTTTGTCATCTGCCTCTCCACCCTGTTTCTGTCTCTGAGATCTGCAGAGAGTCTGCACTCCTGTCTTTGTTGATGGCAAGTTGTGTGAAAAGAGATTTTTTTTTTTTAAGACAGGGCGTCCAGAGTAGGCTGTTTGAGCAAGCAGCTTTTTAAAGCAAACTCCCTGTGGGTAAGTGGGCAGGACACTTGGCCCTCGTGTGTATGGATGTGATGCTCTGAAATATGCTAATTCCAGAGGAAGGATCTGACCTCAGGAATAGATACATCAGTGGCTCTGACTTGGGAGTAAGGCTGCTCCAAATTAGTACATGGAGTCTTGTGTTTAGAGCCTCAAGTGCCATGGTTTGCAAATCCACTGTGCACCTCAGACTGTGACTCAGATAGCGTAGTCCTTGGTTGCTAGTCGTTAATACTCTTCCTAGAAATTAAAACAGTATAGAAATGGGCATCCCAGTCTTCTTTTGGCCACATACACAGTGCATTATTTAAAAATGAAAGGGCCACAGGGCTTTTGTCCCAGTTAGAAAGGCACATCGTGAGCATTTCAACTAGAGTTCATTGATCATCAAGACGTTTTGTGTTTTTAGGAGCCAGATAATGTTTTCTTTGACTCTTATGGTTTTCCTACATATGGTTCTTTATCCTGGGATTATGTCCCCATTGATTAGAAAATCTGACCTTTGAAAATCCCACCCTGCTAGGTGCGGTGGATTGCACCTATGATCCCAGCAGTTTGGGAGGCTAAGGTGGGAAAATCACTTGAGCCCAGAAGGAAAGGCTGCTGCGAATGGAGGAACTGCCTTCTTGGCCAGGCATCAGGGCAATCACTTCTTGCTTTAAGAGGGATTTTGAGATGATGATTTGGATGGGTCTTTGAAAAATTCTGAAAGTGTCTATCCTCCCTTCAATAAAATTGCATTAGAAAATAATCGTGCTGGAGGTCATCCAGGGAGAGGACGGGAGGAAGGTAGGATGGACTGAAGATGGCCTTGCTGCCCACCATGGTCAGTGATCTACACTGTGCTCTCTCACTAAAGTGTTAGATTTGGTTACATGGAGGGAGGCAGGGGAT
Source organism: Sapajus apella (assembly GCF_009761245.1). Lineage (NCBI taxonomy): Eukaryota > Metazoa > Chordata > Mammalia > Primates > Cebidae > Sapajus > Sapajus apella. The sequence goes on from NW_022437037.1 coordinate 5,939,918, forward strand.
GAATGATGGGAAGATGAGAGGTGGGCATTGAGTCACACAGGCTTTGTTCCAGCCCCAGCTCTAGCACCCACCAGCTGGCTAAAGTTTAGACAAGTGACATATTCTCTGAGCCTCAGTTATCTCCCCTGTAATGTAAGGATCCCAGGCTTATTGGGAGGGTTTAAGAAAACTGCTAAGAGGCACCTGGCACATAGTGGACCCTCAATAAATTGATGTTTATCATCATTGGCAATTAGAAAATGTATGTTTCTTTTGGAGATGAAATTTATGAAAATACAGTAACTGATAAAATTGAACCCCTCCTGCCATCAGGAGAGTTGCCTGTTTAAGTCAGAGGACTATTTTCTTCCTAGTTCATTTGGCTATGACCAGGTTTGTTGTTTGGGGGCTTTTTCTCTCTGCGTATGTTGAACCCCCACCCCTCCCCTGTGCATTTATTTTCCGTACCATTTTTCACTCACCTTCCACCAAGAAGTCTAAACAATATTGAGTACAAGGCCCTAGATAAAGCCCTGCTTGTCTAGGAAGAAAGTGTAACCAGATCTGTGATCAGTCTTAAATAATTCAAGTGTTAGGGTTTTTTAGCACTTTTTTTTCCAGCCTGTTATATTTATAACCCAACAGTCTTCATTATCATAGCTTGGAATTTCACTCAAGGTTTTAAAATGCAGCATGTTAACCCAAACATGAGCCTTAGCAAAAAAAGTATTTTCTCAGTTGTGCAGCCTACCACTATTAATGGCAAATAGGCACATAAATGAATCACAAGATAACAGTTAATTGAGGAATTCAGCTGACAGCTTTTCATACCCAGTATTTGGTCTTTCCTGATTCAGACAGCAGAAGCTTGTGTTGTGATTACATATATGATAAGAGGTCTAGATTTCATCCCTCTAACAACAGATTCACTTTCTGAAAGGGGAGAAAAGACTGGCTCTGCTGACCATTTCCTGGCTTGTTGCTAGGCCACCATTACTCCCGTTAGCACACAGTTCATAGGCGAGCACTTTAAGAAGTACTCCCTTTAAAGGGTGCCCCCATTTAGGGCACATTTCTTATGCCATTCTATTCATTCAAGAAGTCACTTACTAAGTTTTTACTCTAATACTTTAGAATGATTTCAGCGGCAACTTAGAAGTTTGGGAACACGCATCAGGAACAGCAGGAATATCTCAGGGGAGGATGTTTTGTCTTCCTGCCTGACAGGCAATCACCAGCAATCAGAGGAGGCTGCCTAGTGCACGATCTGACCCTTGTCTGCATGGCCACCTGCGTGGTGCCTGAGCCCACTGGGCAGCAGTGTTGGCAACTTGCAGAAGGCATGTGAACTCTAGGGCTGTCCTCACTGTTGACTTACCATTTTATTGGATTTATACAGCAGCCTGCTTCCAAAGAGGAAATTTGGTGTGTTTTTTCATTGAGAAGTAATTCCAAACTGCAGAAAAAAAGCATTAAAAAAAAAAAAAAATCTTCTCCGCTGAGAGAGAGAAAGGGAGACTGGTGAGAGACATAGGAGCCATCAGGCTGTAAATAAATAAAAAGCACCTGGCTGGACGCCAGAGTGCATATCTCCATCTCTGCTGTGACCCAATTCAGGGATTCTCCTTGAGATGGGGTTTTGAGCCTCTGATTTTATACTTGGGTTTCTGTGAAGCTAGATGTCTTATCTGTATGCTGATAAGTAATACAATATGTCATCTTTTGACAGCTGGGTAGGGATTGGAGTTTTTGAGAATGGTTTTTCACTCAAAACAGCTCAGAGGACCTGAGAGGAGTCGGGGGTGCACCGAGTGGACCCTCAGAGGTCTGCTCACATGGCTTCACACTGACGAACCTGGCTGGCCTCTCAGACACACACGGGGTCTGCAGGAGCTCTCCTGAGTGGACCCCAGAGCTCTCTGCTAGAAATGGAAGGGGTGGTTTGGTTTGAGGGCTTTTGCTTTGTTTTTGTTTTCATTGCTATTTTCTTGATAGAAGGGAAGCGGGGGTATTACTCTTTACCCTAGTTCTTACATTTGAATTGCTAACATCTTTTCCTTTTTTCTCTTCCTATTTTGATTTGATTTCTTATTGCTCAATGTCTTCTTTTCCTGTCTCCTCCCTTCTTTCTCCCTTTTTCTGTTTGTTTGCCTCTGTTTTGCTCAGGTGGCTTCGGTGCTGCTCCAGTGTTTGGCAGCCCTCCTACTTTTGGGGGATCCCCTGGGTTTGGAGGGGTGCCAGCATTCGGTTCAGCCCCAGCCTTTACAAGCCCTCTGGGCTCGACGGGAGGCAAAGTGTTCGGAGAGGGCACTGCGGCTGCCAGCGCAGGAGGATTCGGGTAAGCCCCTGGGGAGGGCCCGACGGAACTCACATGCCAGCCAAAAAGCACTAGGCCTGTACTCTTGCTCCGAAGAGAAATTTGAGGCTAGGTGCGGTGGCTGACGCCTGTAATCCCGCCACTTTGGGAGGCTGAGGCAGGTGGATTATGAGGTCAAGAGACTGAGACCATCCTGGCCCACATGGTAAAACCCCATCTCCACTAAAAATACAAAAATTAGCTGGGCATGGTGGCAGGTACCTGTAATCCCAGCTACTCAGGAGGCTGAGGCAGGAAAATTGCTTGAACCCAGGAGGTGGAGGTTGCAGTGAGCCAAGATTATGCCACTGCACTCCAGCCTAGTGACAGAGCAAGACTCCTCAAAAAAAAAAAGTGGCTCACGCCTGTAATCCCAGCACTTTGGGAGGCCGAGGCGGGTAGATCACGAGGTCAAGAGATCAAGACCATCCTGGTCAACATGGTGAAACCCTGTCTACTAAAAATACAAAAAATAGCTGGGCATGGTGGCGCGCACCCGTAGTCCCAGCTACTCGGGAGGCTGAGGCAGGAGAATTGCTTGAACCCAGAGGCAGAGGTTGTGGTGAGCCGAGATTGCGCCATTGCACTCCAGCCTGGGTAACAAGAGTGAAACTCCGTCTCAAAAAAAAAAAAAAAAAAGAAATTTGACCGTGAGCTGAAGGCCCCTCCCTTTAAATCGGTCAACAAGTCCCTCAGGGATTCCTGTTCCTCTCTGGGGTAAGACTAGTTTCTTTCAAGCCAGGCTTTGTTGAATTCATGGGTGGACCTTAGTTGTGCTGGTGTTTCCTGATATGAGAAATGCTAGTCATCAGAACCTCTTCTCCTGCTGGGGCTAAAGGAAGGCAAATAGCCCTCCTTAGCTACTGCTCTGTTGCCAAGAGTACCCCCATGTGGAGCTTCTGTTAGGACATCCTCAATGAATGGTTTTCACCAGATTTCTTTCCTCTTGGGATTGTTCTGTGTTAGACTTGCTGTCCTTGAATAAACAACTTTCTGTGTCTCTTGCTCCCCCCGGAGTGAGTATTCAGTTCCATAGGCTCCCCCCACCATGGGAAGAGCCTGGATGATCAGGAATTTGGAAGCTGCTCCAGTCGCCTCATGTGTGTCTACACTGGAAAAGGCCATATTAGGGAGTTGCTTTTAAGGACAGAATTTCAGTCTGGTTGCCAAAACCCCAAGGGAAAAATAACCTCCACCACACCACAAAATCCCATTAAAAAAAAAATGTACACAGTGATGACCACCAAGTCCCTCGTTCCAAGGAGGTGTTAATGCCTAAAAGGAACTCTAAAATACCTCTCGCCACGGTACTGGGCTCCGGATGAGCTGAAGACTTGGGGTAGTGGAGATGATTTTGTCTGGGGGAATTGTAGAGATACTTGGGATCTGAGTCTTGGCAAGATGACAGCATCTTTATCTTGAAAATAAACTACAGTATATTCTTACGCCCTTCCCCTCCATGAAACATGCTGGAGCACAGCGAGAGTGAGCGGGTTGGTATGCTGCTTCTCATATTCCACATGGAGACTAGTGCGTTAGGTTTACTCTCAGGAAACCCCAAGAATTAAAGTTAGGGAAAACTTTGAAAGGACAGTTGAGACCCACTTAGCCTGGTATTCTCAGCGGTCTTAATGGACACTGTTCACTGCAGTGATGACCCAGCACACAGTACTGCAGAGTTGATGGAAGGTTTGGGTTGACTGGGTATCTTGAGGATTTATTTATTTGAAACCAGCTATTTTTTTACTAGTAGAAAAGTATCATATTCTGCCTTGGGGCAGCTCTCACATAAATCCTGATTGGCTGGTTAGTCAGTCCTAAAAAGGGTTAGTACCACGTCAGTTATTAAATCTCCATAAGAGTCATTACCTTATTCCAAGTACCTGGCCATGAGCCTGTCTCTGACCCTGAAGGGCAGGCCTCTGAGAGGGGCAGGCTGTTGCTGCTGAGGCCCAAGGCAGGAGGAGGAAGGGAGCAGGCCACTGCTGGGAGAGAGTCCAGCAAGAGCAGATCCCTTGGCCACCTTTGTATGGAAAGAGCGTTGACCTCATCATTAAACGTGAACAGAGTGGTGGGGAGGGGGAATTTTAGATAGTTTTTCTCTCTGGGGTTGATTCTTGCCCCAGGTGCTATCCCTTCTCCCAGAAACCATTGATCCATTTCCCTCACCTAATCACCTCCAGACCCCAGAAGCTCTCCCCTGCCCAGCTGAATTCCTCTGCAAATGATTCAGGGGGCTCTGATAGGTCACACAGTGCCACCTTTTGTGCTGAACCACATCTGGAGGGAGAACTGGGCAAGGGTGCACAGGGGATTTTCCCCAGGTGGGCTGAGCAGGGGAGAGAAAATGGTAGCCACTTCTACAATGTTTTGTTTAGTAATTACTGATTCAGGAAGCAAATACAATCCTGAATGAAATGACTTGGAAAAAGTAAATAGAATCAAGATCCCAAGAGGAGCTGAAAATAAATAAATGGAGGCAGGGCTGGGGGGAACGGTCGGCAATGAGAAATGCTAAAATGCTGGAATAAAGCTGCAGGATTGCTGGGGATAGTGCAGGAAATGTGTACTGCATAGTTCCCAGATGCCCTGGTGTTTCGATGGGGGATGGAAACTAAAACACCGGCCAGGTTGGATTTCATACTGTAGTCCTGCCGTTTTTCTTCCCAGAGCAGAGATAAAGGTTGACCCTGGGCGATAGCTCATTCTCCCTGCAAGGCTGCTAGTTAGGCCCCGCCTATCACCGGGCCTAACTAACATGCTCATGTATGTCCTGCATATTGAGACTTAAAGCAGGGGCTGAGGCTTACAGATGGCCACGTGGCGAGAAGCCCCACTGACCTCGGTCTGTTTCTCACTGGAGCGCAGGTTTGGGAGCAGCAGCAACACCACATCCTTCGGCACACTTGCGAGTCAGAACGCCCCCACTTTCGGATCACTGTCCCAGCAGACTTCTGGTTTTGGGACCCAGAGTGGCGGATTCTCTGGTTTTGGATCAGGCACAGGAGGTAAGCTGCCACAGGCTCTCCCTCACAAGCACAGTGGCTCCCACTTGCCTTCTCCCCTAAAGAAAGGAGTATGTTTTACCTGACCAGTCTGTTTAGTATTTTAAAAGCTGACCAGGCACGTGGCTCACACCTGTAATCCCAACACTTTGGGAGACTAAGGCAGGAGGATCACTTGAGCCCAGGAGTTTGAGACTAGCCTGGGCAACGTGGCAAGACCCCATTCTCTACAAAAAATGTTAAAGTTCGCCGGACATGGTGGCACACACCTGTCGTCCCGGCTACTCAGGAGGCTGAGGCAAGAGAATCACTTGGGCCTGAGAGGCTAAGACTAAAGTGAGCTGTGATTGCACCACTGCACTCCAGTGACAGAATGAGATTCTGGGTGACAGAATAAGACCCTGTCTCAAAATACATACATACTGAAAGTGATTGAAAAATAAATTTCTTTTTTTAAGTTTTAGTTAGACTTAGGACATTGTGTCATTTCTTACCAAAGAAACTACTGTCTTGATTTCCTCTCAGGATTTGAGAGGCCCAAAATAATAATGGTCTTACAGGGCCTTTGTTTAAAAAATTTAAGCCAGCAGACTCAAAAAAGATGTAGAAACTTCACAAAATGTCTTGCATTTGTTTAACATTCTGCTTTTTCAGATGGCAGAGTATGTGTTTTCCATTTTGTTCTTGCAATAAGCTGACAAGGCACAGAATTTAAATATCATTACAATTGTACCAATGAAGAAACAAACTCCAAGGAACTAAGTGATTTGCTTAGAGTCAGTTAGTAGCAGAACCAGGCCTAGAATCCAGCTATCTTGCTTGTCTGGCCCTCAAAAAGAAGAGGAGCAAGCGGATGGAAAAACAACAGCAACAGAGAAAAAAAAAAAAAATCCTAATGAAATGGATCCATGTAGTCCAGTGCTGCTAAGAGAGAAAGGCCAACCCAGAGACCCTCCATACAATACAGCCAGGGCCGGGGAGGGAAGAAGAACCCAAAACTACCAAGAAGTTAACTTGTGAACAGTCAGGGATTTCTTCTGACTTCTGGGGGACCTGAATAGCTCCAGAGGATAAACTCAGAATAAAGGGGCTTCTGCATGTGCCTCCCCTGCCCTCCTGTAGGTGGTGGGGGCACAGAGGGCTTTCCACGAGTCGCATGGGAGGGCAGGCACTTGGCATGGAGACCACCTTTGTATTTCGAGTGGATGTGTGCTTTAACTTCACTCTTCTGTTTTTCAGGATTCAGCTTTGGATCCAATAACTCGTAAGTATCCCCCTTTTTGAGTCTGACCTTAATTAAAAGCATTAGATAAAGTTGGAAGTATGTGTGAGCCACAAATCATTCCTCCCGGATTTGTGCATTTTCTTTTCATTTTTCCTGTTTTTGGAGTTTGTCCTTGAAGTGTGGGGGGTTCAGCAGCAGGGTTTGATTTTTGTGGACTTGTTCATCTCTGTAGGAATATGGCAGGAGGTGCCAAGGCCTCGCCTTCTTAAGAGGCATGGCTCAAAGAGAAACGAGCACACCTGCCAGAGAAGCAGGCCTGAGGGCAGCACTGAGGAAGTGCTGCTCCTGACTTCCCTGGAGGTGTGTCGAAAGCTGCGTGCTAATCCCTGGGCTCTGGGCCATCCCCAGGTCTCGTATGTTGATCCTCCCTCTATCCTTCTGTGTAGAATTTCATGGCGTTAAAATTCAGACTCTTAGCCAGGTGGGGTGGCTCACACCTATATCCCAGCACTTTGGGAGGCTGAGGTGGGAGGATTGCTTGAGCCCAGGAGTCAAGACCAGCCTGGCTAACATAGCAAGAGACCCATCTCTACTAAACATTAAAAAAAAACTAGCCAGGCATGCTGGCTCATGCCTGTGGTCCCAGCCACTGCTGAAGCTGAGGCGGGAGGATCAGTTGAGCCTGGGAGGTCAAGGCTGCAGTGAGCCAAGATGGCACCACTGCACTCCACCTGGGTGACAGACCCTATCTCAAAAGAAGGAAAAAAAAAGCAAAAACGGCCGGGCACAGATAATCCCAGGTCTCCTGCTTTGGGAAGCCAAGGTGGGCAGACCAGCCACCATGGTGAAACCGCATCTCTACTAAAAATACACACACGCACGCACACCAGCCCAAGAGGCAGAGGTTGCAGTGAACTGAGATCACACCACTGCACTCCAGCCTAGGCGACAGAGTGAGACTATACAAAAAAAGGGGGATGGCCGGGCGCGGTGGCTCACGCCTGTAATCCCAGCACTTTGGGAGGCCGAGGCGGGTGGATCACGAGGTCAAGAGATCGAGACCATTCTTGCCATGATGAAACCCCATCTGTACTAAAAAATACAAAAATTAGCCAGGTGTGGTGGCACGCACCTGTAGTCCCAGCTACTCGGGAGGCTGAGGCGGAAGAATCGCTTGAACCTAGGAGGCGAAGGTTGCAGTGAGCCAAGATTGTGCCACTGCACTCCAGCCTGGCACTCCAGCCTGGCAACAGAGCAAAACACCGTCTCAAAAAAAAAAAAAAAAAATGCGAGTCCTGACCTTTGCACAAAGGCAGAGCAGCAGAGCCTGTGACTGTGCTATGTGACAGAGCAGCTGACTCCGCCACTCCCCTGTGTTTCCTTACAGGTCTGTCCAGGGATTTGGTGGCTGGCGAAGCTGAGGGGGTGTCAGCAGGCCTTTGGATCCCTGGGACCAACTGCATCCTCAGCTTCTTCACTGAGAAATGCTGGAGCAAGCTGTTCAGACCGATATTGCCATCAAAACATACACACCCGGAAAGAAACAACAGAAACCAAAACTCAAGAGATGTGCAGTTACTCGTTTTATATTTCATGTTGGGTTCCCCACCCCACTATTAAACTGTTGGTCTGTTTCCGTACAGAATGTGTGTGGGTTTTTTCAGATCATAGCCAAGGAGATTGCCCCGTTTCTGTGGCTTTGAGAAGCCAGCAGAGCCTCCGTCAGCCAGCACTGTGTCTTCAAGGATGGCATCAGAAGTCTCCAGCATCGGGTGTTGATAAACAGCATAGAACTTGCGGCGGTCTCACTCGGACCTGGTGCCCTTCACATAGGGAAGAGGTTGAATCTTGTGGGCTGTCTTTTTGAAGCGGTAACTTGGTTATCTCCTCTCTGAGTTCTTTTTGTCATTGTGTATCAGGACCCTCCAAGGATGCACTCTGAGATTGAGTGGAGGCAGAGGACCCATTCATGCCAGCAGCAGTTTTAGAAGCAGCCGTAGCGCTTTTCAGTACACTTGTAGCCGGTGTGAGGCAGGACCGGCAAACAGATCAGGACAACGTGGCTGAGTGCGGATGACAGTGCCGCCCCTTAGGCAGCCTTGTCCGCTCATCCCCATGTGGCTCTTGGGTGCTGTGTCTCCTACTCCAAAGAGGAGGGGGGCAGTTGCTTAAGAAGACAGCCATTCTATATGCGGCAATGACATTGGTAGCCACAGCTACCCAGTGTCTACTAACCACAGTGCAGATAGCCCTTGCTAGACCCGGGAAGCGTGAAGATGGGCTGTTGCCAGATACCACCAGCAGGACAGTGCTGGATTTGACAACAGTGTTTGCTGGCGTAGCCTAGAGCTCATGATTGCAGTTGTATTAAAGTGCTTATTTATCTTTAATGCAGTATCTTTGAGGCCTGGGCAAAATTTATATATCTTGGGCCTGTAACATCCTAGGTAGTTGCTGTCAAACAAAGACCGTCTCGCATTGAAAATAGATGGAAGAATTTATCTTTCAGGCCCAGAATCTGACAGGGCTGGCTTGGGTCATGAGCAGCAGAGAGCTGGAAAGGGATTTTTTTTTTTTTTTTTTTAATAGAGTTTTACGTATCAGCAGGTTGTATTTTTTTAATGTTTTAATAAAAGTTTGACATGACATTAATTTATCATGCTACCAGACGGTGTGACCTTGGTTCTGATGGCTTATGTGGGGAGAGTGGACAGTGGTGAGGTCTCCACTCTGTCACCACCTGGTCTGACGGTCCCCGTCTCACCTGTGCCCCAGCATCATCTGCAGAGTTCTTTGTCACGTGCACATTCCTAGCCTCCATCCTGGGGACTCTGGCTCTGGAGGACTGAGATCGAGGCTGGACGCCCACTTGGCTTTGTGTTTGGTGATTTCTTAAGCTCCTGAGGAGAGGAATCTCATTGTACAGCGCTGTTGGGTTTCAGAAATGCCTCCCTCAACCAGATGTCAGCAGAGCCAAGAGCTGGAATTAGATCCATGGTGTCTCTGGATGACTGTCACCCTGCACTCTGTTCAGTTAGGAGAGGGAGGGGCTGTCTGTGTGGTCCATTATCTAGGGCTCTGCCTCTCACGAAGAGCTGAGGTCTCCAAAAATTGAATGTGTGCTCTTTTTGGTCCTTGCAGAATTGAAGAGCCTCTCACCTTCTCCACTCTGTGTTCACTGGAGGCTCTCTCAGCCATGAAGCGGGGGGACAGTCTCCATGACATTCACAGCCAGTCACAGGGCATGTTTCTCCCACGTGGGCTTGTGCTAGTTCATATACAGAGGCCATCTAGAGACAAAGGGACTCGAGCTCTGACAGGAGAGGCTGGCAGTGGAGGGCTCAGCATTAAAGGGAGCTATGTAACTGGCGGCGCCGTAAGCTCCATTCTGCCCTTGGCTGTCATCCTGCCGGCCGGCACCCAGGCTAAGCCAGTCTTTTCCTACCCTTCTGCTTCTCCCTGGACCCTCCTTTATATAAATAGAAATTGTTCAGCCTAAACACTTGACCTCAAATTCTCTGTGTTGATCCTCCATTGAGGTGGCATGTGACATCTCTCCATAAGGCACTATCAGCTGTGCTCAGGCAGATAACATCCTCACTCCCTGTCAAGCAGCAGCGCTGGAGGAATGTACTACTGGCATGTGGGCCCCTCCAAGTTCCTTTTTTGGGGTCCATGACGGTAGATGGCAGGGGTCAGCTCAGCCTACATCCCCTGACACCCGAGCTGCCAGGATGTCTGGCTGGAATGCACAGTCGTCCCTGCCTGTCCAGGGAGGAGATGGGGCTTCAGCCGCCTCCAAATCAGGGCAGGCAAAGAGCCCGGATGTGTGTGTGGGGCCTGTGTCCCGGTGACAAGAAGGGCCCAAGGATGCCCGCACAGCCTTCCTGGGGCATGTGTGCAGTTTCCAGCACAGGTAGTTTCATTTATGTTTCTGCTCCGCATAACTCAGGAAGGAACCGGAGGAAGGCAGAATGAATGAGCTCAGTCATGTTTTGCTTGGCTTTTCCAGACACAAATATCACACTGGTAATTGGTGCTTCAGATGGCAACACAGGGATAGAGGTCAAATTGGGCTCCTCGGGGACAGGTAGAACCCCAGTTACACGACACCCACAATCCCGGCCTCTCATTTGGGCAAAAATACGAGTCCCGTGGCATGGTGAGGCGGCCGAGCCAGTGGTCCCCTCTGCACAGCCCTGCCTGCCTGTGAGTGTCCTTTGCCGGCTTTCAGCTTTGCATTCTCTCTGACGGCCTCCAGAGAGGCTTCTAGGTCAAGTGTCTGGCATCACAGAAAGGGAGTGCACCCTGCAGGCTGCCTAACCCTAACCCTCACCAGCTCTGTAACCAGAATGAGGCACTTGGCCTCTGTGTCTGGAGGGTTTTTTCCCTCAGTTGTAAAGTAGAATTCGAATACCTGCCTGGCAGAGTAGTGGTTCAGACTAAACGAGGTGCACCTGGCACAAAGCTGCTTCCCAGTCTTGGCGATGCTGTTACCCTCACCTGCAGGCTCTTGCCTGACATCCAGGTTAAATGGCTGCAAGTCGGTTCCCACTTTGACTTCATCTGCTTTGGGGGATGGGAGCATCTCCCACCTGGCTTTCAGGTCCCTTGTCAAACACAGGACCGCACTGCTGGGGAGTGGTGCAGCTGCAGTGCTGTGCTCAGGCATTCACTGGAGATTCTTCACCAGGGCTGGGCCAGGCCCTTGAATCTGTTTTTCCTAAAGAGGGTGATTCTTGTACAGATGATCCATGAACCCCATGGGCCTTTGGTCTTAAGGACAGTAGCCATAAATACTCACCCAGGGGGCATCTGAAGAACAGAACCTAACTCCATGGACATGTTTATTTTGCAGTTAATCCAGGCTAAGGGATTTTATCTGAAATTGTTGATAAGAGACCCAAGTGTAGATTTAAGCTGCTCTTTGGCACCTGCTCAAAAAAGAAAAAGTGAAGGTACAAGTGGCCAAATAACCTCCTTGCCAGCCAAACACTTTGAACCCTGGAGGGTGCATCAGTCGCATCAAATTCCCCTAACAGGAAGAAAGACCTTCCTTGCCCTCATCCCACCTGCGAGTCCCCCTAACAGCAGCTTGGTTTCTCGACTGCCACTTAGTTGGGTTTTTTTAGATGGACTCTCGCTCTGTTGTCCAGGCTGGAGTGCAGTAGTGTGATCTCGGCTCACTGCAACGTCCACCTCCCAGGTTCAAGCAATTCTCTTGCCTCACCCTCCCGAGTGACTGGGATTACAGGTGCCCACCACCACACCCAGCTAATTTTTTTTTCTTTTTTTTTTTGTTTTTTTATTGAGACCAGGGTTTCACTTGGTTGCCCAGACGGTCTTGATTTCCTGACCTCATGATCTGCCTGCCTCAGCCTCCCAAAGTGCTGGGATTACAGGCATGAGCCACCATGTCCAGCCAGTTGTTTATTTCAAATTACTATGTCAGAGAAGGAGGGGCCCTGGCATCCATTGAGTGGGCTCTCCATCTTTTAACCCCTATAGATTCTCATTTGTAATTTTTTTTTTTTTTTTTTTTTTGAGACAGGGTCTGGCTGTCACCAGGCTGGAATGCAGTGGCACGGTCTCAGATCACTGCAACCTCTGCCTCCCAGGCTCAAGCAATTCTCCCACCTCAGCCTTTCAGGTAGCTGGGACTACAGATGTACCCCACCACACCCAGCTAATTTTTTATGTTTTTAGTAGAGAGGAGGTCTTGCTACGTTGCCCAGACTGGTCCCAAACTCCTGGGCTCAAGCCATCCACCCTCTTTGGCCTCCCAAAGTGCTGGGGTTACAGGCATGAGCCACCGTGCCTGGCCTATAATTTCTATTGGAAGACCTGTCTGGTCCTTTTTGGCATTTGATTTTTAGCCAACAAAACTGGCCCAGTTTCATGCCAGAAATGGAGCTTCTTGCCCGAACTTTCTCCGAGGAAGGTTGTGGAGCACCCTGGCTGGAAGGCAGGGATGAGGGTTAGGCTGCCAGCTGGTCACACTCCTGCGTGTGCATCCCCATTGCTCTCTCTCAACATCACTCTCTACTTTCCTCCTGGGGAAAGGAGGAGGAGCGATTGGATGGAGGGTGTATCAACTCCCAAACTTCTGCCTTTTTCAAAATGTCTCCTATGGGAAGTTAGTATTGTACAAAAAATAAGAGCTGGGGACGCGTGCTCCATGGCCACATAAGTTTAGGAAGAGTGGATGGAACAAACAATATATTTTTATTGTTAAAAAAAAATACCTTTTTGAGCCCTTAATATGCAAATATGCCTTGTAAATCAGTAAGAGGAAACAGTCTGCCATTTCCCGAATACGTCTGCCATGGAACCTTTCTCCTTGGAGTCCGGGTCATTAGCACTCGGGCTGGGAACAGCTGCATCGTGGGTGTGGCTGGTCAGAAGCACAGCTTATGTCCTGCTGGTTGTGTTGCTAACACACATTCCTTTTTTAAAATCGCTTTATAATAGTAACAATTCACTGGATGAGCACTTCACTGACATGTTCACATTTCACCCTGTGAGCCACGTACTGTAACCCACAGCTTTCAGATGAGGAAATGAGGCTGAGCAAGGAAGCGGTTTGCCCAACTCTCAAGAGAATGAGAGGGCGGAACCGGCACTGGGGCCCAGGCAGTGCTTGTCTCTGGCTCCTGCCAGGCCCGGGCTGGCTACTATTGGCTCTCCTGATTCTTCTTCTCCAAGATACCTGTTCATTTCCAAAGAAATCCAGCCTGCTCGTGCCAGCAACACTGCCAAGCCCCTTACCCACTGGCCGACCACCTTGTGAAAACAAGCCGGCCCTGACATCAGTCACAGCAAATACCCTGACACCATGCAGTTACCCGTCCCCTCCTCTGCCTCTCGCCTGTTGGTCTCTGTGGTCACAGCCTCGCTACAACAGCAGCCAGGGGGCCTGGGCGGAGGCTGGGCCTGTCTAGGTTACGTTGGCGTGAGCCACACACGGACCGGAGTTTGCTGGGCGGACGTCAGGGTGGGAGCAGCTGGCTCCATGCCCTTCAGCTGTGTCATCTGCCTTTCCTCTGCCGTCTCCTCTGGGGTCTGGCTTTGAGGCTTGCCAGAGTCCCACCGGAGATCAGGCCACAGGCCCACTGAGGTGGCAGTTGCTACATTGTTATAAATAGAAGCCCGTCCATACCGCAGCCCCGGCAGGCCGGAGATTCTCTACATTGTTTTCAGGCCTAGATTGCCAACTGCAGAGGCCACAGGCAGGGGGTGGGGGGAGCGGATGGGCCATGGATGGAAAGCGGGAGCCCCAGCATATGGCAAAAGCCGAGCCCGGCCCTGGCTAGAGGTGACCCCACCTTGCTGGCGTCTTGGCCCACGAGGGTGCAGAAGCAGCTTTGCTTTGTGGCACATTGATGTTGGCTTTCTCGGCCTTGCCTAGATGCCTTTCCACCTGGAAGGCTAGAAGGGGACTTGGCTGCCCCGCAGCCCCCACAGTGCCTGCAGGCCCTGCCGTCTGGCCCTGCTCTGCCTCTTTCCCCTCTTGGTGTCTCACTCACCCCGAGGCTCTCCAGGCCCCACTGCTCCTCAAATGGCCCATTCTCCTCGCTGCAGGCCACTCCACCCTCCGTCCCTTCCTGCTCATCCTGCAGGTGTCCGTTGAAGTGCCACCTCCCTCCCGCAGAGCCTTCCTGGTGGCCTGACCGGCTCACAGGCACCGGCTCCCTTTGCGTACCCCCTGTCCTGCTGTGCTGCTGTTTTGAGGTCTCCATCGCAATTGTGATTGCTCATGTAGTTGGTGGCTTCATTCATTCATCTATAGTCAGTCCCAGCGACGGGCAGCTCCGTGGGGACAGTGCCAGGGCAGAGCAAGTCAGGAACTGTTGATAAATGACTCCCAGCACGACTTCCTAGAAGGAAGCCAAGACTTGTTCAAAAGCCAGACCCCAGCAGGAGATGACAAGGGGTAGGGGGTATTCAGATAGCTCAAGGGCACAGGGCCAGCTGGTGGTACCAGAGCTGTGCAGCAAGGCCAGGGCTCCCCCACCCTTTCCAGGGTCCTCTGGGTCTCATCCCAGGAACACACTAGGGCAGGAGAGTGAGGTGAGTGATGAATAGTGCAGGCTGTGTGCAGGAGGCCCTGGGGAGGAGGCCATCCTCTGAGACTCACCAGCAGAGTAAGTCGCCCCATCTGCCCCCAGCGAAAACAGGGCAGATGCCGTGTGCCTCACAGGGCAGGGCTCTCACAGGGTTCAGGGCAGCGCCTGGCACAGTCACTGGTCTCACGGTGGTTTCCCTGCCTTCACAGGGAGAGACCCAGGCCCCAGCAGACGGACCCCAGTGCCCCACGAAGTCTTCCTTGATCCCATGGCTGACTGGCAACACTCACTTCAGGAATGGGGCACAGGGACCCACAAAGGGCCAGCCCCCAGGAAAGGACCATGCACGTCCCACTGTCCAGTCTGCAGCTTTCTGTCCCTGCTGCAGGGGAGACAGTAGGTGCATGCTCGCATCCCTCCAAAGCCCTGGCCCCACCACTTACCTGTGCTCTGTCCCAGAGCACTCTGGCCGCTGGGAAGTGGGGGGTTGGGGGGGAGTGCAGAAAGGCCGCCAGGCAGTTCCGAGTCACTGGCTACAGCTGACAGGAGAGGCTGAGTGGATGGAGCAGCTTGACCATCACCAGCCAGCATTTCAGGAGCGGTCAGACTCTCCAATCTTGAATATTTGCTTTTAAATCACTGTCATTCTCAGTTTTAGAGAACCCAGATTCGGCCCAGTGTTGGGAAATGAAAGTGCCATCATTATGTTACTAGGTTCTACAGACAGGTGATTGGATGGAGCGGCCTGAATCCCTCCCGCCATCTCTCGTGCCCGGGACCCTGGCTGGGCCTTGAGGGAGCCAAGTCCCTCCATTGACCGTCATCTGGGTGGCAGCAATGGCCCCTCTGAGCTGTGGTAGCGCCCACAACCTCCTCCCCAGTGCGCCTCGGGCTGGGGCTTTGGTCCTCCTGACCTCACTGACCACTGGCTCTTGTCTTCAGAGTCCTCTTTTTCATTTATTTATTTATTTATTTTTAAGATGGAGACTCGCTCTGTTGACCAGGCTGGAGTGCAGTGATGCAATCTCAGCTCACTGCAACCTCCACCTCCTGGGTTCAAGCGATTCTCCTGCCTCAGCCTCCCGAGTAGCTGGAATTACAGTGGCCCGCCACCACGCCCAGCTAATTTTTGTATTTTTTAGTACACGGGGTTTCACCATACTGGCCAGGCTGACCTGGGCAGTATGAACTCCTGACCTCAGGCGATCCACCCACCTCAGCCTCTCAAAGTGCTGGGATTACAAGCATGAGCCACCATGCCCTGCCTCTTTTTTTATTTTGAACCCCTCTGAAAACGGGAATAAACACATCCAGTCATTCAAGCCAGGCAGAGTCAGACGCTACCATGTGGTTGCCAGCGGCACAGATGGCGGGCCTGGTGGTTCGCATTCAAGAGCAGTCATTGACACACCGTGCTTCCTGGGTGCAGCACCCTTGCCAGCCCCGGAGGGCACAGCAGGCACGGCAATCGAGGCGGATGTTCTGGGCTACTCCAGCCGTGCACTCAGCACCCAGGCCCTTTCCTCACCCAGGGTGCTGCTGGCTGGGAAATGTGTGTTCAGGGAGGAGGCGTCCCTCCTTTGGCCGTGGCACTGAGCAGAGCTGGCCCACGAGCAAATCAAAGCAGCCCAGCATGTGAGCACTAGAAATCATCCTGTTCAATTTCCTCCTCAAATACGAAAGGCAAACTGCACGACCCCAAAGAGAGAGAGAAAGTGACTCAATTCCGAGAGTAGTTTGTCAGTTCAGATCATGGGTATGCCTGGTTTCAAATCACCTCCTTGTTGTGTGGCTTCCGGCAAGTCATTTAACCTCCCTGATCCCCAGTTTTATCATCTATTAAAAAAAGGGGGACATTAATACCTTTATCTAGATTTGTCGAGGAGTAAATGAAATACTGCATATAAAGCTGCTGTGGTTATCGTCGTTACCATCAGCATTTATGGGCAGGGCATGCAGAAGGCCGAGCTCCCCGTTCTAACCCCCCTTTCTTTTCTTTCTTTCTCTCTTTTTTTCTTTTTCATTCTTTTTCTTTTTTCTTTCTTTCTTTCCCTCCCTTCCTTCCTTTCCCTCCCTTCCTTCCTTTCTTCTTTCTGTTTTTGAGACACAGTTTCACTCTTGTTGCCCAGACTGGAGTGCAATGGTGTGATCTCTGCTCACCACGACCTCCGCCTCCTGGATTCAAGTGATTCTCCTGCCTCAGCCTACTGAGTAGCTAGGATTACAGGCATGTGCCACCACACCTGGATAATTCTGTATTTTTAGTAGAGACAGGGTTTCTCCGTGTTGGTCAGGCTAGTCTCAAACTCTGACCTCAGGTGATCCACCCACCTCCGCCTCCCAAACAGCTGGGATTACAGGCGTGAGCCACCGCGCCCAGCCTCCCATCCCACTTTCACTGTGCGTTCTGACTCCTGGACTCACTGTGGCTATCAAGGAAGAGCTAAACTGAGTCAGCTGCAAAGATATCTGAGCCTCTTGCCCTGTGAGCTGCTTATGCTCCAAACAAGTGGGGTGGCTGCCCAAAGGTGCAATCTTTCTAAGAGCAGAAACATCTTTCTCTTCGGAGATGCTTAATGGGTCTGCTTATGCAACAAATATCCACTGAATGAGAAAACATCCATGGTGAAACTTGTAAATATTTTGTCACATATTCAGCCATGCCAGAAAAATCAGTTCCTGGAAGTCACGTGATCGCTATAGCACAGGTCCCTATAGTCTCCGAAGGACTGAGGGATCGCAGGACACGTGGGCCACTTCAGGCTTTGGCGTGGCCACAGGAAGACTATGCCTGTAGCTCCACGGTGCAAACCAGGCAGCCCTTGCCTTCTCCGCCCCGAGGGGCTGCTTACAAAGATCTGTTCCTCACTGACTTCTGGCGTCCCCGAGGCCGACACTGCACAATTTCCCGAGAGAGGGATGGCACCAGTGAAGGTGAGGGGGCTAGAGAAAACAACACTTCGGTGCTCATCCTTAGAGCAGAACCCTTTTTATCTGCATCTCAGCCGCTGGTGTCAGAGACGCTTAAACCCCTGGGCAACGTCCTGTACAGAGTAATAGATCTATAGTCTACAGACCTAACAACGAAAGGCCATTCTTCATTCTTCAGCAATCCATGTGACAGTCAGGTGTCTCAAAATACACAAGGCCTAAAACTGGAACTGCCAATGAAAAGAAACGAAAACTCTGCCTCTTAAGAAGATTCTAGGCTGGATGCGGTGGCTCACGCCTATAATCCCAGCACTTTGGGAGGCCAAGGAGGGTGGATCATGAGGTCAGGAGTTCAAGACCAGCCTAGGCAACATGGTGAAAGGCTGTCTCTAGTAAAAACACAAAAATTAGCTGGGTGTGGTGGCGCATGTCTGTAATCCCAGCTACTTGGGAGGCTGAGGCAGGAGAATTGCTTGAACCCGGGAGGCAGAGGTTGTAGTGAACCGAGATCGCCCCATTGCACTCTGGCCTAGATGAAAGAGCAAGACTCCATCTCAAATAATAATAATAATAATAATAATAAAGAAGCTTCTAGGCTAGTATTTTTTGTAGAGTCAAGCCTTGTCACGGTGGCATCCATCTACTGCCTCTTGGATATAAATCACAATGAGCCTGGGGCTTCTTCACATCTCATTTTTCTTACCAATGGCTTACCTGGCTTACAATGAGTATGTTGTACCCAGGAGACTGGATCTGGGAATCAGAAGGAGAAAGGATGCACTTTCCTCAATGGGTCATTTAATGCTGATTGCGTCATTTAATGCTGATCAGGGCATGAGAGCAACTTGCCTGAGTAATCATTCATTCTAATCTGAAAGTCAATTTAATTTCCAATTAGATTCTTAATCAAAGATGTTTATTTGTCTTACTGCTAAAGTTCTGTCAAGAACAAATAATAGGCCAAGCCTGGTTAATCTCAGCACTCTGGGAGGCTGAGGCAGGTGAATCGCCTGAGATCAGGAGTTCAAGACCAGCCTGGCCAGCATGGTGAAACCATGTCTGTACTAGAAATACAAAAAATTAGCCAGGCATGGTGGTGCATGCCTGAAATTCCAGCTACTTGGGAGGCTGAGGTGGGAGAATCGGTTGAACCTGGGAGGCAGAGATCACACCAGCACACCATAGCTTGGATGACAGAGTGAGACTCCGTCTTAAAAAAAAAAAAAAACATTCAAAGCATGGTGGCTCATGCCTTTAATCCCAGCAATTTGAGAGACCTAGGCAGGCAGATCACTTGAGGTCAGGAGTTCAAGACCAGCCTCACCAACATGGTGAAACCCTGTCTCTACTAAAAATACAAAAATTAGCTGGGCATGGTGGCAAGCACCTGTAGTCTCAGCTACTAGGGAGGCTGAAGCAGGAGAATTTCTTGAACCCAGGAGGTAGAGGTTGCGGTGAGCCAAGATCGTGCCACTGCCCTCCAGCCTGAGCCAGAGAATGAGACTCCATCTAAAAAATAAAAACAAAACAAAAAAAGTCCCGCTGGGCAGGGTGCAATAGCTCACCTCTGTAACCCTCGCACTTTGGGAGGCTGAGGTGGGAGGATCGCTTGAGCCCAGGAGTTCAAGACCAGCCTGGACAGCATAGGCAGACCCTGTCTCTACAGAAAAAGTCAAGAAATTAGCCAGGCATGGTGGTGTGTGCCTGTAGTCCCAGCTACTCAGGAGACTAGGTAGGAGGATTGCTTGAGCCCAGGAGGTTGAGGCTGCAGTGAGCTATGATGGTGCCACTGCACGGCAGCCTGGACACCAGAGTGAAACCTTGTCTCAAAAAATAAACAAACAGGCTGAGCGTGGTGGCTCATGCCTGCAATCCCAGCACTTTGGGAGGCCAAGATGGGTGGATCACAAGGTCGGGAGTTCAAGACCAGCCTGGCCAAGATGGTGAAACCCCATCTCTACTAAAAACTACAAAAATTATCCAGGTACAGTGATGTGCACCTGTAATCTCAGCTACTTGGGAGGCTGAGGCAGGAGAATCGCTTGAACTCGGGCGGCAGAGGTTGCAGTGAGCCAAGATCGCGCCACTGCACTCCAGCCTGGGGGACAGAGTGAGACTCCATCTCAAAAAATATATATGTATATATATATAATTAATTAAATAAAGCTACCCCTTAGTCATATACTATACTCTGCAGCCGCTGGAACGTGAGAAAGCATTTGTGGGTACAGCCTGAGCCTGGTGTTGTGCAGGATAGATGCAGAGACTCACAAGACGCAGCCATGGGATTACAGGATTGCCCTTGCTCCTCCCTCCCTGTATTTTGTGATCAGGAAAAAACAATTTTTTTTTTTTTTTGAGACGGAATCTCGCTCTGTCGCCCAGGCTGGAGTACAGTGGTGTGACTTTGGCTCACTGCAAACTCTGCCTCCTGGGTGCAAGCAATTCTCCTGCCTCAGCCTCCCAATCAGCTGGGACTGTAGGCACGCACCATCATACCCGGCTAATTTTTGTATTTTTAGTAGAGACAGGTTTCTCCATGTTGCCCAGGCTGGTCTGGAACTCCTGACCTCAAGTGATCTGCCCGCCTCAGCCTCCCAAAGTGCTGGAATTACAGGTGTGAGCTACCACGCCTGGCCAGGAAAAAATAAATTATCTTTAAAGAGAAAAAGAATCACCAAGCATGCAAAGAGGCAAAGAAACACAATCTATAATGGGAAAACTCAAACAATGGAGATGGATCCAGAAATGACACATTAAAAAATGAGCAGTCAGAAACTTTAAAACCATGATCACATGGCATTCTGTATTTCCGAGAAGCTGAAGGAAAGATTAAACACGTTGAACAGAAACATAGAAGACATGTAAGAGGCTGAGGCAGGAGAATCACTTGAACCCAGGAGGCAATTCACCATATTAACAGAGTAAAAACTAAAAAAACAAAAAGATAATCTCAATAAATACAGAAAAAAATCCAACGTCCGTTTTTGATAAAAACTCTCCGCAAACTAGATATTGAAGAAACTTCCTCCACCTTATAAAAGGCATCTAAGATAAACCTACTGTTAATATCATACTTCATGGTGAAGATAGAGTGCTTTCACCCCAAGATAGGGAAGGAGGCAAGAATATCCACTCCCACAACTTTCTTTTTTTTTTTTTTGAGATGGAGTCTCCCTCTGTCGCCCAAGCTGGCACAGTCTTGGCTCACTGCAACCTCTGCCTCCCTGGTTCAACCAATTCCCCTGTCTCAGCCTCCTGAGTAGCTGAGATTACAGGCAGGTGCCACCACGCCCAGCTAATTTTTTGTATTTTTAGTAGAGACAGGGTTTCACCATGTTTGCCAGGATGGTCTTGATCTCCTGACCTTGTGATCCGCTCGCCTGGGCCTCCCAAAGCGCGGGGAGTACAGGTGTGAGCCACCGCGTCCACCATCACCACTTACTGCACAGGAGGATCTAGCCAATGCGCTTAGGCAAGGAAAAGAAATGAAAGGCATGTCGATTAGAAAGAAGATGTGGAACAGGCTTTACGTGCAGATAACATAATCATCTATTTTAAAAATCCTGTGAAATCTAGGGAAAGAGTTATTTTCGAGACAGTCCCGCTCTGTTGCCCAAGCTGGAGTGCCACGCCACAATCTCGGCTCAGTGCAACCGCCACCTCCTGGGCTTCAGCAATTCCCAGGCCTCAGCCTCCAGAGTAGCTGAGATTACAGGCGTGCGTCGCCATGCCCAGGGAATTTTTGTGTTTTTAGTAGAGATGGGGTTTTGCCATGTTGGCCAGGCTGGTCTGGAACTCCTGACCTCAAGTGATCCGCCCGTCTCTCCCTCCCAAAGTGCAGGAATTTCAGGTGTGAGCCACCAAGCCCCACCAGAAAATGCTATTAAAACTAGTAAGTGACTTCAGGAAGGCTTCAGAATACAAGCTGAATAAACAAAAACCAATTGTCCTTCCAAATACTAGCAATGAATAATCAGAAATTGGAATTCAAAATTCCGGTTTCATTTACAATAACAACAAAAATGTAATTTGCTTAAGTATAAATCTAACAAAAGATATGTAAGACCTATACCCCAAAACTACAAAATATCACTGATTGAAGTTAAAGAATACCCAAATAAACGGGGAACACATAGTCATGAATCAGAAAATTCAATATTGTTATTGTTTTTTGTTTGTTTGTTTTTGAGACAGAGTTGCCCTCTTGTTGCCCCAGCTGGAGTGCAATGGCACGGTCTTGGCTCACCACAACCTCCACCTCCGGGGTTCAAGCCATTCTTGTGTCTCAGCCTCCTGAGTAGCTGGGATTACAGGCATGCACCACCACGCCGGCTAATTTTTGTATTAGTAGAGACGGGGGTTTCTTGATGTTGGTCAGGCTGGTCTCGAACTCCCGACCTCAGATGGTCTGCCCACCTTGACCTCCCAAAGCGTTGGGATTACAGGTGTGAACAACTGCACCCAGCCAGAAAATGCAACATTGTTAAGCTGTCACTTCTCTCCAAATTGACCTATAGATTCAACGTAGTCCCAATCAAAATCAAACTCCTGACAGACTTTTTTTTTTTGGTAGCTGACTCTAAAATTCATATGGAGACGCAAAGAACCTCTAAATATTTAATAAAATTTTGGAAAAGAAGAACAGAGTTTGAGGAATTGCACTTATTTTCTTTAAGACATTATAAAGTAAAGCCGGGCGCGGTGGCTCACACCTGTAATCCTAGCACTTTGGGAGGCTGAGGTGGGTGGATCACCTGAGGTCAGGAGTTCAAAACCAGCCTGGCCATCATGGTGAAACCCCATCTTTAAAAAAAAAAAAAAACAAAAGACATTATAAAATTTGGCCAGGCGTGGTGGCTCACACCTTGTAATCCCAACACTTTGGGAGGCTGATGAGGGTGGATCACCCAAGGTCAGGAGTTCCAGACCAGCCTGGCCAACAATGATGAAACCCCGTCTTTACTAAAAACAAAAAAATTAGCTGGGCGTGATGGTGCACGCCTGTAGTCCCAGCTACTCAGGAGGTTAAAACAGGAGAATCTCTTGAACCTGAGAAGCAGAGGTTGCAGTGAGCCGAGTTCATGCCGTTGCACTGTAGCCTCAGTGACAGATCAAGACTCCATCTCAAAGAAAAAAATTACACAATTAAAGTAGGACATATACTTCCAAAATACATACAACTATTATTTTTAAAAACATAAAGCTACGTTATTCAAGACATGTGGTCTTGGTGTCAAGCTTTAAAAAAGCATTGGTTAATTGTACAGAATAGAACATCCAGAAATAGCTCCACACGTATCTGGCCGCTTGATTTTCGACACGGTGGAAGGTGACACAGTGAGAAGGGACAGGCTTTCCAACAAAAGCCACCAGGACGACTGGTTCTCTGTGTGCCAAAAACAGAACTGTGACTCCTGCCCTGCACACACAAAACTGACTCAAAATGGATCATAGACAGCAATGTAAAATCTAAAACTCTTGAAGAAAACATAGGAGAAAACCTTTGTAATCTTTCTTAGCCCAAAAGCATAATCCATAAAAGAAAGTATTAGCTAGGCGCGGTGGCTCATGCCTGTATCCCAACACTTTGGGAGGCTGAGGTGGGAGGACTGCCTGAGCTCAGGAGTTCGAGACCAGCCTGGCCAACATGGTGAAACCTCATCTTTACTAAAAATACAAAAGTGAGCTGGACGTGGTGGCAGGCACCTGTAATGCCAGCTACTCAGGAGGCTGAGGCATGAGCATCGCTTGAACTTGGGAGGCAGAGATTGCAGTGAGCCGAGATGGTGCCATTGTGCTCCAGCCTGGGTGACAGAAAATTAACAGGGCTGCTTGGGAGGCTGAGGCAAGGGGATTGCTTGTGCCTGGGAGGTCGAGCCTGCAGTGAGTCACGACTGCATCAGTGCATTCCAGCCTGAGCAACAGGGACAGATCCTGTCGCACATAATAATAATAATAATAATAATAATAATAATAATAATTTTAAAGGAATATATACTGTATAAAAATCTAGAAAGTGCAAACTAAGCGTAGCGGCAGAAAGCAGATCAGCAGATGCCTGGGGCAGGTGGCAGCAGGGAGGAGCAGCAGGTGGGCTGATGAAGGCGAGAGAGGAATCTTTGGTGGGATACAGATGCTCAGTATCTTGGCTGGGATGATGGACACAGGTGGGTACCTACACCAAAACCTACCAAATCGTTCCCTTTTGGCTGGATGCAGTGGCTCACACCTATAATTCTAGCACTTTGGGAGGCTGAGGCAGGTTGATCACAAGGTCAAGAGATTGAGACCATCCTGGCCAACATGGTGAAACCCCATCTCTACTAAAAATACACACATTAGTCCCAGCTACTTGGGAGGCTAAGGCAGGAGAATTGCTTGAACCTGGGAGGCGGAGGTTGCAGTGAGCCAAGATTGTGCCACAGCACTCAAGCCTGGCGACAGAGACTCTTTCTCAAAAAAAAAAAAAAAAACAAACAAAAAACCACAACTTTTAAAAAAAATTGTTCACTTTACATATCATATGTCAATTATACCTAAACAAAGTTTTTTTTTAAAGAAAGAGTTTGAGCCACAACTCTTCTCCAAGAAAGAGAAATTCAAGGCTGGGTGTGGTGGCTCATGCCTGTAATCCTAGCACTTTGGGAGGCCGAGGTAGGTGAATCACCTGAGATCAGGAGTTTGAGACTAGCCTGGCCAACATGGTTAAACCCTGTCTCTGCTAAAAATACAAAAAATTAGCCAGGTGTGGTTGTGTGCTCCTGTAGTCCCAGCTACTCGGGAGGCTGAGGCAGGAGAATCACTTGAACCCAGGAGGCAGAGGTTGTGGTGAGCTGAGATTGCAGCACTGTACTCCAGCCTGGGCAACAAGAGTGAAACTTCATCTAAAAAAAAAAAAAGAAAGACAAATTCAAATTGGATTATCAGATTGCAGGCAGAAGGGTCAGGTGTGCCAGGCACGGAGTCACTGCGTGATCCCAAATGAGAAAGCCAGTGACGCCCTGTGGTTGGAGCTTGGCCATGGAGGGGTGAGGTAGGAGAAACAGGTACTCAGGTTCTCAGCAGGACCCAGCTTCCTGGGTCCCCATCCCGGATTCCAGGACCCGTCCTGCTAAGGGGGAATGGTGGTGATACTTTCTCTTTGGGCATCCATTTAACTCAGCCCTCTCAGGGAAGGAAGAGTGATGGTGGACAGGATTTAGGCGTTTCAGGGTTCCCTGATCACCAAGCCATCAATTCTGCCAACCCCAGCGCCATTTCTCACAGCCACATGCCTATAGGGTCACATGAGGGACAGTTGGCCACCCGTCTCCCTCACTGTCCCGGGAGATGGAATGTGTTGACAGGCAGCATCCTTGAGGTGCCATCTGTCGAAAAGGCAGCTGCAAGAGCCTACGGTCCCCCCATCACCTCCACAGGAAGTGGCTGGCTGCTGACAGGAAACCCCTCAGCCCTGCACCACCAGCCTCCTAAGAGCTGCTCACCCGTCCACCGTACTGCGGTGGGATGCTGCTGCCCGGTGCTAAGCCCGAGAGGCTGCCAGGCTCATCTTCTGAGGCCCGCATGCAGAGCTTCCTGCTACTCAGAGGGCAGTCCCTAAGGGAGCCCATTTTCCATTGCCGACAGCCAGATCTGCAGCCAAAACCACATGACGGCTCACTGCAGCCTCAACCTCCTACCTCAGCCTCCTGAGTAGCTGGGACTACAAGCACGTGCCACCAAGCCCAGTTAATTTTTCTTTTTTTTTTTGAGATAGAGTCTTGGCTCTGTTGCCCAGGCTGGAGTGTAATGGCACGATTTCGGCTCACTGCAATCTCCGCCTCCCGGGTTCATGCAATTCACCTGCCTCAGCCTCCCAAGTAGCTGGGATTACAGGCGTGTGCCACCATGCCCCGCTAATTTTTGTATTTTTTTCAGTAGAGACGGGGAGTCACCCCGTCTGGTCTTGAACTCCTGACCTCAGGTGATCCACCCGCCTCAGCCTCCCAGAGTGCTGAGATTATAGGCAGGAGCCACTGCACCCAGCCAGAACCAAAATGGGTGAGTTGTACGGTATGTGAATTGTCTCCCAGTAAAGCTGGGATAAAACATTTTGATACATTTGTCTCACTGTGTGACCAGCACTCAGGCTGCCTTTGTCAAGGATGCTAAGAATCCCACATCATTAAGCCGGGCTGAGCCATATTTAGAGAGGAGTCCCTGGTCTCTGATCTAAGCCCTGGTATCCAGTCTGATTATTCTGGGGGCCCCATTTGCATGTTTAACATGGAGCACAACTGCTACACCTTTGCTGGGCCCCAGACTGGAGAGAAGTGTGCGTGTCTCTGGCCTGATCATTAGAAAACTCAGGTATGTGAGGTAGAGCAAGAAGCCTGAGCTCACTCAGCAACAGTAGCAGCCAGGAATAGCGCAGGGCTCCCAGCTGCATCTGGTCCACCGTAAACACCCAGCCGCACCTCCCTTCTGTCTGATTAAAAAGGAAACATGAAATAAGAACCAGGGCTCCAGCTGATGCAGGAACTAATCCCACCTCTGCAATCCAAGTCGCGCCGTCTGGGTCCGAGGGGAGCTGAGCTGGCCTTTGCCACTTCCCATGTCAATTTCAGGTTCACCTCCCTGGACACAGGCACAGAGATGGAGTTCATTTGTTCAGATGCGTTTGTTTGCATTTAATGGTTTCCATCGGCCAGGCGCCATGGCTCAAGCCTGTAATCCCAGCTACTTGGGAGGCTGAGGCAGGAGAATTGCTTGAACCTGGGAGGCGGAGGTTGCAGTCTGCCAAAATCTTGCCACTGCACTCCAGCCTGGGTAACAAGAGCAAAACTCGGTCTCAAAAAAAAAAGTTTCCATCATCCAGGGTCAACAGGGCTGCTAAGGACTCGAACTCAGCGTCATGCTAGAGACCTTAGTGATAGGGTAGCTGAGGGCAGTCTGGTGGAACTGGGGTACCAGAAGGCCAGGATGTCACAGAAGGAGCAGAGACGAACCTCAGGGTCAAAGGCCAGATGTTTAAAACCAGCCCAGTGCTACAGCTTCCCAGACAAGTGACCTATGGCAAGCCCCTTGGTCCCTCTGTGGGTCAGCATGCTCACTGACTGAAGGGGAAGAGCACGCACACTCAAGGCACCAGTGGTGGTAGGGAGGGGCTTGGACAGCACCAGGGTGGCTGGCTGTGCCCGGTGATCTTGATAGGCAATTTTTGGACTGTCACACAGTAAAGTATTTACTTTCATCGAATGCCCAGCCCCCAACCAGGTGGGAAGCCGTTTCTATGGGGGCGCCCAAGCAGGATAGAGGATGACCAAGACAGCCAGCAAGGCAGAGGCGACAGAAGATCACCTGGGCTGTTAGAAACCTCTGAGGTCCTTCAAGAGCCACAGGCTATCACCCTTTTTTGCAGTTTCCAATGAAACTGTCTTTTTTGGAGGCCCCAAGAGGGGCTCTCCTGTTTGGCCTCAAGGCCCAGCCTACAGCCAGTCTCTGTCCCACTTAAAACAGCCCCAGCCCAGACGCGGTGGCTCACACCTGTAATCCCAGCACTTTGGGAGGCTGAGGCAGGTGGATCACCTGAGGTCGGGAGTTCAAGACCAGCCTGAGGCAGGAGAATCGCTTGAACCTGAGAGGCGGAGCTTGTGGTGAGCCGAGATCATGCCGCTGCACTCCAGCCTGGGCAACAAGAGCAAAACTCGGGGAGAGATCCAAGATGGCTGATCACTAGCAGCTCGGGATCGTAGCTCCCAGTGAAAGCGCAGAGAACAAGAGGACGCCACACTTTCAGGTGAATTTTTGTTGCTCACGGACCAGGAGATTCCCAGCGGAGGAGCCCCACGGTTCGCCAACGCGACTCTTGTGGCCAGTGCGGCGGTTTTGCCGGTGCCCCAGCGTGGCGGTTCTTGGTGCAGAGTAAACAGGACTGGGTCCCCTTTTGGTCGATGTTTGGAGCTCCGGGAAGGCAGAGTTGCCTATTCAGCTGATTGAAAAAGGGACTCAAGAAGGAAGCCAGACCGGAGATTCCCAGGCAGAAAAGAACCATGAATCTTAACGCCACTGTTTTGGCCGGCGCAGCGGGTTGCTCAGATTCCGGCGCTGGGAATCAACAAGTTGGACGTCCACTCAGAGACCTAATTTAAAAGTCGGTAATTACAAAGATGACAGGTGGATAAATTTACAATGATGGGAAGAAACCAGCATTAAAAGGCTGAGAATACCTAAAATCAGAATGCCTCTCCCTCTACAGGGGATCACAGTTCCTCATCAACAAGGGA
>NW_022437037.1:5972747-5979038 GCF_009761245.1 Sapajus apella
AGCCGGCTCTCCCAGGCCCGGATCCTGGAGAGGAACCCGTGACAGCTGGGCAGCGTCTACTGTCTTTGCCTCTCCTCCCAGTCTGGACTTCTAAATTTTACCTGCTGTCAGCTGGAGAGGCTGGAGGGCTTCCACGATGTGACTTAATGCCACTTGGAATCCACTTCACTCACAACCGCCCTCCTTGTGCATTTCCCTCTCAAAACTGTTAACTACAGGCTCGGGCTGCGCCTCCCGCCTCACTGAGCCTCTGCGTGAATGCTTTGCTCTTCTGAGCTCCCGAGCTGACGCCGGGCGGTCAGGTTAGGCCTGCACCCCTTTCTCTACACATACACACCCCCCCACACACACACCCCCATGGTCTCTCATGGGCAGAGCTCAGGAGCCGACTTCACGCAAAGAAGCCAAACCACGACTGAACTGCACCACCCAGAAGCCATCTGCGTGGAGCGCAGCCAGCAGTGCCTGTTATGCAATTTCCTGCTTTGGTGTCTCAGCCCCAGGAGGCAGGAGGCGAGTGCCGTTGGTTTGCTGCAACGTGGAGAAGCACAGAAGAACCGAATTCTGATGCCCAGGTCCGTGGGCCTCCCTTGCCCGTGGTGGTGCAGAGAAGCCACTACCCACCCTGGAAGATGAGCCTGTGTGCAGTAGGTGCAGCTGACCACCCGGCCCCTCCTCAAAGGGAATGAGATGGGCTCACTGTGGACCAGAAAGAACTGACGGCCCCGAGACTTCCGGGGCAGGGAGGGGGGTGGGCTTCCTGTCTGGGGCTCCCAGGATGGGGGAGCAGAGGCATGGGACCTTCTCAGTAACAGTCACCAATGTTACTGGACACTGCACGTGGCCCCACAGTCTCAGGCTCAAGGCTGAGAGTGCACCACGGCGAGAGGTGGCTCTGTGGCCAGAGTTCGAATCCTGGCTCTGGCTTGTGCTAGCTGCGTGGTCTCAGGCAGCTCCTGGCGTCCACTTTCCCCGTTCCTTCCTCTGTGAAATGGGGGCGGCAATAACACCTCCCTTGTGGGGTTGTCATGAGGATTCAATGAGTTCGCACCAGGAAACAGAGTGGAACAGGGAATTTCCACGGAATCCGCCAGGAGGCAGCTGGAAATCTCCATTTTCTTTTTTCTTTTGAGACAGGGTCTCACTGTCACCCAGGCTGGAGGGCAGCGGTGTAATCTTGGCTCACTGCAGCCTCCATCTCCTGGGTTCCAGCGATTCTCCTGACTCAGCCTCCCGAGTAGCTGAGACTACAGGCACCCACCACCACGCCCGGCTAATTTTTTGTATTTTTAGTAGACATGGGGTTTCGCCATGTTGGCCGGGCTGGTATCGAACTCCTGACCTCAAGTGATCGCCGCGTGGGCCTCTGAAAGTGCTGAGACTACAGGTGTGGGCTACCACACCTGGCCAAATCTCCATTTTCCGTACAAGGTAAATAAGGCTCAGAGGGGCTGAGTGTCATGCTCAAGCCCATATAAATGGCCTTGAACTTGT
Source organism: Sapajus apella (assembly GCF_009761245.1). Lineage (NCBI taxonomy): Eukaryota > Metazoa > Chordata > Mammalia > Primates > Cebidae > Sapajus > Sapajus apella. Next base: position 5,974,242 of record NW_022437037.1, read on the forward strand.
GGTCTGCCTTCAGAGTCCACAGCCACTCCAGGACCTCCGGGGCGCCCACCCATGCTTACACAAAAAAGCTCCAGTTATAAGATGGTATCCATTCAAGGCTGGGGCCCCATGGGACCCGTCATTAGCTGCTGGCCGAGGGCAGGGCACAGAGCCCCTGTTTAGACTGACACTGTCCAGCTAGGCCACAGGAAGACAGCTTTGCAGGCCCAAGTTAAGGGTCAACCTAAACATTAATCGCCCTTGATGTTCGTCAAAAAGCCAAGCTGCCCCCAATTCCTAGCTCTACCTCCAGGCCGACCACCCTCCAGGCAGGGCACTGGCAGGGACACTTTTCGGTACAAGGCTGAGGCTGCAGGGCTGCTCTCACTGGAGCTAGGGCTGTGAACAGAAGCAGCTGGAAGGTGCAGGCCTCAAAGACTGGCTCCCTCCTCCCATCTCCCAGCCCTGAGCACAGGGACCCCAGCCTCAGCCTATCTTCCTGCCCCCCCAAATACATTCACCCCCGCAGCCAGCACTGAGCCGCCAACTCTAGAGTGAAGCGTCGCTTCGGAAACACCCAGGACCTAGCCAAGCCTACTTTAAAATTACATTTTATTTCTCTTTATGAATATTTGTTTTTTTTTTTTTTAAAAAAAGGTTCATTTTACATTTTCTTCAAGAGTCTTGTGCCTCCTGGGAAGTGCATTGGTTTGTTTCACAGTACTCTCCACGGACGGTGCTTATTGCTGGAAGGAGTGGGTGGCTGTCCACGCCAGGGCAGGGCTGGGGGACAGAAGAAGACCAGGGCCCGGGGAAGGATGCCTGGGGCCTGTGCTCCGACAGGAGGGAAGAGGCTGGGGACCAGACCGGAGCTGAGCTGAGCGTCCGCAGCCGGACCTGCAGCCTGGCTGGGGTCTTCCCAGCCCTTCTTCAGTGAGGAAGGAAGGGCGGAAAGAAAGGGCGTGGGTGAAGGTGGCTCGGGGGCATGGTGGGCTGGGGACCGGGCATGCAGAGGGAGGGGTGCTGGCTCCTGCTTCGAGTGTTTGCACACACACAAGAAATGTGGGTTCGGGGCTCCTTGCACCCCAGCAGCTCAGGAAGCCCCTTTCCATTCTGCTCTCTAGCCCCACCTCCAGGAAGAACCCAGCAGCTAGAGACCTGCTTCCTAAACCCCCAGGGCCCCGTCCCGCGTTAGTGCAATAAAGACCTGAGTGGAGAATCGTCTCCAGTAAATGAAAGCCGAGTCCCAGGCCCATTCCCACCATCCCCAGACCTGCAACTGGGACCCACTGTTCCCCCAAAGGCTACTGCCTCTCCATGGCACGGCCCCCATACTAACAAAAGAGAACCTGCAGTTTCTGTGGGGAGGTCCGGCCCCCACCAAGGGCCCCCTGAGCACTGTGCCAGCCAGCAGCATCAGCCCAGTGTGTGCCAGCACAGCCTCCTGGCACAAGCTGGGCCCAGAGACTGACGGCAGAGACTGAACGGGCATTAAGCACCCCTTGAATAAACATAGCAGCCCATGGACAAAGGGGCGGGGCAGGAACCTCGGTGCCCACACTGTCCCACGCCGTCACAGAGACTCCTACAAGTGGCTCATCTGCAGCAGAAATGGATTATTTTTCTAAATGGACGGTTTTCTGTGCTTGATAATTATTAGGCTGAGAGCAGGTCCCGGGGCTGGGGTGGGGGGCAGCTGTGGGTTTGGCAAGCTGGAAGGAACGTGGCTGCAGCAGAATGTCCCATTAGCCCCTGCCAGCAGCTACTCAGAACCCTGGCACAATGGGTCAGGACTAAGCGTGGCCTGAGGCTCCCGAGGCCTGGGACCGAGGGAGAGCAGGTCCCAGGGATGGGCTTCCCAATGTCTGTCCTCACCTGATGCTGTCTGCTGTGCCATCCCAGCCTCCAGAGTGGCTCTGACCCCTCTCAACCATGGGCCAACTCAGCCCTCCCAGCGCTTGACCAGGACAGGAGGCAGAGGCTCGGCTGATGGCCTCCCAAGACTGCCCTATAGCTTGGGTACCTCCCACCTCACCACTGTGGCACCCAGAACCTGACTGCACCCTCCCCCTGCCCCGAGGACCTGGGACGGGTGCCCCCTGAGATCAAGCCCTATCTTGGCCCCTTTACAGTACACTAGAGCCCAGCCAGCCATAGGGGCCGGGGCCTGCCCCATTCAAGTCTTAAAATCCCTGCAAGAGGGGACGTGAATGCCTTCCTTACCTTTGAGGCTAACAGTGAGACTGTGTCTTGGCGGTACGGTGACCAGCCCCCAGGCACCGGGGACCAGTGTGGATGGAGAAAGATAAAGCCACATACCTGGAGGGATGGACCAGGGACCCAACTGGGGGTAGGTCCTGAGGACTGTGAGGGTGAAAATTCCCTGGGCTCACAGGAGCCTCCCCCTCTCCTGGAGCCGCCCATGGGAAGTTAAGGCTGCTGGGAAAGGACAGGGGAGAAAAGGCCAGGCCGTTGGCGGGACCACCCCACCAGAGATCACAGCCCCTCTCCGCAGGTGGGGGATGCGACCTAGGGGTGGGGGAGAGAAGGGGCTGTTCAGGCAGAGGCTGCCTGTGGTTTTGTTTCTGCCAAAAAGAAAGAGTGAGCAGCTGGTTTCAGCTCTAAATGCCCCTCCTGACCCTTCTCCCAAGACAATGGGACGAAGGTCTCAAGAGAACCTCACAGGCGACCCCACCCCTCCCTCCACCTCTGGCAGAAGAGGAAAAGTCTGGTAGAAAAGAAATCCTGCTTTCTGTCTCCGATTCATTTTCTTCCTTGAAATTCAGCTTAAGGCAAAAGTTTGGCAAAGCAAGTCTACATAAGGCCGCATGATGGGGGACGGGGACCTGGGGGGAAGGCCGGCCAGCGCCACAAATCGGCAGCAGTGCAGATCTGTCTCTTTGATCGGGGCTGGGGCTTCCCTCCTGATCAGCTCCTCCTCCTCCTGCCCCTGAACCCCCAAAAGAAGAGGTTTAAAAAAACTGGAAAAAGCAGTGTTTCAGGGAATCTGTGACAAGTGAGCGACTGAAACTGTGAGAAAAAGGAGAGGAAAGGAGACCAGAGGTGACCCTGAGGGCACACGTGGAGTCTGTGTGTCCTGCTTGGGTCTCCCCTCTCCCTGAAAGGAAGCAGATGCCGAGAGCCGGGGAGGCCTTCCCGGGTGCATCAGCACGGTGAGACCCGCCCGCTGGAGAAGGTAGAGTGGTTGTATCTTGCTGAATGACTGAAGAGAACGTCTGCGTTTTGTTTTCAGTGGTATTATTATTCACAAGTCTAACCTGGCAGGTGGCCCTGGCTGTCACCGGTGCTTGGGTGGGATCACCACCAGCGGCTGCCCGTACTTGGGCCGCCACATGAGGACCTGAGCGTCGTTGGCATTGGGCTTGACCAGGGCACTGGGTGGGATGGGCTCGTTCTTGCTCAGGATTTTGGGCTGGTCCTGGGCGATGGGCTCCCGCAGCCGGGCGCGCTGGCCCAGGGGCCGGTTGGGGTTGACCTCGATGCTGAGCTGCATGCGCCAGTGCAGCGTCTGCAGGATGATCATGTCGTTGGTGGACGTGTTGGTGGCCACCAGCCAGGTGGTGAAGCTCTGGTCCCGGTGGATGTTGGTGAGCTTGGCCACGTTGCTTTCGCTGACGGGCACGGCCCACGTGACGCTGGGGTAAAAGTTGTCGTTCATGCTGATAATGAACTTGGAGTCCCTCTTGGTGGGGCCCACGATGGTGCAGGTCTCCGTGGTGTTGCCGTACCAGGGGTAGTTCACCCCGTCCGAGTCACTGATGGCTTGGATCTTGCCCTCCTGGAGGTCGGGGAGCTCCCAGCTGGACCTGAGGACAGGGAAGGCCAGTTCACTCACTTGGTCACTCAAGCAAGGCTTTCTGTGTCCACCTCGCAGGCCAGGGGCTGTCCCGGGCCCTGAGGATGGAACGGACCCAGAAGACCACCCAGTCCCCTTTGATATTCTGGGGGCAGGGGTCATCATCGCTGCTGTTACAATCATAACCCTCAGACAGAAGAGGGTGGCCCACCTGGCCCAAGTTGCTCTGGAGACATACAGACCCACACTCCCACGTGGCCGTGGGTACAGTGGCATCTGGGACCCACTCCAGGGTACAGGGCCCCCTACAGGTTCACAGACAACATTTCCATGAAACCCCTCCCTGTGGATACAGAAAGCAAAGTGGTGGGCTGGGGGTGGAGAGCGAGGCCACATTTTCCAAAGGACATTTGGCCAAGTGATGGGGCCTGGGACCCAGGCACCTGTTTCCACCAAGGTACCTGTTAACAGGGAAGCTCAGGACACCCTGCAGCCACTGCACCTTCCGCTCACCTACGTATACAGCGGGTACTCCCAGGAACAAGCTACTGTTAAAAATCCAGTCCTGGCTGGGCGCGGTGGCTCCCACCTGTAATCCCAGCACTTTGGGAGGCCGAGGAAGGTAGATCACAAGGTCAGGAGTTTGAGACCAGCCTGGCCAACACAGTAAAATCCTCATCTCTACTAAAAATACAAAAATTAAGGCCGGGCGTGGTGGCTCAAGCCTGTAATCCCAGCACTTTGGGAGGCCGAGGCGGGTGGATCATGAGGTCAAGAGATCAAGACCATCCTGGTCAACAAGGTGAAACCTCGTCTCTACTAAAAATACAAAAATTAGCTGGGCATGATGGTGCATGCCTGTAGTCCCAGCTACTCGGGAGGCTGAGGCCGGAGAATTGCTTGAACCCAGGAGGCGGAGGTTGCGGTGAGCCGAGATCGTGCCATTGCACTCCAGCCTGGGCAACAACAGCAAAACTCCGTCTCAAAAAAAAAAAAAAAAA
>NW_022437037.1:5979138-6012585 GCF_009761245.1 Sapajus apella
TGGGTGACAGAGCAAGACTCTGTCTCAAAAAAACAAAACAAAACAAAACAAAAACACTCCCAGACGCGGTGGCTCACACCTGTAATCCGAGCACTTTGGGAGGCCAAGGCAGGCGGATCACTTGACTCCAGGAGTTTGAGATGAGCCTGGCCAACACAACAAGACCCTGCCTCTAAAAAAAGGCATTCCTGCTCCTAGAACTAATCACAATAGCTGAAAGGTGGGAGCAGTCCAAGTGTCCAATGACAGATAAATGGATAAACAAAGCATGCTATATACGTACAATGGAATGTTCCTCAGCCTTAAGAAGGAAGGACATTCCAACACAGACTACAACACGGATCAGCCTTGAGTGAAATAAGCCGGCCACAAAAGAGACACATCCTGTGTTATTCTCCTTATGTGAAGTCCCTAGCGTTGTCAAATTCAGAGACAGAAAGAAGAATGGAGGGTGCCAGGGGCTGGGGGAAAGAGGAACGGAAAGCTGATGTTTCCTGCACACGAAGTTTCAGTTTTGCAAGATGAAAAGAGTTCTGAAGATGGGTGCTGGTCAAGGCTGCACACCACCTTGAATGGACCTAATGCCCCTGAGCTATGCGCTTATAAATGATTTAAATGGTCTATTTTGGCCGGGTACAGTGGATCACTTGAGGTCAGGAGTTCGAAACCAGCCTGGCCAACATGGTGAAACCTCATCTCTACTAAAAATACAAAAATTAGCTGGGCGTGGTGGTGTGTGCCTGTAATCCCAGCTACTCGGGAGACTGAGGCAGGAGAATTGCTTGAACCTGGGAGGCGGAGGTGGCAGTGAGCCAAGATCACACCATCGAACTCCAGTCTGGGTGACAGAGCCAGACCCTGTCTTAAAAAACTAATTTAAAAAATAGGCTGGGTGTGGTGGCTCATGCCTATAATCACAGCACTTTGGGAGACTGAGGCAGGCGAATCACGAGGTCAGGAGTTCAAGACCAGCCTCACGAATATGGTGAAACCCTGTCTGTAACTAAAAATACAAAAATTAGCCAGGCGTGGTGGCAGGCACCTGTAGTCCCAGCTACTCAGGAGGCTGAGGCAGGAGAATTGCTTGAACCCGGGAGGCAGAGATTGCAGTGAACCAAGATTGTGCCACTGCACTCCAGCCCGGGCGACAGAGCAAGACTCCATCTCAAAAAATAATAATAATACTAAATAAATAAAATGGTCAATTTTATAATATGCTACATAGGTTTTACCACAATTTTTAAAATGCATTCCCCTACTTATACATCATAAAATGGTAGCAGTTAGCAAAATTGGGGCCGCTATAGGAGGAATGATTAGGAACATGATTTTGCTAATGCTGTTCATTTCATTGAAAAGCTCACTCATTAGAGTAGCAGCTTCCCAGTGGGCATCTCCTGCCCAGCCCCGGAGCACCCACCCAAATCAGGGAACCTGCAGGCAGCTCAGACCTCACTGTCCAGAAGTACCCAGCAACTCCTAAGATCTGGGGCCCCACAGCTGCAGGCAGGATGACAACGGGGTGAGCCTGCTCATTCAGTCCCCCAGCATGGATGGAGACAGGGTTCAGGGTCTTTTTGTCCACGGGCGCCTAGTCTTCTGTTTCAGAAGGAAACGCCCACTCTGTCCAAACACAGTGCTTACGCTTGCAGAAAAGATTTCCAGTTGTTTGGTTTTTTAAGGCAGAAGCAAACTGGCATAAGGAACCCTGCTTTGGCCTTGTCCCCTTTCATTTGCAAAGAGCTGAAGGCCAGGTTGGGGGAGTGGGGCTGAACAGCACAACGGCCCCCCTCTTCTTGACCCCAGCCTTGAGTTTCCTTTCTTTCCCCAGCCCTGACACTCCCAGGCCCTGGCTCAGACACAGACAGGTGAGAAGCCTCCCAGGCTGGCAGACAGCACTGTGTCACGCAGGACATGCATGGCTCAGGGCCAGGCCAAATCAGCGCCAGGCTGCGTGGATCCCTCCACCTGCAGAGTGCGGTCAAGGGCACAGCTCAGGGGCACCTGCAGCAGCCCAGGGTCCACTGTCAGCCCTGGCTACTTGCTCTGTGGTCTAGTCACAGACACACTGGGCCTCCACTGTCTGATCAGCAGCCCTCGGACAATCCACCGCCGTCTGCCTGCCAGGTTTTGTGATGTTAAATGCATTGATACTCACTGCCTGGTGCAGCCAACAGCAGTCGGTGGAAGCTTCTGGAGACCCTTTGAGGGTTATGGTGGCATCAGCAGTTACAGGTGTGCCTCTCCCAGACCAGGTAGCCCTGATTTGACCTGAAGCCTTTTTTTTCAGATGGAGTCTCACTCTGTCACCCAGGCTGGAGTGCAGTGGTGTGATCTCTACCTCCCAGGTTCAAATGATTCTTCTGCCTCACCCTCCTGAGTAGTTAGGACCACAGGCAGGTATCACCGCACCCCGCTAATTTTGCATTTTACTAGAGACAGGGTTTCACCACGTTGGTCAGGCTGGTCTCAAACTCCTGACCTCAGATGATCCGCCCGCCTCAGCCTGCCAAATGCTGGGATTACAGGCATGAGCCACCGCCCCAGATGAATTATTTTTATATGAACTTCCTTCTCTTAAATTTCTACTCAGTTTTTTAATGCTTTTTGCCTGCCTTTTTTTTTGATTACAGATTTTTTTTTTTTCTTCTTGTTTCTTCTTTGTACTTATTGGGGATTTAAACATTCTTTTTTTTTTTTTTTTTGAGATGGAGTCTCACTCTGTCACCAGGCTGGAGTGCAGTGGCGCAATCTTGGCTCACTGCAATCTCCACCTCCCAGGTTTAAGCAATTCTCCTGCCTCAGCCTCCTGAGCAGCTGGGACTACAGGTGTACGCCACCATGCCTGGCTAATTTTTTGTATTTTAGTAGAGATGGGGTTTCACCATGTTGGCCAAGATGGTCTCGATCTCCTGACCTTGTGATCTGCCCACCTCAGCCTCCCAAAGTGCTGGGATTACAGGTGTGAGCCACGGCGCCTGGCCGGGACTTAAAACATTCTAATTATGTTCTGTTAATAGTCGTCCTTGAAATTTCCCAATTATTTTTAATGTAAAAGTCTAAAGTTAAGCAATGTCTTAACCACCTTTCTCCTTTTTTTTTTTTGAGATGGAATCTCGCTCTGTCACCCAGGCTGGAGTGCAGTGACGCAATCTTGGCTCACTGCAACCTCTGCCTCCCGAATTCATCTCCTGCCTCAGCCTCCCAAGTAGCTGGGATTACAGGAACCTGCCATCACGCCTGGCTGATTTTTGTTTGTTTGTTTGTTTTGAGACAGAATTTCACTCGTGTTGCCCAGGATGGAGTGCAATGGCATGATCTTGGCTCACTGCAACCTCCGCCTTCCGCGTTCAAGTGATTCTCCTGCATCAACTTCCCAAGTAGCTGGAATTATAGGCATGCACCACCATGCCTGGGTAATTATTTAGTAGAGACAGGGTTTCACCATGTTAGTCAGGCTGGTCTCCAACTCTCCTGACCTCAGGTGATCCACCCATCTCGGCCTCCCACAGTGCTGGGATTACAGGTGTGAGCCACCATGCCCAGCCTAATTTTTGCATTTTTTTAAGTAGAGACAGGGTTTCATCATGTTGGCCAGGCTGGTCTTGAACCCCTGACACTTCAGGTGATCGCCCGCCTTGGCCTCCCAAAGTGCTGGGATTACAGGTGTGAGCCACTGCGCCCGGCCCTAAAGAACCTGAGATTTTCAATGTGGTGACAGCAGACCCTTAAACCATGCTCAGGGCCCTTCTGAGTGCAGGCCCCGGGCAGCTGCCCAGTCTAGGAGGCCAGCAGGCTGTTCGCCTCCACAGCCGTGGGCAGAGGCAGCTAAGGCCGCCTGTCACATTCCCATCCTCCTAGGTGTGGGACCCCACAGGCTGGAACCCAGGCATCAGAATGCTTCCGGGGCTGAAGTGGCCTCCTCAGCCTCTTGCAGCGTCCCTGTCCTGACTCCCATCGTCACCCACCCAACAAACATCTGCAGGGCACCTGCCTTCAACACGCCATGAAGCCCTGATGGGTGGACAGAGCTACTGTTCTGGTGAGCAATGGGGAGGCCTGTGTCGCCGGGACATTGCATCATCCTGGACTCCCCCTTGAACCTCCAGGCTGTGCCCCTTCTCCTCCTCTGCCTCCAGCCTGGCCTTGCCCCTCCCTGGTCTCCCAGCCTCCTGCAATCTGTTCCCCTCCCAGAAGCAGCCTGAGGGATCTTCTAAAAACACAAATCCGATTGCATGGTTCCAACCCTGTTAAACCGACCATGACTCCCCTATGCTCTTAAAACTGATCCAATTGAAGCCCGGAGCCCTGCGTGCGTGCACACATGCACGTGTACACACACGTCCTCCCTGGGCTCCAGGGCCCCCAGCCATTCTCAGCTGCTGCAGTGGCCATCCTCCCCCCTCTCAGGGCCTTCTGGGAGCAGCGTCATCCTCATCCTCCACCCCCCCTTCCTCCTCCTCGCCTCGTTCATAGCTGCTTATTACTCAGCTCTGCAGCCACCACCCCAAAGAAGCCCGCCCAGACCCTCCACATGGGCCAGGTGCCCCGGTATTCAATGCTACTGGATCTCGTCCCGCTGCCCCGTGGCCCATGCATGAGGATGATTAAATACTGACACGCTCATTTGCTACCAGTCTGTTCCCCAGACACACCACGAGGCCGTGAGGGCAGGGCCAGGCCTGCCTCACCCATCACCATGTATCTGGGGTGTATCACAGCACCTGGCCCAGCTCGGGCACCATCGACGTCTATGGCTGGAATCAGTGACTGTCAGTGGCATGCTGGGTCTCCCCTAAAACCCACAGAGCGCCTCTGTGAAGGGCCCAGGGACCCCAAAATTGCTCTGAGCTTCTGCTAATCCTGCAGGGCTGCAGCTGCAAGAGCCACTCACTGAATGGTCACCTTAGCAGATGGTGACAGCTGGTGCAGTGAGCACAGGGGCTGCACTGGGCACCACACCTCCCTAGAGCTGGGGCTGTCAGGTGCATCTTATAGAGGAGACTTAGGGCAGTTAGAGGCCAGGTCCAAGGTCACACAACTGGGAAGTAACTGAGCCAAGGCCCCCAACCTGACCCAGTTCTCCCCCACCAGGCTCTAATGGAATCTAAGCGATCCTCTCACCTCAGCCTCCCAAGATGCTGAGATGAGCCACCGCGCCTGGCCTGATCTCCTTTTTGCAACCTCAACTATGGGAGTCTAAGGCTGGAGGTGAGGGGCCATCACTTGAATCCAGGAGGTCAAGGCCTGCCGGGGCAACAAAGCAAGAGCTCCTCACCTGTATGAAAAACTTAAAAATTACCCAGGCGTGGTGGCACATCCCTGTACTCCCAGCTACCCGAGAAGTTAAGGTGGGAGGACTGCTTGAGAGCAGGAGTTCAAGGCTGCAGTGGGCGAGGACTGCGCCGCAGCACCCCAGCCTGGACAACAGAGTGAGACTGTCTCTAAAAGAAAAAACAGGCCGGGTGCGGTGGCTCACGCCTTTAATTCCAGCACTTTGGGAGGCCGAGGCAGGCGGATTGCCTGAGGTCAGGAGTTCAAGACAGCCTGGACAATATGGTGAAACCCCTCTCTACCAAAAATACAAAAATTAGCCGGGCACAGTGGCTCGTGCCTATAATCCCAGAGGACTCGCTTAAACCTGGGAGGCAGAGGTTGCCGTGAGCCAAGATCATGCCACTGCACTCCAGCCTGGGCGACAGAGTGAGACTCCATTTCAAAAAAAAAAAAAAAAAAAAGAAGTGTATCAAGTGAAAACTGAAAGCACCTACCTCCCCGTGTGCCCCACACACTCTGGTAAACATCCTTTGAGACCTTGCTCTCTGCATACACACAGGATATGTTCCCAACCTTCAGTGTTTTCTTTTTAATAAAAATGGGTTACTACCCTACAGACTGTTTAATGTCTTTAAACAACAATGTAATAACAATGTATCATTTTCCCATGTGGAAGTATCTATAACTCTACCTTGGCCTCAGCGCCTGTGGCCCTGCCTCAGAGTCTGCACTGCAGACAGACTGCAATTTCACTCCCTGTTGAAGGACCCTTGAGTTGTTCCTGGCTTTTTGCTATTAGGAGCTGTGCTGGAGTTAACATCCTCACATGTGCATTTTTTTTTCCTTTTTTTTCTTTCTTTGAGTCAGTCTCGCTCTGTTGCCCTAGGCTGGAGTGCAGTGGTGCGATCTCGGCTCACTGTGATCTCCACCTCCCAGGTTCAAGTGATTCTTGCACCTCAAGCGATTCAGTCCTCCGAGTATCTGGGATTACAGGCATGCACCACCACGCCCAGCTAATTTTTGTATTTTTAGTAGAGATGGGGTTTCTTCATGTTGGCCAGGCTGGACTCGAGCTCCTGACATCAGGTGATCCGCCCACCTTGGTCTCCCAAAGTGCTGGCATTACAGGTGTGAACCACCACGCCCAGCCCATGTGCATCTTGATGTGTTGCTTCTCCCGTTCACATGATCACTAATTCACTTGTTCAATAGATTATTTTTCTGGACGCCTCTGATAACACGCAGACCCTGAGCTAGGGGCACAAGGTTTCTGCAAAAGGCTCTAAAATTACAGGCTGGAAGTGCTGACTCAGACCTGTAATCCCAGCACTTTGGGAGGCTGAGGCGGGAGGATCACTTGAGGTCAGGAATTCAAGACCCTCGTCATCGTGTTGAAACCCCGTCTCTACTAAAAATACAAAAAAAAAAAAAAAGGCAGGTGTGGTGGCAGGCGCCTGTAATTCCCAACTACTATGGAGGCAGAGCCAGGACGATCACTTGAACTCAGGAGGCAGAGGTTACAGTGAGCCGAGATCGTGCCACTGTACTCCAGCCTGGGCAACAAGAGTGAAAATCCATCTCAAAAAAAAAAAGTACAGCTGGGCACGGTGGCTCATGCCTGTAATCCCAACACTTTGGGAGGCCGAGACAGGCAGATCACTAGGTTAGGTGTTCAAGACCAGCCTAACCAAAACGGTGAAACCCCGTCTCTACTAAAAATAACAAAAATTAGCCAGGCATGGCGGTGGGCACCTGTAATCCCAGCTACTCAGGAGGCTAAGGCAGGAGGCAGGGGTTGCAGTGAGCCCAGACTGCACCACTGCACTCCAGCCTAGGCAAACAGAGTGAGACTCCGAATCAAAAAAAAAGTACAACCACCAACCTGAAAGACACGCACATGTGAATGGTAACAGGCACAGCCAAGCTCACCTCTCAGCATCCTCGCCTGCCTCAACTGTCCTCCCAATCAAACAGGTAAGGATGCCCCCCTCCCCTGAACACTGGGCACAACTGATCTTTTTCATTTCACCCAACCCTGATCAGCAAAACAAAGGACGTCAGTATGTAACTTCCCTGATTACTACAGCTGTGGAGTGCCGCCTTGCACGTCTCTGGGAGCAGCCAATGTTTGTTTCCAGTGGATGTTTCTTTGGAAAGTGGATGAGGGCTGCAGTGATTGCTTGGCCGGGGCTGGTCCTGGGGGAGTTCTTGTTAGGCTGGGCCATCCCCCCTACTTCCTCCCACCCCAAAGCCTTGAAACAAGGACTTCCCTCTCCCACCCACCCAACCCTTGCCTCCGCCAGGGCCCAGCAGATGGGGGAGGCCACCTTCCGGTTACCGAGAGGAAGCCTCTTCCTCAATTGTTCTTTGCGCAACTGAAGCTCAGGGCCCGGCTTCAGGAAGAGGCCACGTGGTCAACAGGGACATTCCTTCATGGCCTGTCCCCAGATCTGCTGGCGCTGAGCAAGACTGCTCAGGCAAGCAGCTTCAGGTCTTAGACGCTGCGACCACATCATAAAATGACGCCCTCCTGAGCTCCTGGGGAGGACGCTGGGAGACAGCAGGTGGAAAGGGGCCCAAGGCAGCCATTCTCAGCGTCATCCCAGCAGGGCTGGGTGGTACCCAGCGGTCCCTCCAACCCTGCCCTGTCCTTTCCCACCAGCTTTTTTGTTTTTTGAGATGGGGTCTCACTGGAGTGCAGTGGTACGATCACAGCTCACTTGCAGCCTCAATGTCCGCAGGCTCAGGTGATCCTCCCACCTCAGCCTCCCAAGTGACTGGGACGACAAGCACATACCACCATGCCTGGCTAATTGTTTTGTGTTTTTTGTAGGGACAGGGTTTCACTGTGTTGTCCAGGCTGGTCACTGGCCTTCTGTAACACAGTGACGGCACATGTTTTGACCAGAAAGACCCTCAGAGGTTTCATGATCCAAGGCACTCATGCTAGAGAAAGCTATCTGAAACCCAGAGAAGGGATAATGTACCAATAGCAACAAGACTGCCTCCTTTCCGCTGACTCTGACAGGCACCGTGTAATGAATAAGACATTATCAGTAATTATGATTGACAGCTGCCATATATTGAGTGCTTGGTATACCTGAGGTGCTGAACTAAGCTCTTATCATCACAACCCTATGGGGGAGGACTCATATTCCCATTTCATAGATGGGAACAGTGGGGCTTGGAAAGGTTAAGAGGCTGGCCCAAGGTTTGGGAGCTGGGGTTCCCACCCTTCTACACATGGGCATGGGGCAGTGTCCCTGTCAACCCAAAGGTTCTATCTGAGCTGCTTCCCTGCCTCCCTGCCCAGTCTTTCCTGTGGCAGAATCCTGAGCCATACACTGCCCCTGGTCTTGGCCTTGGCCGTGGTTGTGGGCCACGTTCCTAGGGGGCTCCAGAGAAGGGCAAACCAGGGACAATGTGGAACTTCTCCCACACAGGCGAGAAATTGTGACTTGTCACTTTGGAGACTCTGTACCAGCTGACAGGTGGCAGTTGAGGAACTGCGGGGGCCGGGCTGTGGAGGCAGGTGTCTCCAACAATTTGGAAGGGGGGGGGGGGGGGGGGTTGGCTTTTAAAGTGATGTGGGTTGGACCCAAAGCCATATAGAAACCTCTCATGCTGGCACAGAGAAACTCACCCTTTGCCAGCTCTGTCTGTAAAAGTCAGCATATTATTGAGGTGTTTTTGTTTTTTTTTTTAATTGTTCCATTTCAAACATTTCAAACGCAGAATGTCATTCTAAAAAGTTATCCTCCTGGCTTAGGGATTAATTTTAAGCAGGGATAACATTCGGGGGTGTTATGGATTTTGGTTAAGCATTTGGAATTAACATTTTGGATACAAGCCCATTTGTGAAGAATGGAAGCCCTAACCTAGCTCCTGCTACCTGGCCGTCCCTTCCCCGGCTGCAAAGCACAGGGCCTGGCTTTCGTTTTAAGGATTTGAATTGTCTGGGTCTGAGTCCAGCTGTTCTCCACTAAGTGTGATTTCACACCCCCTCCCGTTAAGTCTGGCCGTGCCGGGGACATGACTGATTGTCACAGCTTGCAGGGATGTGCTCCTGGCATGGAGTAGGTAGAGGCCAGGGATGCTGCCCGGCCCCCTGCCATGCACAGGACACCCCTCACCTGCACAAAGAATTACAGGACCCTGGGCCAGGCAGAGCAGAGGGACAGCTCTGGGCTGGTTGGGGTTCCTGGTCACCTCAACCACTGTTCCCTTTCCTTCATGCCACGAGGCTTAAAAACTTGGAAAATGGAAGTCATCACAGGAGGCCTGGGGCAAGGGAGACAGGAAGGAGGTTTTAAATCCCACCAAAGACTGGGTGTGTTGGCTCACACCTGGAATCCCAGCCCTTTGGGAGGCTGAAGTGGGCCAATCACCTGAGGTCAGGAGTTTGAGACCAGCCTGGCCAGCGTGGTAAAACCCTGCCTCAACTTAAAAGCCAAAAATTAGCCAGGCATGGTGGTGTACACCTGTAATCCCAGCTACTCCGAAGGCTGGGGCAGGAGAATCACTTGAACCTGGGAGGCAGAGGTTGAAGTGAGCCAAGATTGGCACCACTGCATTCCAGCCTGGGCGACAAGAGTGAGGCTCTGTCTCAAAAAAAAAAAATTTTTTTTAATTATAGATAAATGAATAAATAAATCCCACCTAAATGCTTCTATTTCCATTCACCAAGGAGCTGAAGCAAGGCCACATCCTGGCCTTCTCCATGAGCCCTTTGAGGGTGCAGGTTGAATCCGGGGCTCTGTTCTTTGCCAACTCAGCCCCTTAGGACGATTCTGTTGACTACTAATAAGTATTCGGCAGCCGCCTCGTCTACTTCTGAGCCACAGGACACTCACCCACACTGAGTGAATCCTAACAGATGCCTATGGGAAGTTCTCACCCTCACAGACAGACACCAAATGGAACCCCTGAGGCTGTCTGGCTGAAGCCTGGGGCCAGGATGCGTGAACCCTTCTGCCCATCTGCTCCAAGCCGCCCCTCCCAGGGAGCCTCCGACTCCATCCTGTCCCTGGGGCTGGTCCTATCCCAACTGGGATTACACAGCCAGTGCACCCAGGGAGAATGAACTGGGTGGGACACAGAGGCTCCCTGCAGGGAAAGAGGAATCCCCAGAGCGAGTGGGAGCAAAGAGAAACGTCAGGGGCAGAGGGAGAGCAAGGAAAATGGCCTGGAGCTACTTTAAAATGCAAGCGCTTCGTGCCTTACATGGCTTTAAAAAGTTTTAAACTCAGGAAGTGGGCCCTACGTGACAGAGAAAGACTTGGGCTGGGGAGAAAATTCGATATATGGTGTGGTTGATATCTGTCCTAATTCTGTAGTTTTAGCCACTTCTGTCTGACAGAATAACAGTCACAATGACAACACCGCTAAGGACGATCCCCATCCCATCAGCGCCTGCAGTTAAGTACTCACAGCGAGCTTGGCGCAGGGCTGACTGCTTGGCAAATTTGGTTGGCTCGTCACAATAAGCCATGGGGAAGGGGCTATTCCCAGCCCCAGTTTGCAGATGTGTAAAGTGAGGCTCAGAGCAGTAAGGGGACTTGCCTAAGGTCACACCCTGGAAAGTGGCAGAGTCTGGCCTCCCACCTGGATCTGCCTAGGAAGTCATGAGGACTGGCCCAAGGGGAGCAAGGTAGTCTCAGGTCTGAGTGTGAGGCCTGGCTCCAGCCACATCACCCGCACCTAATCAGAGTCACCAGATGGAGAACAAGTCCTGGGCAAGACATGGGAAGCCCATGCGCAGAGATGGGGAAACTGAGGCTTGGAGTCTGTACCTCGGGCCAAGCCTGTTGCCTTCCCACCGCGAGCAGCACCAATCTCGTTAGAATTTAGTTCCCACTAATGCTCACGTTTTTCCAAGTTCAGAAGAACCCACTGTCTTCCCTACCCCTTCTAGGGAAGAAACTAGGCTTAGCCCAAAACCCCGAGGAAAACTTTTGTTTCTACAACTGTCCTGGATGCCTTCAAAGCCCGAGGAGGTTTCTGGGCTTAAGGGTTCTTAGAAAAGGTCCTCACTGCATAACTAAGAATCATGTTTCCCTGCTTAGAATAGAAAGGCAGCCCCCTGCCTGAACTGGATTACGGTACTAGCTGCTCTTGAGACGCAAAGGGCTTGGCACAGAAATCCGGCTGGTGGAGAAGGCCGGTGACAGCCTTCAGATGTGCCCCCCATCCACCTCTGGGATGGTCACAGTCACACCCTGGGTTTAAGGGTTACTGTGATCCTCGTGTTTCCCTTAGAACTTCAGAATCATTAAGTGGAGAAGCCATGAGGCCTCGTGTCCTGCCATCCCCCACCCCTCTCATTTACAAGTGGCCCACGAGGTTCTCAAATCAAGTAATAAATTCCAATTCCTGAGAAATTCTCCTCTCTTTTCCTCACTTGCAAGACCGGGAAGTGACGCTGCAGAGTGGACACCGAGAGGCGCTCTGGGAGTGTCCACAGCCAGTCATGGGCCCTGTGGCTTGGCTGCCCCCCGAGGCCTCCCTGGCTCTCTCCAAAGGGTCTTCATGCTCAGAAACAGCTATTTTCACCGCCTCTGTCTTAGGGTGACGCTTCAGGTTAATTCACTTTCCCAACTCTGTCTAAATGGAGCCCTTTCCACCCCGGGGACGGCTTTCTCTGGGGTCAGGAGGCAGGCCAGGAAAGGAGACCGAGGGTCCCAGTGTCTCCACCGGAACCTCCAACACCCTAGGCACACTCTGGAGATGGAGCTGGGGCTACAGAGAAGAGGCTTCTCTTTGCTGTTCCTGTTAGGGCCTCGCCGGAGGGACACTGGAGTCGTCTGCATAAAGGGGCCTTCTGCCTTGGAGACAGAAAGTGCTACCCTGTGAAACAAATCCAGCTTTTAAAACTAACTGTGCTCTCAAACAGCGCCGTTTGGAACAGCGAAGCACTCCTCCAGGTTCTGGAATACACTTGAAGCCGCCAGAAAGATCACTGAGGCCCAATCGCAAAGCCCAGAACACACAGGTCTGGGAGTTGCAGTGGGCCTGAGGGTTTGCCCTGAGCTCCCACAGAGCCAGGGCCTGGAGAGCAGCCCTGTAGCCTCTCTGGTGACCCCTGATGGCACCACCACTCCCCAGGCAGACGGCACACTTGCTTTGCCAGGGAACACTGGGAGTGATGTTCCTCTGCTTTCTCGGCATCCTGCAGGGAAGGACACAGGAACCCCAGGGAAGCAGTGGCAGGGTAGGGTGCAGGGCCATGACCCCAATCTGGATCCACAGGTAAACCCTTCAAGGAACCACCCGGCCAAGGAGGCCACCTCCATGCCTGCCTAAAGCTTCCCCCTGCCTCCATGGTATCTCCACCTTCCCCCCACCTATGGGCCACCACCAGGCCTCCAAGCTCGGCCACCCCTAGCAGTCCCCCAACCCCAGAGCTGACTGCCAGCCGTACTCACATGCCCTGCTCGCCATACTGATTGTAGAACTCCATGTGGCTGCACGCCTGGATCCAGCCAACGATCCAGGTCTCCTTCTTGGGGATGGGCGGCATGATCACCTGGGCCGAGGCCCGGAAGTGGGGTGTCCGGTAGCGGAGCACCACGCTGGAGGACTCATCGATGCTGGTGGGGACCGGGTCGATGGAGGCTTTCACATCAATCACCGTGATCCCTTCCCGGAAGACCCTGGCTTTGCCTCCGATGCTCTGAATACAGCCCATGGCACACAGGAGTGCTCTGATCTCCAGGGAAGGCCAGCAGTCACAGAGAGAACCAGGCATTGAAAGGACGTAGGCTGCAGGACCCAGCGCAGACGGCGCTGCTCTCCAATCTCAACTCTCAAGACCGTTATCCATAGGATAGAAAACTCACTGAGCAGAGGGGGATTGCATATATCACTACCGCGGCCTGTTTATAAATAAGGATTCTGCTGCATTTCAAGAGCCCTGGGCTCGCTCTTCTCCTCGCAGTGGACAAAAATCACCGATATTCTTTGGGTTAAAAAAAGAAAAGTTTGGAGTTTAATGAATAGTCATGTCGCTCTGACATCCAGCCCTTCTGTGCCTCACACGCGGGGACGGCAGCTCGCAGACTCTCCCTGAAGTCTTCGGAGGAAGCAGGCGAGCGCCAGCAGATCATAAATAAGGAAGGCTCCGTCCCCGCGCGGTCGCGCCACCCTCGCTGCAGAAGCGCGACTTCCTGCCCTCCGGCCTTCCGCACGCGCTCCCTCCGGGCCCAGCACCCGCACCCGCCCGGCGCGGCGGAGTCAATTGCAGAGCAGTTTCTGTCCACCCGGCCGAGGTCCCGGCGCGCTCGGAGCGAGCGCCGACCCGCGGTTTCCAGGAGGGCTTCCAGGAGGCGAGCTCCGGGCTCGGGCCGCTCGCCCGAGGGGAGTGCGACGCAGGTCCCCGTCTGCGCCCACTCGCGGGTGCGGGCGGGACGCCCCCACGCGGGCGCGCCGGTGTCGCCTCGCCGCTGTCGCCTCCGGCCGCAGCCGCCTGCTTCGCCGCAGCCGCCGAGGACCTGGTGGGAGGTGGAAGGGACAGCGCGTCAAGGCCCGCCTCAAAGTTGTACCGAACTTTGCTGCGGGGGGCGCGCGGGGGTGGCGACGCGTGTGCGCCGGGCGCGGGCTGCGGAGCTGACGGCGCAGCTCTGGGCGGTCTCCCCGGAGGCGGCGGCCCTCCCCCAACCCCGCCCGCCCCGTCAGTGGCAGCCGCACGACCGCACGCGCCAGCGAATAATCGCCACCCGTGACATCTCCGCTGACACCCTCCCGGCAGGGGGCGGGGTGGGGGGCGAGCAACTGCCACTGCAGAGGGCGGCGAGCACTTGCCCTACGCTGCCCCCGCCGCCACGCCGCCAGCGGCAGGCGCCCCTTACCACCTGGGTCCCTCTGGCCCCTGGGCGCAGGGCCACCCACCAGGGCCGTCCGATCCGGCGGGCGCTCCGTTCCCGGCCAGGGTCTCTAGGTCCTCAGAGGGCGTAGTGCCCCTGCCCCGCCGCGTTGGGCGCCTCCGCGGACCCTCTCCAGCCGCGAGCAGCCCCGGGTCCCCGCGCTTCGGGCGCGCTAGCCGCTGCCGGGGAACTTTGGCGCGCACGCCCCCACCCGGACGGCGCCGCCGACTCACCTGCCCCGGGGCCGCTCTGCTGGCCCCGGCCGCCGCCCTCCGGACGCCCCTGACCCCGGCGCAGGCAGGCTCTCGGGGCGCCCTCGCCAGCCCACCCCCTTCCCCTGGCACTGTCCCTCGGCTCTACTGGGGTCTGGGGCCGGCGTGGGCGCCCCCGGCCCCCACCCTCAGCCGGCCGGGGCTTCGGGGAGCGGCCGGGGGCGGAGGGCTGAGGCTCGGGGCTCTCTCGCCCCCACCCCGCGCGCCTCCTTTATTTTATGATCATGGTGAGCGCGCTGTCGCCGCTCAGCCCCGCCGCCGCGCCGCAGCCGCCTGGCGCGCCCAGCTCTGCCTCGCTCTGCTGCAGCATCGGAAAGGCAACCGGGTCAAACTTTGCAGAAACTCGGCCCCTGCGCGGGCCCGGCCCCCGCGTCCGCTCGCCGTCGCCGGCCGAGCGCAGCCGGCGCACGCAGGGACCGCCGCCCGCTCGCCAGCCCCGCGGGGATGCAGGTCCGCAGGCGGCGGCGGTGGCGGCGGGCGGGCGCCGCCTCCTCCTCCCCGCCCGCCCGGCTCTCCACCCTCGCTCCCCGCACACAGCCCGCCCTCCCCCTGGTAATCCCTCGCTCCCCCTCGCTCCCCCTCCCTCCCTCTCTCTCCAGCTGCCGGGGGAGCTGAGCCTCTCTTTGCAAAAACGACATTTCCTTTTTGGCCAGCTCCGGGAATTCTGGGTAGTGTAGTTCGCTGCTGTCTCGGGGGCTAGGTGGGCTGCTCCCTGTGCCCTTTGAACTCTCCGGACTAGCGGCTTTCTGGGACTCCGAGCACACGCAGAAGGGCTGCCCTGCCCTGGGTTTCCTGGCTGCAGGGAGACAGTGGCTTGGTGGAGACAGCGCGAAGGCTTTGTAGGCTGCAGGGCTGGGAAGGTGGCGGGGGAGGGGAGAGAAGTTTGGGGAGAAGTGAGTCCCCTCCTGCAGGTCTGCTGGCTGCCTGTTGGACACCAGCTGTGTGATGAGCGCTGTACCCGAGCGTCGTTTCAGCCACCATCGGCCTCCCTGTGGAGGGACATTGTGATGATGTGCACTCCACAGATCCAGAGCTGAGCAGCTGGGGGATTTGCCCAAGGTCCCCAACCCCCCTGCAGGTGTTCCGGCTGAGACTGGGAATCCAGTGGTCCCAGTGCAGGGGCTCATAAGGTGCGTGAGGCTGGACAGCCATGGGAAAGCTATGAACCCCACCCCTACCTTGCAACTACACCTAGGGGAAGCCCAAGCAATTTGTGATATAAGGACATCTAGCAGCCACATTAAAGCCACACTCCACACACTCTTCGTCCCCACCCCATCCCCATGACTCTGACTTCCACAGGTGCCCACAACTGGTTCAGGGCAGTGAATCCCAGAGCACACTGGGGTGCTTCCAGCAAATCCCAGAGCATGCCGAATTTGTGAGGGTGGGCTGGAGGGGCTGAGGGGCTGGCCACTCTGGGGTCTCTCCTTTGATGAGTGAACAGCTAGGCCATCTCACAGCAGCACCGGCTCAGCCATGGAGCAGGAAGTGGCTGGCTAGGGTAGCCTCCGCTTCTCACCCAGCTACACCCTCACCCCAGCACTGCTAGCAGACCATGTCCCCAGCTAGTGAGGAGGTGGTCCCTTTCCAGGGCAGCTAGTAGGTGGCTTATCCCTAGTCCCACTGACTCTAGCTAAGGCAGGGGAGCCATGCCAGTGCCACAGAGGCAGCCCCTTTGGCCTGTTGGACACAGTAGAACCCCAGACAGCACATGGATTCCATAAGGGCCCCACATAAATGTTCATCTCCAGGAAGACATCTTTCCTGGCCTCTTCACCATGTGGAGCAATGTCTCCCCTCCATGAACCAACAGCCCCACGAAACAGTCCCCTCTGGCACGCACAGGGACTTCCACACCTCTTGTGAGGTCAGATAATGATTGCGCTACTCAGTTTATGTGTAGGGAAGATATTCACTTTTGAGGCGTCTGTCTCATTTGCCAACTCTTGTCACCCCAACAGCCTGGCCAGGGTGCTCTGTGAGGGTAGAAACACTGTCCTGGAAATGAGGTGACAAGTTCAAGTGCTCCATGAACAGGGGGAGAGCTGCACATCCCCCATGTGGAAAGGGCAGGGGCCAGAGCACTGAACTGCCTCCTGAGCAGTCAAGCTGCTGCAGGTGGGCTTCTCTCAAGTACACCCCAGCCTCAGCCCTGGGCTCCGCCTGGGTTTGTGAAGCACCCACTATGTGTCAGGTACTACATTGAGCAGGCACTGTCTCTTCTATCCTTGACCTTGGCCCTGGGCGGTGGGAGACAGAGAAACCCAGAGATCAGGAGATCGTGACTTCTCAGAGGCGGGATGCCAGCCTAGATCTGACCAGCTCCAAATCCCACATTCAACTCCTTCACCAAGCACACCCCACTTGCTAGCCGGGGCCAGCCCCTTGTAGCTATGATGGGAGCACTAGGAAGTCCTATGGGCAGAGGTGTGTGGGTGTCCACACGGTGAGGACTTGCAAAGTAGAAGACCCCTCTCCCTTAATCTGCTCCCCCTTGACATCACCCCTGCAGAGGACCCCATCTCAGTCTGCTGGAGAAGGGATCAGGCAGCATCAGTGCATGGCCCAGTGTGCCGGCTTTGAGCTGGGGGGGGCAGCTCCCCCAGGGCAGCTCTGCCAGGCCAAGGGTGTGAATGGCATCAGCTCCTGCATGCACTCCCTGCCCTGGCTCCTGAAGCACCCACCAGGGTTCTGGCCGCTTCCCCAGCTCTCGGCCCCTTCGGCCCTACCGCTTCCCCACACAGCCCTTCCTCCCGCTCAGCATTTTCCGGAGCTCTGTGGGTGTTGGGCACAGACCCACGGCAGCCTCAGCATATGTGGAAGGCTCATGACGCGTCCACACTCGTGTGAAGTGCCGGCGTCTGCAGAGCAGAGGAAGGGGACATGCGTTTGAGTCATTGTCCAATAGCACGGGCACTCCCATTGCTCCCAGGCCCCTTTCTCCTCCCCCAGGCCTCGATCCCCGAGAGGAGGGGTAGGGAGACACAGTCCCAGCCCCCACCCGGGATGGTGAACAGTGGGATGGCAACTTGGGAGCTCAGTGTTGTCCGTGGGAGGACAAGGTCCCACGGTGTTCCTCAATTCCTGGCACATTGGCACAGAGAAGTCATGAAAACCCAAAGCCACACAAGTCAGAAGTAGAAACAACACGAACCCCACCCAACTGCATTTTAATGCAGGCCCAAACCAGCCCAGGGCCCTGGGAGGTCTGCAGAAAGAGCCCGCTGAAGTGTCTCCTTGCAGGCATCACCGTGAACTGGGGCTTTGCACAGCATCTTCATGGCTTTCCACAATGATTCCAGGAGACAGACCCTGTCAACATCCCATTCTACAGATGAGGACATTGACGCCTGGTGAAGAGGGAGGAGGAGATGGAACCAGGCGGCCTGGCTCTGAGACCCAGAGGCTGGGTGACCTGGAGGCAGTGGGTGCGTTCATCAGCGTTCCCTGCAGTATAGGGACCTCGTTTTCAGTGGCCACCGGTGACAGTCTGGAGGCTCTTTCTCTCTCATGGACCACTCTGCATTCAGAGTTGCAGCGAGTCCTCCAAGGGCTCACCACCTCCAAGGGTAGGGTCATCACGAGGCCAGAAAGGCATCCCACCGGAGGGGAAAGTTCTTGTTCTGCAGCTGGAAATGTTCAATGCTGGAATTCTGTTGCCCTAGGAGACAGTGTTCTCTCCCCGACTGTTGGGGACCAGACCAAAAGTCAGTGACGAAGCTTGGAATGTCCACAGGGAGGTGGGTGGGGCCAGAGAGCCAGGCAGGTGGCTGGAGATGCGGGACATTGAGAGACTAGATGGAAGATGGAGGCCCAGGGCACGTCTGGCATCCCTGACCTGCCTCGCTGGGGCAGGGGACAAAGTGGACCTTGGCCAGGGGAGTAGGCACCAGATCTCAGAGAGCGGTGGTCCAGCAGCCACCCCTACAGGTGGGGAACAGAGGTCCAGTGAAGCCCTCTGGGGAGGCCTCCTTCATTAGCACCCAGATCTTCTGGCCCCCCACTCAGTGAGGGTGTCACTCTCTACTGAGGGCCATGGTGCCACATGGGGATGGCAGGGCATGGGGCAGGGGCTTGAAAACGCTGTCTGTGGTGGCTGCATATCTGGAGACTGGGGCCTTTCCAGCTGAAGCTCAGAACCACATGGCTTCTAGGGCAAGTTAGCCTTGGGGCTTCTCTGCTCAAGTTCATTCCTTCCCCAGTGGACCGCTGGGCCAGGCACTGGGAAGACACAGTGGAGAGGTCATAACCAAGCCCAGACAACAGCACTCACATCCCTGTGCCAGAGAGGCCGGGATAACGCCAGGAGCCATGAATGTGGTATTACTTATCATAAATAATAAACAGGTACACACTGATACTCAAAAGGGTTGTGAGTGAGCATCGATGGCTACAAATCAGGAGGTATGTAAGTTGCTTCAATCTGTGTGTGTCGGTGCTGAGCTGGGGGAAGGGTGGGTGCACCAGGGCTTAGGGGTGTGAGGGGCGTACTGCAGTGGATTACGGTGTGTGTGGGGATGTGCGTGTATGTGTGATGGTGAGTGTGCATCTGTGTGTGAGGCTATATTTGACAGTTGTGTGTGACTGCGTGGGTGTGTATGCGTGTGTCCATGTCAGTGTATGTGCCTGCATGCCATGTGGGTAGATGTGTGTGTCCGTGTGTGTATGGGGTGTGTAATGGTGTGAATGAGCATATGTGGTGTGGGTGTCGATGAGCAAGTGTGTGCAAGTTGTGTATCACTGGGTGTGTATTGTGTGAGGGGATGAAAGCAGGGGGGTGTAAGGATGTGTTTAAGTGTGTGTTCTGGTTGTGTGGGTGTGTTCATGTGTGTCTGTGGGTGAGGCCGTGTGTCTGTGTGGGTGTGCAGATGTGTGTGTGTGAACTGGTGTGTGGGTGAGCACGTCTGTATGTGTGCATGGGTGTGAGTGTGCAAGTGTGTCTGAACATGAGGGTGTGTCGGGTGTGAGTGTGGGGCTGAGTCCGAGGCTCTGAGGCTGAATCGGGGTCTGGAAGGGGCGGGTACGGGCTGTCGTTCCTCGCTGCCCACCGAGGGTCCCAGGTAGGGCTGCCGGCCTCGTACACCACCCCCTCCCCGCAACCCCTCACCACCCTCCACTCTGCCTCTGGCCCGGCTTCCCTATCCTCCTGGAGGTTTCTGGGAGCCTAGGGCTACCGACCTGAGCTCCTATCGTCTTCCCTCCCGGGGCGCGCATCTGAAGGCCCAGTGTCCAGCCCAGGCCCGGGGATCCGGCACCCCAAGGCCCGCACCGCGGAGATGGAGCGCGCTCCGCACCGCCCCGCCCACCCCGACGCGGCCCGTCTGCACCCCGTCACCACCAGTCCCACCCAGCAGCCTCGGTCGGAGGGGTCAGAAGCCCATGTGCAGGAGATGCGAGTAGGGGGACGCGGGCTGCTCCGCCGGGCCGGGGTGCACCGCTCCCCAACATGCCCCGCGGTCCCCGCCCCCCGCCGCCCGGGAAGGACGGAGGGGGCGGCCTGGGATCGGGTGCGGCACTGGGAGTTCTCCAAGGTGCTAAAATAAACCCAGCGAAGGATCAGGTTTCCCGACCAAAATAACCCAGGAGCGGCCTTAGAAATGCGAACTGAGAAAGCGATCCGGGCGGGAGGCGGGGGTGAGAAACGCTTTCCGCGGGGCTCCCTCGCGCTCCTCGCAGGAGACCCCGCGGCGGACCCTCCCTCCTGTCCCCTGCAGCTGCCAGCCCGCCGGCCACACCCAGAGTGAACTTCTCACCCACTCCCTCCCCTTCCTTTCTGCTGTCAGTCCCCCAGTAGTATCCGACTGACCATCGTCTTTGATGACCAGGTGTGTAGCAGGTTCGAGCCCAGCTCGGTCATTCTACCATGAGCCAGGCACTGCCTGAGCACCTGGGTCCCACCAGTGAACAAATAGTCCCTGTCCCAGGGACTAGCCTTTTGCTAGCAGGACACAGGCCCCAAACACTCTCACAGAATAAAGAGGTAAGACTATCCTGTGTCAGAAAGGGATATGGGCTTTGAAAAAAAAAAAGAAAAAGGTCGCCTCGGTGGCTCACACCCGTAATCCCAGCACTTTGGGAGGCCGACGTCGGCTTGCCTACGCTCAGGAGTTCAAGACCTGGGCAACCTGGCAAGACCCCCCTCTCTACTAAAAATACAAAAAACTAGCTGGGTGTGGTGGTGTGCACCTGTAGTCCCAGCTACTTGGGAGAATCCCTTGAACCAGGAGGTGGAGGTTGCAGTGAGCTGAGATAACACCACTGCGCTCCAGCCTGGGCGGCAGAGCAACACCCTGTTTCAAACAAAAACAGAAACCAAAAAATGGCAGAGAGCAGAAGAGGGAAGACGGCGAGGGACGGGGGGTGAGGTTTGACTCTTGGGGCTGCCTGCTGGCTCACGCAGTGGCCTGGCTAGATCTCAACTCAGCTTCAGTTTTCTCCTTTGTGTGAAGGACGTGGAACGCCTGTCTGTGAAGCTTCTGTGCTTGTTACACTGAGTGACATAGGGCGTGCACTTTGCTCCAAGCTTGGCACAAGCATAGCAAGGGTTAGGTATAAGCCAGTGATAAATATACATGTTCATATCTGTGGTAACTCTATCTTAAACGCTTAAAGACAGAAAACAAGTGTCTGCAATGTCCAAACTGCTCTAGGCACCAAAAGTTGCCAGAAAACTCCTGCTGGGTAGTAAGAGAGAGGTAGTCGTGTCGGATGGTTAAGGATTTCGGCTGAGCTTTGGATCTGAATCCTTGTACCAGCCGTGGGCCCTGGCAAACTGCTTCACTCCCAGCCCACCTCTCAGCAATCGATCTTTGGAACAAGGCTCTGGGTGAAGCAATGCTCGGGAGAGGCCTAGTGAGCTGTGAGGACCAGGCCACCAAGGTCATCTTTGCTTTTCTCATTGGTCCTTCCATGGGGCTTGGCACATTTCAGCATCAAGAGGTGTTGGTAAAGGCTGGGCATGGTGGCCAACGCCTGTAATCCCAGCACTTTGGGAGGCCAAGTTGGGTGGATTGCTTGATCTCACAAAGGCAAGGCCAGCCTGTGCAACATGGTGAAACTTCATTTCTATGAAAAATAGAAAAATTAGCCGGCGTGGTGGCACATGTCTATAGTCCCAGCTACTTGGGAGGCTGAGCTGGGAGGATCCCTTAAGCCTGGGAGGTGGAGGTTACAGTGAGCCAAGATTATGCCACTGCACTCCACCCGGGCAACAGAGCGAGACTCTGTCTCAAAAAGAAACAACGAAGAAAGAAAGAAAGAAAGAAAGAGAAAGAAAAAGAAAGAAACAAAGAAAAAATGTTGGTGAGTGAATGAATGAAATTGAATGAGTAAGTGAATGAGTGACAGATGAGGCCAAGCAGGCAGGGAACAGAGAAGCCATGGGACACGTGGCCAGTAGAACAGCTTGCAGGCTGAGTCAGAGGGACTAGCCTGCCTCAGTCCCAGCTTTGGCCCTAGCCAGCTGTGTGACCTCACAGGTGACATCACCAATCTGGGCCTATGCTTGCAGCTCTAATATGGGAAGACGGTGGTTGCACTTGCCTTGTCAACCAGGAGTGTCTGTGGCCCCATCCCATGTCCAGGCGCTGCAGCAGGTGGTTTGCGTGAGTCCACCAGATCCCATGGGGATCCCTCCCAGCATGGTCCCAGCCACCCCACCTTGACTACTTGTTTCTTTTTTTCTTTTTTGGGGGGGCGCAGGGCTTGAGACAGAGTTTCGCTCTTGTCACCCAGGCTGGAGTGCAATAGCACGATCTCGGCTCACTGCAACCTCCGTCTCCCGGGTTCAAGCGATTCTCCTGCCTCAGCCTCCCAAGTAGCTGGGATTACAGGCATGTGCCACCACACCTGGCTAATTTTTGTATTTTTAGTAGAGACAGGGTTTCACCACATTGGCCAGGCTGGTCTCAAACTCCTGACCTCAGGTGATCTGCCTACCACGGCCTCCCAAAGCGCCAGGTTTACAGGCAGAGCCACTGCACCTGGCCTTGACCACTTGTTTCTATCTTGCTTTAGTGCACAGGGATATATGCAGGAGGATGGCCATCCTAGAGTGGTTTTTGAATCGTTACACAGTAGAAACAACAAAATATCCACTAATAGGGGGCTGGTTAGATAAATTCTGGCCCATCCATGTGACAAAATGTCAGGCAGCTTTTTAAAAAATAATAGGGCATCATGGAGACATGGCCAGATTTATATTGTAAAGTGGAAATGGGAGGTTATTTTTCAGAAGAATGTATAATGTCATCATATGCTTTTAAATGCATATTTTGGGGCAAGGCACAGTGGCTTACATCTGCATTCCCAGCACGACGCAGGCAGGCCACTTAAAGTCAGGAGTTCGAGACCAGCCTGGCCAACGTGGACTGAAACCCCATCTCTAGCAAAAAATACAAAAATTAGCTGGGCGTGGTGATGCGCGCCTGTATTCCCAGCTATATGGGAGGCTGAGGCATGAGAATTACTTGAACCCAGGAGGCAGAGATGGCACTGAGCCAAGATCATGTCACTACACTCCAGCCTGGGTGAGAGAGTGAGACCCTATCTCAAAAAATAATAATGATAATAAAATGCATATTTTTGTGTATATTGCATATGATAGAGATATAATTTATTTAGCATATATTATTTTCTAATTATTAAAGTAATGCCTGGTTGATGCAAAATATTTAGTAATTGGAAATGAGGCAAGTGAGAACCCCTTTATATCCTGATCACCCTCATGTTAACACTGAGTGGTAGAATGAAACCTGTATCGATCGTGTGTGTTGAATTTATTGCAGTATGTAACACTTTGATAGTAAGAAAAAATAAGGCTACTGGTAAAAAATTATACTGTTTAATAAATTGGCTAATTATTTCGTGAATATGTGTCCTGTATCCCCAACTAGACTGCGAGATCAATAAGAGGACAGGATCCATAACAACATCTAGTGAATGGATGGATGGATGGATGGATGGATGAATTCTCAGTCTCATGGGAAGTGAGACTGTGTGGGCCATGGTGGGTTCTTATAAAGGTTTCTGGAAGCCAGGCACAGCAGCTCATCCTTGTAATCCTAACACTTTGGGAGGAGGAGGCAGGAGGAACACTTGAGCCCAGGGGTTCAAGAGCAGCCGGGCAATATAGTAAGACCTCATATCTAAAAAAACAAAATTAAAATAAAGGCTTGTAGGTTGAGGCAACCGGGAGTGTCTGTGGTCCCATCGTTCCTTTCTGTGTCTGGGTGCTACAGTAGGTGGTTCAGGTTGCTTGCTTCTCAGCTACCTGAGAATGTGAACAGAGTCGCCCCTCCCCACCCATAGGAAGGAGAGGAGCAGGTCTCAGAGTCCTGGGGGAAGCCACCAAAACTATCACGGACAAAAAGAGCCCTTCACGCAATCTTCTTGCCAGCTCTCAAAGGCGAAAATGGGCTTGGAAGGGCTGAAGAACTTGTCTGGGGTCACTCAACTGGAGGTGGCTGAGCTAGGGTTTGAACCTGGGGCTGTCCTATCGCATACTTTATGTCTTAACTACTGCTGGGCAGGAGCCACATTGGACCCCATGGCCCCGCCAGGGTGAGGTCCAGTGTGGCTCTCAGAACCTGCCAGCAGCTCTAGCCAGGTGAAATGCTGACACAGCCTCTGGGTATTAACAGCCGCTGTCTGGGCCAGGCTCCTGTGCCCCCCCGAGGCCACCCAGGGAGAGTGGGGTTAGTGCTTGGTGGAGAGATGAGATCAGGTCCCTGTGGTCCAGGTACCCTTGTGCCACCTCCCATAGGGACCACTTAGGAGCCAGACCCCTTCTCTTTTCAGCTTCCTGGCTGGAGGGCTTCACCCCCTCAGCCTCAGCTTCCATGTCTGTAAATGGGGACGATATCACAGCTGTGTTACAGGACTGCTGTTAGGTGTTGTTAAGCTGAGCACACAGAGAGCTTGCACACGCTCAGTGTCCGTGCCGGGCGTGCACACTTCCACGCACATCTGTTTCCAGGCGCCTAGAGTCCGGGATGAGGCAGCATATGTCATCATTGCTGCACCCAAGAGGGCAGGACATCAGGCAGCCGTGACATCCCCCTCTGGCCTCGCGGTCTGAGTGCAGCACGCTGGAGGGGGAGAGGAGGAATGAGGCAGGCCTAGCCAGCTCCAGCCCAGCTGGGCCCAGCCGGGGCATCTGCAGAAAACCCCAGACTGAGGGCTCCTGGACTTTGGCCTCACCCCTGCCAGGAATGGGATGGAGGCCAGACCACAGGGTTGGACCCTGCTGAAGAGGGCACTCAAAAGGGAGAGAAGGCTGTGCCTCATTTGCCAAATGAAATCCATTCCTAACCCAAGGGGTTGAAATCAATTCCTAACTCACTCTGCCGCAGGGACCCAGCTCAGTGTTTCACAGACACCGTCTCACTGAGACTCACGAGAGCCCTAAGAGGTGGACACTGTCATTTCCATATGACGCGTAGAAACACCAAGGTCCAGGGAGGCCAAGTGACTTGTTCAAGGTCTCCCAGCTGGTTGGTGGCGGGGCAGAGCCCCATCTTTCTGACTCCAGAGCCTGCGTGCCCATCCCCCGTGGCCAGGGAACACCCACTCCCTCCTGGGGCAGCTTCCTGTTCTTGGAAGGCTCCAGGAGGACCTGAGGCACCGTGGGCGGCCTCCATGGTTGGAAGAGAAGTTGCAGCCTCCTGCCTTCATCTGGGCTGAGCAGACAAGCCTTGGTCACCCAGAATCAAGAGATGGAGGAGCTGGCTTATGACTCTTCTGGTCAGCTTAAATGGGCAGCTTTCCCCATTGAGCCCAGACCCAGTCAGCCCTAAAAGGCTGTGGAGACTTTGGACTCCCACAAGTGGCCCAGGTGAATGCCTGCTCACATCCCAAATGCTTGGCCAAGTCCTCTTTGTCTGCGTTCTGGATTTGCAGCCTCTCACCCCTTGGACCCCATGCAGCCCCACGACCCTCCCCGGCCTCCTGCAAGGCAGGCTCTGCCCGGCTGGGGCTCCCCCTCTGTTCTTCCTTCCTGGGGGGCCTGTCCACGACTCCCAGACCAGACCTGGAGCACCACTACTGGGAGCCTGCCACACATTTGTGCACTTGTGATCACTTACGTGTGCCATTCCTTCCATCCCACTGAACTGAGAGCTTCCTGCAGTGTGCCAGGTGCTTGGGAGCTACCTACAGTTTGCCCGAAGCTGCTGTCACACTCCTGTCCTTCTCAAAATTCCAGGGAGTGGAGGCAACCTCCAAGAGGCGATCCATTACCAACCAACTCCTTACCCCTCCCCCGATGGAAATCAAAGCTCATGGATTGTCATTTGATTGGACTGTGATGTGCTGAAGCTGAATTCAAGAATGATTAAAAAAAAAAAAAAAAAAAAAAAAGAGAAGACCTGCCAGCTAATGAATGCTGTCATAGAGTTGGGAGCTGGGCTTGGCCCCAGGGACCCAGGATGATGCTGTCGCTGAAGTGGTTCACTCCATCTGATGCCCCAGCAGGCCTCTGCCTGAGCTACACCATCCCGTTTACAGGGCCAGATTCAATCTGCCAAACCGCTGAGGCAGGCAGAGCTGGCTTGCAGGGGTCTGGACGGCTCAGAGGGAAGCAGGTAAAAGCAGGGTAAGTCCAGGTCCCACCTCTGCTCTGTCAGAGGCCAAGGACACCGCCGAGTCCAGAGCAGCAGGAGGACTACATTTCCCAGAGTTCCCCAAGCCCAGGGACGAGCCATTGGGCGATTTAAATAGCCCAGGCCCAAGGCAGCCAGGCCGCAGCTGTGGACTCCTGGCCTCCCAGCGGCTCTGCTGGTGCAGGCCCCCATTGGAGGGCTGGATTGGCTGCCCGGCTGGCACTGACGTCCCCTTGGAGCCGGGTGGCAGCGGAGGTAAACAGCCATGTGCAACCCTCCACCCTATATTTAACCGCTGCCGCGGAGAAGGCAGGGAGGCAGCCACGGTGGCGGCTGTGGGGGCAGCTCTTGTCTTCGGGGAGAAGGCCCTTGGAGCCGGGCTGGCATCGGGCCTCTCAGGGTGAGCGAGGTCACCATGCCAGCTTCCCAGAGCCGGGCCCGCGCCCGAGACCGCAACAACGTCCTCAACCGGGCTGAGTTCCTGTCCCTGAACCAGCCCCCCAAGGGGGCCCCAGAGCCCCGCAGCTCAGCCAGGAAGGCCTCGGGCCCCTCGGCACAGCCCCCACCCGCTGGCGACGGGGCCCGAGAGCGGCGTCAGTCCCAGCAGCTGCCCGAGGAAGACTGCATGCAGCTGAACCCCTCCTTCAAGGGCATCGCCTTCAACTCCCTGCTGGCCATCGACATCTGCATGTCCAAGCGGCTCGGGGTGTGCGCCGGCCGGGCGGCGTCCTGGGCCAGTGCCCGCTCCATGGTCAAGCTCATTGGCATCACGGGCCATGGCATCCCCTGGATCGGGGGCACCATCCTCTGCCTGGTGAAGAGCAGCACGCTGGCCGGTCAGGAGGTGCTCATGAACCTGCTCCTGGGTGAGTGTGCCCGCCGCCCGCTGCCCACTGTCAGGGCCCTCGAGAGGGAGCCAGGCCTGCACAGACCCGCCTTGGCCAGGACCCGCACGGCCCTCAGAAACCGGCTGGGACGGTCTAATGAGGTTAGGCAGGAAGGGTGCCCCAGAAACGGGCAGGCTCCGGCGTGGGGGAGCGAGTGCCAGGGATGCACAGGCAAGGCCCCCCTGCCACGTGGGGGGCCGAAAGAAGGCAGAGGCCAGTGAGGCCCCATGAGGAGGGTCTGCTCAGTAAAGTGCACCGCTGCCCAGAGGCGGCTTGAAGAGAGGCTGGGCCAGAGGCAGTGCCCTCACAGGAGACGGTCAGGGCCCTGGTGGGCATCCTGGAATGGGGCGTCGCTGTCTGACTCCTGCCCTGCAGCTAGGGTCCCCATTCCTTGACTGCTCCCAGGCAGTGCCTGTGAGCTGCCCCATGAGCACCTCCCCTCTTGGTTCAGGAACCGGGCAAGCTGCCCAGGTTTCTCCGGCAGGGTCTGGGGACCCAAGGAGTCCAGTTGGGACTGCCACCCACTCACAGCCTCCTGGAGTCCTTCCCTGTTCCTTCCCAGGGGCAGGCACTGGAGAAGGGGTCGGGGACCCAGTTGTTGGTTTGTTTGTTTCCAAAGTCTTTGCCACCAACGTCTTGCAGATTAGCACTGCCCTGTGCCAGGTGCCACGTGGGACCCATGTGGAGGCAAGCCGTTCCCTCCACCCAGAGGTGACGCCCAGCCCCTGTCTGGCCCACCCTCCAGGCACCACCAGGTCCCCAAGGTGCCCCAGGAGCCTCTGCTTCCACCTCCATGCCAGGCCCGAGTCGATTTCCTTGTCTTTTCCAGTGCGGCCATCATTTGGGGCACATGTGAGGTGGGGGGTCTCAGGCAAGGCAAACATGAACAAAGGATCTCAGTTCCAAAGGGGCATTGGGTTGGACCACGGAGAACTCGTGCTCCAGAGGAAGTTGCAATAAAAACGCACATCTCATCACTGTAGTCTCAGTCTGGAGGCTCCATGCTCTGTGGGTGAGCCTCAGGGAAGCAGAAACCATTGGATACTTCATGGAGGAGATGGTCGGGTCTGCCACCTTCGAAGTTTTCTTGTTCTAGTTTTGTGTGTGTTTGTTTGTTTTGAGACAGAGTCTCGTTCTGTTGCCCAGGCTGGAGTGCCGTGGCATGATCTCAGCTCACTACAACCTCCACCTCCTAGATTCAAGTGAATCTCCTACCTCAGCCTCCCAAGTGGCTGGGATTACAGGTGCCCACCACCACTCCCGGCTAATTTTTGTATTTTTAGTAGAGATGGGGTTTCGCCATGTTGGCCATGCTGCTCTCGAACTCCTGACCTGAGGTGATTCACCTCCCTTGGCCTCCCAAAGTGCTAGGATTACAGGTATGAGCCACCATGCCTGACTGGTTTTCTTGTTCTTGTTACTAAATTATTTACATTACAATTACTTATGATTTACTCGTGAATAAACAGCCTCACAAGGTTGGTGCCATCATCATGCCCATTTTACAGATTAGGAAACTGAGGTTCCTAACCTGGCCGAGCCTCAGGGCTTGAGATTTGCACCGGCTCCAGCTGACACACTCTGCCCTTCCAGGTGCCATGGGCATGGGAGGGTGGGACAGAGTAAAGTGGCCGAGGCACTAGGCCAGGCGCTTCCAGGGGCAGAAACTGCTCTCATTATCCACAGTTTCACGCAGGGCCAGGGTTCAGGAAGAGTGTGTTGGGAGTTAGGTTGCCTGCAGTCAGAGGATGGGGTGGGAATGTGGAGCCCGAGTCTCTCTCTAAATCCTGCTCCCTCAACCCCATCTCCTCTGTCCCTCCTTCCTTCGAGGGAGGTGATGAAGTCGCTGGTTGAGCGCCTGCTGTGTGCCAGGGCTTTGCCTAAGCCATATCATTGCTTCTGATCTCCACCATAACCCATGGAGCTTGGTGCTGTTATTATTCCCCATGTAAAGAGGGGGAAACTGAGGCACAGGGTGACAATGAGCCCAAGATCATGCAGCTAGTCAGTGATGGAGCCAGGAGGAGACCTGGGAGCAACTCTAGTCTTGCTTTGCGTTTTCAGAGGAGAGAAAGGGAACCAGCTCAGGCTGTGTGAAGCTTCAGGCAGGGGGAGGATCAGAGAAGAAAGGGGGTGCATCTCAACTTAGCCACAGTCAGTGGATGCTCCAGTAAGGGGGTGAGCTCCCCATGGTAGGAGGTATGCAAGCAAGCTGCCCCTCATCACCAAGTAAAATAGCTCTGCTTTGATCTTTTTTTAAAGGAATGTTTGCTTTTTTTTTTTTTGAGACAGAGTTTCGCTCTTGTTGCCCAGGCTGGAGTGCAATGGCGCGATCTCAGCTCGCTGCAACCTTCGCCTCCTGGGTTCAAGTGATTCTCTGGCCTCAGCCTCCTGAGTAGCTGGGATTACAGGCATGTGCCACCACGCCTGGGTAATTTTGTATTTTTAGTAGAGATGGGGTTTTTCCATCTTGGTCAGGCTGGTCTTGAACTCCTGACCTCAGGTGATCCACCCACCTCAGCCTCCCAAAGGAATGTTTGCTTTTAAGAACATTTCCCCTGCCCCAAACATTGAAAAATGTGCAGCCCACTTGTTAAGATAAGGCTTCGGTCTCATTCCAGCAGCCAGCTGCCATGGGCACAAAGGTGTTTGCCCCACAGGATAAAGATGAAGATTTGAGATGCCTTCCTCCTCGAATAGGAATGATAGACATTTTTAACAATCTTTAAAAACATCATTTATTGGCTTCATTATGTACCAAAGACAATGGCATGAATGCCCTCTATTTTATGATGTAAAAAAGTCTTGATGACCTTTCAAGGTAGACATTAATATACCCATTTTACAGATGAGTAAACTGAGGCTCAGAAAGCTCAAGCAACTTGCCCACCACACAGCTATAAGTGGTAGGTTTAGGAAGTAAATTCAAGGCCTTATGACTGCAAAACCAACCCCGCTCTGCTGCTCACCATGGGCCCGTGGGTCGGGCATGTCACCCACGTTCACCACACTCCTGGAGCGTGCATGCTTTGAGGAGGGGAATTATCTGGAAAGAGGCTGCCTGTCTTCATATCCAGGTACTGAGACCATGGGGCATAGGATCTGGCACCAGGCAGCCACTCAGCACTGGCCACAGAGCAGGCCGGGTGGGTCTGTGGACCCCGAGGTCATTCCGTGGGGATGCCAGCCCAGCCCTCGGCTTGGTGGGAGAAAACCGCAGCAGATGGCCAAGGCAGGCTCAATCCCGAAGCTCTGGCCTGACCTGCCAGGAGAGACGGTCCTCTGCCTCGGGAAAGCAGACCACCTGCTGAGCACGTGCTGTAGGGTTCCATCTGTCTTTTCGTCTTTCGGGGGTCTGGGCACCCTTCAACCCTGGAGCACAGGCTCTGGGGTCAGACCGGCCTTTGTCCACGTCCCTGCTCTGAGCCTTACTTGCTGTACGTAGCTGTTCAAGTCAGTTCCTGACTCTAAGCCTGTTTCCTTATCTGTTCAAGGGGGCTATAGGTCTGTGGCAGGGCTCTGAAGGTTGCTGGTAAAGCATTTGGCATGGTAGGTGTCATGGAGCACATGCCCTGCAGATGGCTGCCATCACCGCAGTGCCTAGCGTGAGGGAACCCTGCCTAACCTGGCCCACCTGCTCTGGCCCCAAGGCACTGAGCCAACCCCCAGGGGCAGTCTCTGGGCTGGAAGCAAGGCTTCCAAGCTTGCAATTGGGATTGGGTTCCACTTTGCCCTGAAGAGGCCGACTTGGGAGCTTGGGAAATGGGAGCTGCAGCCTAGGAAGAGTCCTGCTGGGTCCAGGGAGGTTCTCTGCATGCTCCCTGCTTGCCAGGCAGTCCCATGCCCTCCCTGCCTGCCCCTCCCCTAGCACACACTGTCAAGACTTCAGGGCCAGGCATGGTGGCTCATGTCTGTAATCCTGGCACTTTGGGAGGCCAAGGCAGGTGTACCGCCGGAGCTCAGGAGTTCGAGACCAGGCTGGGGAACAAGGTGAAGCTCTGTCTCTACTAAAAAAACAAAAAATTAGCCGGGCATGGAGGCGGCATGCGCCTGGAGTCCCAGCTACTGTGGAGGCTGAGGCAAGAGAATTCCGCAGGCAAAAGCTTGGACTCCAGAGGCAGCCAGGCTAGAGTGCAGATTCCAGCCCTGCTGTGGGAACTCAGGCAAGTGACTTTGCCGCTCTGAGCCTCAGTTTCTTCATCCGTCAAAGGGGCTGTTGGGAGACCTCCCTGATCAATCACACATAAAGTGCTTGGTGCTTACTGATGTTGGTTAACACTTAAGAAGCAGTGATTGTCGCCCTCATCATTATGGTCATCACTGTCAGAAGCCCAGGACCAGCGTCCCGCCAGGTACCTTCTGAGCTCTAGATGCCTTTAGACTATGCTGTCCCCTTCCTTCTCCCTCACCACAGCACCCAGCTTGATGATCTGAAGGGAGGCAGTGACAGGTGACAGGTGACCAGGCCCATCCTTGTTTCTCATGGCCTGTCCTAGGGTGGGAAATGCCTCCAATCTTGTTGCCTTGGTCTATGTACTTTATAAAAGGATCTTTCTGTTTGTTTGTTTATTTTTGTGACAAGATCTCGCTCTGTTGCTCAGGCTGGAGTGCAGTGGCAAGATCTTGGCTCACTGCAAGCTCTGCTTCCCGTCTTCAAGTGATTCTCCTGCCTCAGCCTTCTGAGTAGCTGGGACTACAGGTGCCCACCACCACGCCCAGCTAGTTTAGGTATTTATTGAGATTTTCCTGAATATGAAAACTACATTTTTTTTTCTTTTTTTGCCACAGAGTCTTGCTCTGTCGCCCAGGCTGGAGTGCAGTTGTGTGATCTCAGCTCACAGCAACCTCCGCCTCCAAGGTTCAAGCGATTCTCCTGCCTCAGCCTCCTAAACGGCTGAGATTATGGGTGTGCACCACCACACCCAGCTAATTTTTGTATTTTTAGTAGAGATGGGGTTTCACCATGTTGGCCAGGCTGGTCTCAAACTCCTGACCTCATGACTCACCCACCTCAGCCTTCCAAAATGCTGGGATTACAGGCATGAACCACCGTGCTCAGCTATGAAAACTACATTTTTATGTCATTTTTTATTATGATAAGTTATACATAACATCAAATTGATCATTTTAATTATTTGAAGTGTACAGTTCGGTGGCATTGAGTCCATTCACACTGCTGTGCAGCCATCACCACCATCCATATCCAGAACTCTTTTCATTTTTCATCTTAAAAACAGAAGCTCTGGCCGGGCGTGGTGGCTCACGCCTGTTATCCCAGCACTTTGGGAGGCCGAGGCAGGCGGATCACAAGGTCAAGGGATGGAGACCATCCTGGCCAACATGGTGAAACCCTGTCTCTGCTAAAATACAAAAATTAGCCAGATGTGGTGGTGCATGCCTATAGTCCCAGCTGCTTGGGAGGCTGAGGCACGAGAATTGCTTGAGCCTGGGAGGCGGAGGCTGCAGTGAGCCAAGATTGCGCCACTTACTCCAGCCTGGTGAACAAAACAGAAGTTCTGTCCCCATTAAGCTCCCACTCCCCACTCCCCCAGCCCCTGGCAACCTCTATTCTACGTTCTGTCTCTGTGGATTTGACTGTTCTAGGGTCCTCACATAGGTGGAATCGTACTGTATTTGTCTTTTGTGACTGGCTGATATCATTTAGCATAATATCCTCGAGGTCCATCCACACTGTAGCGGGCGTCAGCATTTCCTTCCTCTCTGAGGCTGCATAATGCTCCCTTAAGGGATGGACCACGCTTTGAGTGTCCGTTCGTCCACCCGTGGACACTTTGGTCTCTTCCATCTTTTGTCTGTGCTGAGTAACGCTGCCGTGAGCACAGGTGTATATGTATCTTCTTGAGCCCTTGCTTTCCGTCCTCCTGGTCGTCTACTCAGAAGTGGGTGCTGGATCACAGGGCGGTTTTATGTTTACTTGATTGAGGAACTGTCCCACTGTTTCCCACAGTGGCTGCATTATTTACATTCCCCCAGCGAGGCACAAGAGCTCCGGGAAGTCCACGTCTTCACCAGCCCTCATTATCTGGTTTTTCAATCTTAGTCATCCTAATGGGCGTGACGTGGTATCTCCTTGTGGTTTGGGGTATTTTTTTGTTTGTTTTTATTTCGTTTTGTTTTTAGGATTTTTGTTTGTTTGTTTATTTGAGACATAGTCACACTATATGGCTCAGGCTGGAGTGCAGTGGTGCGATCTCAGCTCACTGCAACCTCCACCTCCCAGGTTCAAGCCATTCCCCTGCCCCAGCCTCCCGAGCAGCTGGGACTACAGGTGCCCCCCACCATGCCCAGCTAATTTTTCGTAGAGATGAGGTTTCACCATGTTGGTCAGGCTGGTCTCAAACTCTTGACCTCAAGTGATCCTCTTGCCTTGGCCTCCCAAAGTCCTGCAATTACGGACGTGAGCCACTGCACCTGGCCCTCATTGTGATTTTGCTTTGCCTTTCTCTAACCATCATTGATGTTGACAGCATTTTCTTTCCTTCCTTCCTTCCTTCCTTCCTTCCTTCCTTCCTTCCTTCCTTCCTTC
>NW_022437037.1:6012595-6056797 GCF_009761245.1 Sapajus apella
TTCCTTCCTTCCTTCCTTCCTTCCTTCCTTCCTTCCTTCCTTCCTTCTCTTTCTCTCTTTCTCTTTCTTTCCTTCTTTCTCTCTTTCTTTCTTTCTTCTTTCCTTTTTGATGGGGTCTTTATCGCCCAGGCTGGAGTGCAGTGGCGCTATCTGGTCTCACTGCAACTTCTGCCTCCTGGGTTCAAGCAATTCTCCTGCCTCGGCCTCCTGAATAGCTGGAACTACAGGGGCCTGCCATCATGCCCAACTAATTTTTGTACTTTTAATAGAGACAGGGTTTCACCATATTGCCCAGGCTGGCCTTGAACTCCTGACCTGTGATCTGCCTGCCTTAGCCTCCCAAAATGCTGGGATTAGAGGCTTGAGCCACTGCACCAGGCCCAAGTCTCTTTTCATTACGTATTTTTTTAGTTTTTTTGAGACGGAGTCTCACTCTGTCGCCCAGGCTGGAGTACAGTGGCGCCATTTCAGCTCACTGCAACCTCCGCCTCCTCAGTTCAAGTGATTCTCCTGCCTTAGCCTCCTGCATAACTGGCATTACAGGTGCATGCCCAGCTAATTTTGCATATTTTTAGTAGAGATGATGTTTCACCATGTTGGCCAGGCTGCTCTTGACCTCCTGACCTCAGATGATCCGCCTACCTCGGCCTCCCAAAGTGCTGGGATTATAGGCGTGAGCCACTGTGCCGGCCTATACACTCTCGTAGTAAGAAAAAACGTTATCATTCCAAGGCTAAATCAAGAAGAAAGTGAGTCCCTCAAACTCCCTCCCAGGGAGCCTCTGCCGCAGCTTGGGCCACGTGCCCCTGGATTTGTCCCCATGTGAATGCTAACCTGTGGTGTGTTTCTCGGGTTGTGTTTTGCACGGCCTGGCCTCACTGTCGCAGCTGTGGCCCTCCCACCTGGAATCCTGGTCTGGACACCCCATGTCCCTCGCCCCGAGCATGAAGGCTTCAGACACTCCAGATAATCTGTTCTGGCAGCTCTCCCATCCCCGCCTCTGGCTCGTGCTCTCACGGACAGTTTAGGTGACAGCCTCTCCAGGAGGCTTGTCCAGCCTGTTCCTGACTGAGGGATATTTGGGCTGATCCCAAATCTTCACTCAGATACCCTCCTGTGGGAGACTGTACACACTGTCCCCTGGGAAGTAGAGGGGCCTCCCTCCCCAGCCTCCTCTCTCAGCATCTCAGTGGGGCTCAGTGTAACAGTCAGTCCCTCAGGGGGGCCTTTGGCCACCCCCAGGCCAGTTCAGGGCCCCTTAATATACTGCCCTGGCAGCCGTCCACACAGCAGATGCAAGAGAAATATAATAGTTTGTGGTGACAGTAGGCAGGGTCTGGGTCAGCATTGCCCACCAGCACAGCTAGTGACTTCTTGTCCTTGGGACCCGCCCCCAGCAGGGCCTGGTGCTCAGCAGACTGAATAATCAGTGCCATCAGTCTTTCTTTTTTTTTTTTTTCTTTTTGAGATGGAGTCTCTGTCGCCAGGCTGGAGTACAGTGGTGCAATCTTGGCTCACTGCAATCTCTGCCTCCCAGGTTCAAGCCATTCTCCTGCCTCTGCCTCCCAAGTAGCTGAGACTATAAGTGTGCACCAACACACCTAGCTAATTTTTATATTTTTAGTAGAGACAGGGTTTCACCATGTTGGCCAGGATGGTCTCGATCTCTTGACCTCATGATCTGCCCTCTGCCCACCTCGGCCTCCCAAAGTGCTGGGACAGGCGTGAGCCACCATGCCTGGCCTGCCATCAGTCATTCTATTTATGGTCCTGAGTGCTTTGCACACCACTGGTCTTCAAAGATAGGGAAGGTTGGCTTTGGCAGGTGGAGTTATTTTTTTTCTTTTTCCTTTCTTGAGAGAGTCTCGCTCTGTCACCCAGGCTGGAATGTAGTGGTGTGGTCTGGGCTCGCTGCAACCTCTGCCTCCCAGGTTCAAGTGATTATCCCGCCTCAGCCTCCTGAGTAGCTGGGATTACAGGCACCTGCCACCACGCCTGGCTAATTTTTGTAGTTTTAGTAGAGACCGGGTTTCACCATGTTGGCCAGGCTGGTCTCGAACTTCTGAGCTCAAGCGATCAACCCACCTCCGCCTCCCAAAGTGCTGGGATAACAGGCATGAGCCACTGTGTCCAGCCTGTAAAGATAACTTTTTAAAAATGTGCACAAATAATGCGTGCTCGTGGCAAGAAAAATTTTAAAGTGCAGAATTACAAAAAGACAGTAAAAATCACCCTTAATCCTCCTGCCCAGCAAGAAGCATTGTTAGAGCAGTACCTTCTAGACATTTTTCTCCGCAGATAAGCACATTTGTTTACATATATATCTTATTTTATGAAGATGGCATCCTGCTGTAAATCCTCTTTTATAAGCAGCCTTTTCCACTTAACATACCCCACGGCCCTCCTGTATAGTGGGGCTATAAATATACGCAGGCCTCAGCATCTGCTGTGGCCACAGCACGCTCAGTGTCTGGACTAGACCACGATTTGTCCCGTCTGTCTCCTGAAGGGCGCTGGGTCGTTTCACGTTTTTCAGTCTTATAAACAATGCTGCAGTGAACATCCCAGGCCTTGAATCATGGTGCACATCCCTAACCATTTCCCACGGAGATATTCCCACAAAGGGAAGAGCTGAGTCCAAGGGAGCCGCGCGCAAGAGACTTCTGATTCTGAAACCAAATGCCCTTCAGGAAGTTCAGACCGATTTACACACCCCCTGGGCAGTATATGGCTGGCCCCCAACCTTCCAGAAGCCAGAATGGGGGATGAGAAGTAGGATTGACTTCCCAGCCCAGGAGCACCGGGACCCCTCCTCCCAGCCCAGCCTGCGTGAGACATCCACTCACAAACCTAGCTGCTCACAGTCTGCAGGGAGTCTCCGAAGCCCTGTCCTTGCTCCTTGCTTTAGAACAGCTTAGCCCACAGCCTCCACCGCCCACCCCCACCCACCAGCCCCAACTCCCCAAAGACCCTTCCTGCTCTGAGCTGGTCCCACCAAGTGCATCCTCAGGGCGAAAGCAGCCCAAAGCCACAAAGGCCACACTAGGTCACCTAGATGCCCCTCTTCCCCCATGCATACAGCCACCAGCAGACAAATGGTGTTCTGATTTTCAAAGGCCTCAGAAGGAGATGATTCCAAATCTTCCAGGATGCCAGCAATAGAATCACTTGAACCACCTCCCAGTTCAAGTGATTCTCCTGCCTCAGCCTCCCAAGTAGCTGGGTTACAGGTACCTGCCACCATGCCCAGATCATTTTTAAAATATTCTTCTGTCTCTTTTCCAAGAAACGCCTGGCTCCTGCCTGGCTTTGGGGAGCCGCCAGCACTTGGGTTCCCCGGCCACCACCGGCCCCGAGGGACCTGGGCGAGAGGGGAAGGGTGGGCCTCGAGGTGAGTTCTTGCCCCCCTTGGAGGGCCTGGGAGCCTCTAGAACATCAGGGCCCTGGAGACAGCTGTGCTTCCTACATGGGGAATTCAGATATTCAGGCCGCAGTGAAAAGAGCTGAGGGCGGTGGGGCCAAGTCCTAGTGTCCTCTGACATGGTCCCGGGGGGTCATCTGCCGAGTGCCTGGTGCACATAAGCATCAGAGCAGGCCCTTGTCATCCCAGCGTGTCCGTGGCGGCGAAGTCCAAGGGACAGACACGCCGAGGTGAGGCTGTGCACAGGTGGCTGAAGCTGGTCTCGTTCTGGAGCCCGAGTGCGCGGCCACCGCCCTGGGTGACCCCAGTGAGTGGAGGCCGGTGGAGGCTGAGCGGCCTCCCTGAAACGTTCGCACAGCCGGTTCGGGCCAGCGCAGCTCCCACCAGCTCCCCGGCTCTTGCCCCTGAGCCTCCTGCTGGGTGGACCTCTCCCCCCACAGGGGTCTCCTTGCCCTCCTTGAGTCAGGAAGGAAATGTAGGTCGGCTCACTGGGCAGGCCACGGGGGCAGAATCGGCCTTGAGTGATGGCGCCGTTTGCTTCTATTTCTGGGCACCAGATGATGCGCTGACAGTGTCACAATCACAGTCACACCGAGGGCTGGCTGCACTGGAGGAGTGAGAGAGGCCTGCGCAGGGGCAGCGGGAGAGGGCAGAGTGGGGTGGGAGGCCCAGGGGAGGCCACGGCTCTGTTGGAGAGCCACCCTGGGGTCTGAGGACGGCAGGCCCACTGCCTCTTCATTCACAATCCCCCGGGCCAGACAGCTGCAGCGTGGTGAAGGCGAGAGGCCACGGACCTCGTCATACCTGTGATCTATGAGAGTCACTGTCTGTGTCACTGTGTGCTTACTGGCCACCACCCTGCTTGCCCATAGGGGACCCTGCCAGCCTGGTTCACAGCGCCAGGCCTGACACACACCTGAAATACTCAAGAACTGGCAATGCCCAAGAACTGGTGGAAAAGCGAATGAACCAGGCACAGTCTGGGCCAGGCCAGCTGGACAGCCAGAAAAGGGGCAGAGCCTCCCCGAATTATGGCCTGAAGAGGTAGAAGCAGCCCGAAATAGACACAGCTTCCCAAAGGCCCAGCTGTGGGGTGACTTAGTCCCCTCTGTGCTGCTGTAACTGAATACCACGACTGATTTATAAAGAAGTGTATTTGGCTCATGGTTTGGAGGCTGGGACGTCCAGGTTGAGGGGCTGTGTCTGGTGAGGGCCTCCTCCCTCCCTGATGCCTTCCCCATTATGTGCCAGGGAGCGTATGCCTTGGGGACAGGGGCAGGAGGGTGGCCACACTCACCCTTTCATCAGAAACCACCCCCTATACCACATTCATCCATTCATGAGGGGAGAGCCCCCATGGCCAATCACCTTTTTTTCTTTCTTTTTTTGAGACAGGGGAGCTCCAGCTGTTGCCAGGTTGGAGTGCAGTGGCATGATCTCGGCTCACTGCAATCTCCACCTCCTGGTTCAAGTGATTCTCCCTCCTCAGCCCCCTAAGTAGCTGGGACTACAGGCACCTGCCACCATGCCCAGCTAATTTTCAAAATATTTTTAGTAGAAATGGGGTATGTGGTTTCACCATGTTGGCCAGGCTGGTCTCGAACTCCTGACTTCAAGTGATCCACCTGCCTTCGCCTCCCAAAGTACTAGGATTATAGGCGTGAGCCACCACGCCCGGCCTGATCACCTCTTAGAGGTCCCACCTCTCAACACTGTTGCACTGGGGCTGAGTGGCCTCCCTGAAATGTTCGCACAGCCAGTCCAGGCCAGCGCAGCTCCCTCCAGCTCCAGGGGACTCATTCAAACTATAGATGGGGTTTCCAGGTCATGAGACGTGGGCACCCTCAGAGGTCTCCCTGGCAGACAGGGGAGCTCCAGATGACCCCCTCTCACCAACACACCAGCTTCAGCCGCATCTGTTTCATACACTGAGTCTGTATGCTTTCATTGGGAAAAACGTTTTGCTGCTAGAAATTTGAAAGGAGCCAGGCACGGTGGCTCACACCTATAATCTCAGCACTTTAGGAGGCTAAGGCGGGAGGATGATGAGCCCAGGAGTTCAAGACCAGCTTGGGCAACAAAGTGAGACACTGTCTTTACAATAAATCAACAAATTAGCTGGCTGTAGCCTGTGCCTATGGTCCCAGCTACATGGGAGGCTGAGACAGGAGGATCATTTGAGCTCAGTAGCTGCAGTGAACCATGTTTGCACCACTGCATTCCAGCCTGGGCAACAGAGAGAGAGACTGTCTCAAAAAAAAAAAAAAAAAAAAAAAAGGAAGGTTTGGGTCTAGCTTAGTTCTGGGCCTATGGATCTATGGATCCTGACAGCCCATGCAGAGAGTAGGGCTGTGGGGAGGTCAAGGCACCCAGCCCTCCTTGCCTTTGGCCACCCATCAGAGTGAGGTGCTGGGCCCAGTGTAGTGTACCCCCTGGGTGACTTCGTAAAGTCACCCCTTATTCCCCTCTTTTTCCTTGAACAGAGCAGCTGTCCATGGGGGCCCCTGTGCTCAAAAGGCAGATTTTATTTATTTATTTATTTGTTTGTTTGTTTGTTTATCTATTTTGAGACAGAGTCTCCCTCTGTCACCCAGGCTGGAGTGCAGTGGT
This sequence comes from Sapajus apella, assembly GCF_009761245.1. NCBI lineage: Eukaryota > Metazoa > Chordata > Mammalia > Primates > Cebidae > Sapajus > Sapajus apella. The sequence goes on from NW_022437037.1 coordinate 6,018,627, forward strand.
ACGATCTCAGATCACTGTAAGCTCCACCTCCCAGATTCAAGTGATTCTCCTGCCTTAGCCTCCCAAGTAGCTGGGACTACAGGGACATGCCACCACGTCCAGCAAATTTTGTATTTTTGGTAGAGACAGGTTTTCACCATGTTGGCCAGGCTGGTCTCGAACTCCTAACCTCAGGTGATCCACCCACCTAGGCCTCCCAAAGTGCTGGGATTACAGGCGTGAACCACCACACTGGCCTCGAAAGGCAGATTTTAAACCCATCAGCTGCTGAGCCCTGGTTTTCGACCTACAGACCTGGTCGCCAGGAAGACCCATGGCTCATGCCTTCCAGTGGCTGGTGTCCCATTTCAGCCACCATGTAGCCCAGTCCTGGTCTGCATTAACCTCCCCCTACCCAAGATTCTGGCAGCTCTCCCGGCACCCAGATCCTGGCTGGCCACCGGCCATAAACCACCAACACCAGGGAGGCCCTGGCCTCATTTGCCATTGAGGTGGTGGAGGTCTTGGAACCTGGGCCAGACAATTTTGAGCCTGGTAGGACCTTAGAAAGCAAAGCCTTCACTGATGCTCCTACTCAGTGCCCCAGCCTGCAGGACCAGAGCCTCCCGCGGCTTCCCCGGGCCAGGTGGGCCAGGACTTGTGGGTGGCGTAATGGCAGCAGCACGCTGTCAATCACCATGCTCCCCCCATTCATCTTGTTGTTTCGTCCTGGGACTCCTCCTGCTAAACGCTCCCCGCCATGTATTGTCTCATTTCGTCCTGGGACCACCCTTGCTACAGATGAGTAGACCAAGGCTCTGAGAGAGGAAGGAACTTGTTCTTTTTTTTTTTTTTGAGACAGAATCTCACCGTGTCACCCAGGCTGGAGTGCAGTGGTGCGATCTTGGCTCCCTGCAACCTCTGCCTCCCGAATTCAAGTGATTCTCCTGCCTCAGCCTCCCGAGTAGCTGTGACTACAAGTGCCCACCACCATGCCTGGCTAAATTTTTTTGTATTTTTAGTAGAGATGGAGTTTCACTGTGTTGGCCAGGCTGGTCTCAAACTCCCGACCTCAGGTGATCCATCCGCCTTGGCCTCCCAAAATGCTGGGATTACGGGCATGAGCCACCACGCCCAGCCCGTACTTGTTCTTAATTAGCAGGGTGGACCCCCAGGCCAGAAGCACCAGGACCCCTCCTCACAGCCCCAGCCAGCGAGACTTGGACCCTACCTGTGACTCCAGAGCCTTCAGATTTAACCCTTCCCCATGAACTGCCTTCACTCCACAGGGAAAAAGAGCCTGTCGCCAGGCTGGGGCCAGGGGGAGGGCTGCAGATGAGAAGGGCTCTCTGGGCTAGAGGAGACCAGCTGGCCCCTCTCAGCTGGCTTCCTCAGCTGCTCCACAGAGCTGAGGCATGCCAAGGTCAGCACAGCCACCTCTCTCCAGCTCCCACCTGCCCTGGGGACCTGGCAATCCCCAGTTCCTCTCTCTTGCTGGAACTGTGACCTCTGACAGGTTTCAGATGGCTGCAGACCCTGGCATGGTCAGCACACGAGATGGCCGGCCACATACCTCCCCAGCCACCTCCTGGGAGGACCCAGCCCAGGGGAACAGCTGCCATGAAATTGGCAGGCAAGGGTAGAGCAAGGTTTTCTCCAGCCCTTCAGGCCCTGCCCCCCTTGGGCCAGGCAGCTCTTCTGTGCACCTGCTCAGCCCCCTCCTGCGCTGGCCAGGCATTTCCAGGGTTCGAGGCTCTCAGCCAGCCCTGCGGCTAATGAGAGGGGCCAGGAGAGGCCACAGTTCAAACCCTAGACAGAGAGACCAGACTGCGAGCAGCAACCCTGAAGTAGGCAGGAAAAGGTGGGGGGCGGGCCTGAAGTTCTGTTCTTTCTTCTTTCTTTTTTTTGTTTTTTGAGACAGAGTCTCACTCTGTCACCAGGCTGGAATACAGTGGCATAATCTCTGCTCACTGCAACCTCAGCATCCCAGGTTCAAGTGATTCTTCTGCCTCAGCCTCCCGAGTAGCTGGGACTATAGGCGTGTGCCACCACGCCTGGCTAATTTTTGTATTTTTAGTAGAGACAGGGTTTCACCATTTTGGCCAGGATGGTCTCAATCTCTTGATCTTGTGATCTGCCCGCCTCAGCCTCCCAAAGTGCCGGGATTACGGGCATGAGCCACCACGCCTGGCCAGCCGAACTTCTGTCGCCCAGGCTGGAGTGCAATGGCATGATCTTGGCTCACTGCGAACTCCACCTCCCAGGCTCAAGCGATTCTCCTGCCTCAGTCTCCCAAGTAGCTGGGATTATAGGCATGCAGCACCATGCCCAGCTAATTTTGTATTTTTAGTAGAGATGGGGTTTCTCCATGTTGGTCAGGCTGGTCTTGAAAATCCTGACCTCAGGTGATCCACCCACCTCAGCCTCCCAAAGTGCTAGGCTTACAGGCATGAGCCACTGCACCTGGGCCTCAAAGTTCTGTTCTTTCCAGGAAGGACTGTGTGGCATGGAACAGGCTGACTGCCTGGCATGGACAGTTAGGTGTGCCATAGTACCTTACCCCTGCAGCATGGGGGTCGGGGGTACGTGATGGGGCAAGACTCAAACACAGGTGACAGAACGTCATATGTAAACCATGTTACAACCTTTATTACATCTATGCTCTATAGATGGATGGAAGGGTCTGGAACAGTGGCTACCTCTGAGGGGCAGGTTCCAGGTGATTTAAACTCTAACTTTTGTTTTTTGTAATGTTCTGCAGTGAACAGCATCTACCTCTTCTTTTTTTTTTTTTTTTGAGACGGAGTTTTCACTCATGTTACCCAGGCTGGAGTGCAATGGCGCGATCTCGGCTCACCGCAACCTCCGCCTCCTGGGTTCAGGCAATTCTCCTGCCTCAGCCTCCTGAGTAGCTGGGATTACAGGCACGCGCCACCATGGCCAGCTAATTTTTTGTATTTTTAGTAGAGACGGGGTTTCACCATGTTGACCAGGATGGTCTCGATCTCTTGACCTCGTGATCCACCCGCCTCGGCCTCCCAAAGTGCTGGGATTACAGGCTTGAGCCACCGCGCCCGGCCTTTTTTTTTTTTTTTTCCTAGATTTTTGTTTCCATTTCTGCCAGCAGCTGTCCATGCTGATAAACACTGCAAAGTTTTCTAGGAAAGCTCCCAGCATCGGGCTGCAGTGGACTGTCATTGAGTCATAACCCCCGACCCTTATCCAGCCCTCCTTGTGGGCCAGGCATTTGCAGGGGACCAAGTCAGTCATTTGGTGGGACTTCCCTGCTTTAGCACTGAATGCCTTGTGTCCTAGGAAACTCCTCTGTCCCAGGGAAACCTTGTCACCCTGCAGGCTCTGTGCCAGGCTCCCTCTGGGAAGTGGGTGTCCATGAGCTTGGTCTCTGTTGGAAATAGATGCTCACAAAGAAAAATTAGCACTGAGACAAAGGATCTTTTAGCAACACAACTTTTACTTCCTGGACTGCAGGAAGGTACCCTCGCTAGCCATCGTGCCATGAGGGTACAGTGAACAAACGAAAGCAGACATATGTACTCCTTACGTACATTTGGGGTTGTTTTTACTGCCATGTCTCATCTCTGTTGACCGGAACCAGACCTCACATTTTAAACTAAACCCCGATTGGCCAACAACTTAAAACTTTTCTAAACAGCTAAAAGCAGTGGAGAGCTGGGACATGCCTGTGAGCACGTCCAGCACAGATATCTTGTTAAAGCACAAGGACATAGAATGTGCTACGTGTCTGTAAGCACGTCTGTAAGCACGGCGTGTCTCACAGCTACATAGGATAGGGCTTCACAAAGTTATTAGCACACTTGTGATTTATTCTTTAAAAAGAAAGAAAACTTTAAAAAGGAACTTTCCAGCCAGGCGCGGTAGCTCACGCCTGTAATCCCAGCACTTTGGGAGGCCAAGGCGGGTGGATCACAAGGTCAAGAGATCGAGACCATCCTGGTCAACATGGTGAAACCCCATCTCTACTAAAAATACAAAAAATTAGCTGGGCATGGTGGCGCATGCCTGTAATCCCAGCTACTCAGGAGGCTGAGGCAGGAGAATTGCCTGAACCCAGGAGGCGGAGGTTGTGGTGAGCCGAGATTGCACCATTGCACTCCAGCCTGGGTAACAAGAGCAAAACTCCAACTCAAAAAAAAAAAAAAAAAAAGGAACTTTCCTACTTCCCACAGTCTCGCAGGTGAGGAAAGTTAGGTGGCTTGCCCGAGGTCACACAGCTGAGGGCAGGAACGTCTCTGGCTGTGACGCCTGTGAGCTTTGTCACTGCACTGCACTGTGGCTGTTGCCTTCACTGTCCCTGAAGCAGGGCTTACAGGGGCTGTGACCTCACCGGGGTCACCAAGGTCACCTGAGGTGGTGAGGCACAGGGGGCAGGGCACAGGCTCCCTGCTGACTCTGCACCTGCCCTGGGGGTGCTGTCTGGCCTGCCAATGCCACCCCCACCCCAGGTCAGAGGGTGTGAGCTCCAAGGGCCTTCCTAAGGGTGGGAAGGGTTGACCCAGAAACCCCACATTGGCTGTCTGGGTGCCACAGCACTTTTTGGGAGGCAGAGGCGGGCAGATCCCTTGAGGTCAGGAGTTTGAGACTGGCCTGGCCAACATGGTGAAACCCCATCTCTACTGAAAATACAAAAATTAGCCAGCCGTGATGGTGGGTGCCCATTGTCCGAGCTACTCAGGAGGCTAAGCAGGAGAATCACTTGGACCCAGAAGGTGGAGGTTGCAGTGAGCCGAGATTGTGCCTCAGCCCTCCAGCCTGGGCGACAGAGCAAAACTTTGTCTCAAAAAAAAAAAAAAAAAAATGCCAGGCACGGTGGCTCATGCCTGTAATCCCAGCACTTTGGGAGGCTGAGGTGGGCAGATCATGAGGTCAGGAGTTCGAGACCAGCCAGGCCAACACAGTGAAACCCCTGTCTTTATTAAAAATGCAAAAAAAAAAAAAAAAATTTAGCCAGGCGTGGTGGCCTGTAATCCCAGCTACTTGGGAGGCTGAGGCAGGAGAATTGCTTGAACCCGGGAGGCGGAAGTTGCAGTGAGCCAAGATCTCGCCACGGCACTCCAGCCTGGGCAACAAGAGTGAAATTCCGTCTCAAAATAAATAAATAAATAAATAAAAGGGAAAGCGCCCACCTCTCTGGTTATGAACCTCAGGCCAGTAACTCAGCTAAGTTGAAGACTGCAGCTCTGTTTCTAGCCCCAGGGGAAAAAACCTATTAAACAAACAGCCTGGGCCCTTGCCTCCCCGAAGTGATGGTCTACACCGCAGACAGCGAGCCTTCCCCTCCCAACAGATTCCTCAGTGACTGCGGGGACGAGCCTGAAGCAGAGAGGCCAGGTGTTGAGGCATCACCTTTCAGGGCCTGAGCTGCCTGGAAGGTCGGGGCAGGTCCCTGGGGTGGTGGGTTGGGAAAGAGTGGAACCTTTCAAAAAGCAGGAGCAGCAGGCATGAGCGCCTCGAGCTTAAAGGGTTCATCTTGTCCTCTGTGAAGTGGGGATGACACAGTGCGGTTGCTGGGGAAACAGTGGGATTCCTCAAAGAGTCACTCATAGTTACTGTCATTACCAACCAGCGACCCCAATCCTGGGAGTTATCAAAAGAACTGAAGCAGGCAGCCACGTGCGTAGCAGCGTGAGTCACGGCAGCCGAAAGGTGCCGACAGCTCGATGGCCATCAGCAGATGAATGGATAAACAAATAGTGTGTGGCGCAGTGGCTCAGGCCTGGAGTCCCAGCACTTTGGGAGGCTGAGGTGGGGGGATAGCCTGAAGTCAGGAGTTTGAGACCATCTTGGGCAGCAAAGTGGGACCCTCATCTGTACAAAAATATATATATATTTTTTAATTAGCTGGGCAGGGTGGCACACCTGTAGTCTCAGTGACTCAGGAAGCTGAAGCAGGAGGACCTCTTGAGCCCAGGAATTCAAGGTTACAGTGAGTTATGATTGCACCACTACACTCCAGTCTGGGCAACAGAAAGAGACATCATCTCTGTCTCTCTCTCTCTTTTTTTTTTTTTTTAAGACAGGGTCTCACTGTGTCACCTCAGCCTCCTGAATAGCTGCACCACCACACTCAGCTAATTTGGTGTATTTTTTTTGTAGAGAAGGGGTTTTGCCATGTTGCCCAGGCTGGTCTCAAACTCTTGGACTTGTGCAATCCTCCAACCTTAGCCTCCTGAGTAGCTGGAACTACAGACACGTGCCATCACATATGGCTAATTTTTGTACTTGTATAGACAGGGTTTTGCCATGTGGCCCAGGCTAGTCTCAGACTGCTGGGCTCAAGCAATATGCTCACCTCAGCCTCCCAAAGTGTAATCTCATTACAAGTATGAGCCACCACGCTCAGCCAGAGACATCTATCTCATATATAAAAAAAAAAAAAAAAGGAGTTTGGACACAGTGGCTCACACCTATAATTCCAGCACTTTGGGAGGCTGAGGCAGGCAGATCACCTTAGGTCAGGAGTTCAAGACTAGCTTGGCCAACATGGTGAAACACTGTCTCTACTAAAAATACAAAAATTAGCCTGCCCCCTGTAATCCCAGCTACTCAGGAGGCTGAGGCACGAGAATTGCTTGAACCCGGGAGGTGGAGGTTGCAGTGAGCCAGGCTCACAACACTGCAATGCACTCCAGCCTGGGTGATTCTTTCTCAAAAAAAAAGGAAAGATGAGATAGTGGTCCGACCATACAATGGAATATTATTCGGCCATGAAAATGAATGAAGTACTGACACATGCTGCCACCTGGGCAAACCTTGTTAACATTAAGCTAGGGACAGGAAGGCAGACACAAAAGGTCACATATTGTCTGATTCCATTTATAAGTTTCTAGAGGAGGCAAATCCCCCGAGACAGAAAGAAAGGAAAGAGGGAGGGAGGGAGGGAGAGAGAGAAAGAGAGAGAAAAAGAGAGAGAGCGAAAGAAAATGCATATTATATCAAGGCATGAGAAAAACTGCATGAAAAAATTAAGCAAGGTGAGGGAAGAGAGCGTGGTTGGGGCTTTTACAAACAGTGTGGTCAGGGAAGGCTTCTCTGCCAAAGAAAGTGGCAATGGGAAGCGCAGGATATGCCAGGCAGTGGTGGACAGCAAGGGCAAAGGCCAGAGGTGGGACCATGCCTGGGGGGGTCAGTGTGGCTGAATGGCCTGATTGAGGGGTAGGAAGGGGAGACGAGGCGGGGAGGCATGGGGGGGCCTGGGCCTGGCTGGTGGCCCTGATGGCCCCTCTGTCTCCTGCCCACAGCCCTGCTCCTGGACATCATGACAGTGGCCGGCGTGCAGAAGCTCATCAAGCGGCGCGGCCCATACGAGACCAGCCCCAGCCTCCTGGACTACCTCACCATGGACGTCTACGCCTTCCCAGCCGGGCACGCCAGCCGCGCCGCCATGGTGTCCAAGTTCTTCCTCAGCCACCTGGTGCTGGCGGTGCCCCTGCGCGTGCTGCTGGTGCTCTGGGCCTTCTGCGTGGGCCTGTCCCGCGTGATGATCGGCCGCCACCATGTCACGGATGTCCTCTCCGGCTTCGTCATTGGCTACCTCCAGTTCCGCCTGGTGGAGCTGGTCTGGATGCCCTCCAGCACCTGCCAGATGCTCATCTCTGCCTGGTGAAGCGCCTGCCGGCCCACACAAGGCTCTGGGGGCAGGGCTGGCCCTAGAGAAGGGGCAGTGGGTGGCGAGGCGGCGGGGGCAGGCGGAGCAGAGCGGTCACCCCCACGTCGTCTTCCCCTCTTGGTGGGAGGCCGGTGACCCCAGGCCACCCCACCTGGTGATGAGCGTGTTTGGCAGTGCTGGGCCTCTTGCCCCTCTGCTTGGACTCTGGGTCCTTCTAGGCAGCTGGGACTCACCCGTGGGGACAGTCCTATTTAGCTTCTGCTCTGGGGACAGTGAAAACCAGGATGGTGGGAGGGGGCCGAGTCTTGTCTTGTCCTTTCATCGTCATGACTGTTGAGTCCTTGGCTGTGCCCATCACGCCACAGCTCGACGCCTGCCAAAATGCCCCCACCTACAGCCTGATGCAGGCGCCATAGCCATTAACGGTCATCGGCGGCTTAGGGCAGCACTTTCCAAAGGGTGTCCTGTGGGACACCAGCCCGTGAGACGCTTCTGCGGAAAAGGGGTTTTGTGGTTCAATATCTTTGGGAAGTGCTGCATGCTCTGTCCCCAAGCTGGACATTCACAAAGGCCGTTATTGCCGTAAAGGCTCTGACAAGTCCTGTAGAAAAAGCTTCTTGCTAAACCTTGTTGAACCCATGTTTCCTAAACTTATTTGACCACAAAACCCTCTTCTTGGGGAACAGCTATTAACCCCCAAGGAACCACTGGTTCCTCAAGCGCATTTTGGGAGCTGCTGCCAGACAGCTGCAGGGCCTGGGGCGTGAGCTGACTCTCCACCAGGGAGACCCGGTGCACACGCCACATCCCGGGGAAAGCACTGGCCACCACCCGTGGGCATCAATGAGGCTTTGGCCCCCAGGGGCCGGACTCTGTGTGACCTAATAGGTCGTTTCCAAGTCACCCGTTATGGATGTGCATTTCGTGTGACAATACAGATGACATGCAAATGGCCCTCTCCATGTGGTTTTTCCTTGTGCAATTCAATTGCTCCGGACGCACTGGCCTTGCTCACATGGGACCAGGTGGAGGGGTGGGGTAATTCTTCAGCCTGGTGCCAGGGTTAGGGGTCTCTGGGCACCGCTGGCCTGCTCCTGGCCTTTACCAGGCTGGCTGGTCCCTTCACCCTGGAGTGGCCGCCTGGTGCTTCTCCAGCCCCAGGTCTTGTGCTGGCTGCTCCCTGGAACCTAGGCAGGGACCGTTTGAGAAGCCCTCGCTGTGATGCCGATGGACCAGAGACCTCTCACTTCAGCCTCAGGCCTTCCCAAAGCCTCGCTGCCCAACTCCTGGCTACCCTGATCCCCATCCTCCAGGAAGTGGGCAAGTAACCAGACAAACACAGCCAAGCTACAAGAGCTGCCAGGAGGCAGGTGCAGGACAGTGAGGGCTCAGAGCAAAGGCCTGGAGCGCAGCCTGGGGGGACAGGGCAGGGGTCCCAGAAGGGGAAATCTGAGCCCAGATGGAGGGAATGGGTAGAGGGAGCCAGGAAGGAGGGGAAGAATGTTCTTGGGAGGAAAGAGGAGAGGGCCAGGAGGCAAGAGCCCCCGGGTCCTATCGCAGATCAGCAGGAGGCTCAGGGGACACCCCCAGCTCCCCGAGCCACACTTGGAGTGTGAGCGCTGGTCAGCGGCTCTCAACAGCCCTCTGATGTGGGGTCATCAACATGCCCATTCTATAGATGGGAAAATCGAGGCCCTGAGACTTGCCCAAGGTTGCCCAGCCAGGAGGCAGCACAGGGGGTGGGAGCCAGTCTGCCTGGCGGTGGCCAGCTGTCCTCAGCATTCCTTGGCTCTCAGCCACATCCTGCTGCTCTCTGCCTCTGTTCCCATGTGGCCTTCTCCCTGTGTCCGTGTCTGTCTTCCTGCCACTGCCTATGGTTCCCTTCCTATAAGAATAACAGTCATACTGGCTTAGGGTCTATCCCACTCCAGCAGAACTTCATCTTAACCCACTTCTTTTTTTCTTTTTCTTTTTTTGAGATGGAGTTTTGCTCTTGTTGCCCAGGCTGGAGTGCAATGGCACAATCTCGGCTCACTGCAACCTCCACCTCCTGGGTTCAAGTGATTCTCCTGCCTCAGCCTCCTAAGTGGCTGGGGTTACAGGCATGCACCACCATGCCTGGCTAATTTTAGTTTGTTTGTTTGTTTTGTTTTGTTTTGAGACGGAGTTTTGCTCTTGTTACCCAGGCTGGAGTGCAATGGCGTGATCTCGGCTCACCGCATCCTCCATCTCCCGGGTTCAGGGGATTCTCCTGCCTCAGCCTCCTGAGTAGCTGGGATTACAGGCATGTGCCACCATGCCCAGCTGATTTTTTGTATTTTTAGTAGCGACGGGGTTTCACCATGTTGACCAGGATGGTCTCGATCTCTTGACCTTGTGATCCACCCGCCTCGGCCTCCCAAAGTGCTGGGATTACAGGTGTGAGCCACTGCGCCCGGCTATTTTTTTGTATTTTTTAGTAAAGATGGGGTTTCACCATGTTGTCCAGGCTGGTCTCGAACTCCTGACCTCAGGTGATTCACCTGCCTCAGCCTCCCACAGTGCTGGGATTACAGGCGTGAGCCACCACGCCCAGCCCCCACATCTTAATCACATGGACAAAGACCCTACTTTCAAAGAAGGTCCCACCCATAGACACTGGGAATTAAAGCTTCAGCATATCTTGTTGGGAGGACCCAATTCAGTCCATAACCCACAGGACACTTTTGGGGAAGAAAACGTCTTCCCGTCCTAGCTGACCTCACTGGGACAGGCAGGGATACAGCTGCGCTGCTGTCGGTCCGAGGGGCATGCTGCCACAAAGAGACCTGCCGGCCAATGACAACAGGCAGGTGGGTCTCCCAGGCCCAACCTACAGGCCTACAGGCCCTGCCCCTGCTGCAGAGAATCCACATCTTCAATGGTGGTGGTTCAGCCAGAATGCCCTGCAGACAGGATCGAAGACCCTGCCCACCCTCCCAAGGCCCCCGCTTCTGTCTGAAGCCTCCTGCACATCCAGCCTTGCTGTGGATGGGGATCTGTAACTGGTCTTTGCCCTGAGGGATCTCAGGAGCGCTGGGTCCAGCTGGGCCACCACAGTGAAAACCCCCAGCGTCTAATCTTGACCAGGCTGGTGACTCATGCCTTGTAATCCCAGCACTTTGGGAGGCCAAGGTGAGCAGATCACTTCAGGTCAGGAGTTCAAGAGCAGGCCAGGCCAACATGGTAAAGCCTGTCTCTACTGAAAATACAAAAAATTAGCCAGGCACGATGGTACATGCCTGTAGTCCCAGCTACACGGGAGGCTGAGGCAGGAGAATCACCTGGGTGACACAGTAAGACTCTGTCTCAGGGAAAACAAAGAAACAAACAACAGAAAAAACCCAGCATCCAATCTTGAACCATGGCGGGTTAAAGTAGCTTCTGCCCATTCCCACAGTGCTGATGGCGGTGCCTTTCCAAGGAGCAGAAGGGTAAGGGTATCTTCCTTCTCCCTTCACCCCCGCCCTCCAGAATCCGTCATCCATGGCAGATCCAGCTCCATGTGTGGGCTGGGGACAGCTTCTGCCATCCAGAGCCCATATCCCCAGCAGGGACACAAATCCCCAAGGTTTCTGGTTCTGCAGGAGATGGCTGGGCGGTCTCTGGAGTCTTTAGGATGAGGAGGGGCTTCTGAAGGATGGAGGGCTCTGGGCAAATCCTCTAAAGCTTGGAAGGGACAGTGGAGCCCCAAGAGGGCCTGGCACACCATGAAGGGGAGAGGCTCCCGGAATGCAGTCAGCGCACTGCCTGGGAGCCACGTTCTGGGTGATAGCAGCAGCAGCCAGCACTGCCAGCACTTCCTGGCGGTGCTGACGTCCCCTCCGAGAGCGTGGTGTCCTTGTCAAACAGGGATGACAGGGGCCCCTTGGGGTTGATGTGTGACTTGGGGTACCTTCCACTTGCGAACCTGACACAGCATGGGTGATGCTCAGCGTGGGTCTCAGGGCTCCTGGCGTTGTTGCCCCTTGTGGCAAGGAAGAAACTGGGACAGGAGGTGCCAACATGGCTGTTAGCACAGCCCAGACAAGGGCTCTGACTCCTCCAAGGCTTTCTCTGGACTCGATGACTCTTACACCCTAGTGTGTCTCCAGAATCATCACTCTGCCTCAGCCTCCCGAGTAGCTGGAACTACAGGCATGCGCCACCATGGCTGGCTAATTTTTGTGTTTTTAATAGAGACAGGGTTTCACCATGTTGGCCAGGCTGGTCTCAAACTCCTGACCTCAGGTGATCCACCCGCCTTGACCTCCCAGAGTGCTGGGAGCCACATCCTGTGTGATGGCAGCGGCAGCCACTGCTGGCTCTGCCAGCCCCTTTCCATGAAGATCCAAGGGCCATGGGAGGAGCTGCCACCCTCGGATCCCAGATGACCCCTCTGGGGAAACCTGCGAGAGCAGAGCCGGAGAGAACAGGGAGGAGGCTGTGACTCCTGCAGGACCTGCCATCCTGCCCTGTTGCTGGACAGAGCCTGGGTGGGGAGGTCAACTCGGCTGTGTTGGTTGACAGCTTCCAGTGCCTGTCAGGGAACAAGACAGATGGTGTGTACCTACACAGGCATGGGTAATGTGCTCTGCTGAGCAAAGCCAGTAACTGCTCCCTTTTTAATTTAAGAGTTGGGGTCAGGCCGGGCGAGATGGCTCATGCCTGAAATCCCAGCACTTTGGAAGCCCAAGGCGGGTGGATCACGAGGTCAGGAGATCAAGATCATCCTGGACAACATGGTGAAACCCCGTGTCTACTAAAATCACAAAAATTAGCTGGGCGCAGCGGCACATGCCTGTAATCCCAGCTATTTGAGAGGCTGAAGCAAAAAAATCACTTGAACCTGGGAGTCGGAGGTTGCAGTGAGCCAAGATCGCGCCACTGCATTCCAGCCTGGTGACAGAGTGAGATTCTGTCTCAAAAAAAAAAAAAACATAGTTGAGGTCTCTTGGCTGGACACAGTGGCTCACTCCTATAATCCCGGCAGTTTGGAAGGCTGAGGCAAGTGGATCACCTAAGGTCAGGAGTTTGAGACCAGCCTGGCCAACATGGTGAAACCCCATCTCTACTCAAAATATAAAAATTAGCTGGGCATGGTGGCACACACTTGTAGTCCCAGCTACTCTGGAGGCTGAGGCAGGAGAATCACTTGAACCTCGGAGGTGGAGGTTGCAGTGAGCTGAGATCGAGCCACAGCACTCCAGCCTGGGTGACAGAGTGAGACTCCACCTCAAAAAAAAAAAAAAGAGTTGGGGTCTCGCTCTACTACCCAGACTGCATTGCAGGGGCATGATCACACCTCTCTGCACCCTCAAACTCCTGAGCTCAAATGAGCCTCCCGCCTCCCAAGTAGCTGGGACTACAGGCATGCACCACCACAGCGGCTAATATTTTTATTTTATTTTATATTTATTGAGATTGAGTCTCACTCTGTTGCCCAGTCTGGAATGCAGTGGCGTGATCAGCTCACTGCAACCTCCGCCACCCAGGTTCAAGCGATTCTCCTGCCTCAGCCTCCCAAGTAGATGGGACTTACAAGCATGCGCCACCATGCCTGGCTAATTTTTTTGTATTTTTAGTAGAGATGGGGTTTTGCCATGTTGCAGGCTGGTCTTGAACTCCTGACCTTAGGTGATCCACCAACCTCAGCCTCCTAAACTGCTGGAATTACAGGCGTGAGCCACCATGCCCAGCCTATTTTTATTTTTGTAAAGATGGGGTCTCATTATGTTGCCCAGGCTGGTCTCCTGGCCTCAAGTAATCCTCCTGCTTTGGCCTCCCAAAGTGCCAGGACTGCAGACGTGAGCCACCACGCCTGGTGATTGACATGCCCGTTCTATTTTCTTATGCTGAATTATAAATGGTTTTTGAATGGCAGCCGCTTCTGCATACCTGAGACACACCCTGCCTGGCCCTGGCGCATTACCCTTCTAAATATGGCTGGGTTGGCCTGGACAGATTGTGTTCCGGATTCTGGCATCGGTGTCCATGAGGCACGCTGGTGTCTGCTTCTTGATTTGGTTACCGGGGCCATGCTGGCCTCTTCTACAGTCTGAAAGAGTCTGTGCGGAATTGGTTTTATTTCCTTCTCCAGCCCTCAGACCCCAGCTCTCTGCTCTGTCTCTCGTTCCCAACCTCTTGGAAAGCACCCTCTTCTCAGAGCTGACATTCAGTTCTCGGCCATGATTTGAGGAGAGGAGTGAAGAGCGGGGCTCACGCCTCCCATGGGCCTGGCTTGTGCGACATCTTCCATATGCCTCATTGTGATGATTTTATCCCCGTTTTACAGATGAGGAAACCGAGGCTCAGAGAGGGAAACCCATTTCCCTAAGGTGGCCCAGCTACGATGTGGCGGAGCCAGGATCGGAAACCAGGCCTGAGTGGCCCCAGTGCAGAGAAGCCCTCGGGAAGAGAGACACACAGGGAGCCCGTCAACTTCGGAATGAGGCTGAACTGGGGAAGGACAGGCACAGGGAGGTGGGGTAGGGGTGACTTGGTTTTTCTATTTTTTAAATAGAGGGCCAACCCCCATTGTGCCAGGCGGCTGCCTTGCTGTCTCCGGCGGCCTTTTCCAGACTCCACGGGCCTCACCCTGGGCTGCACATTGGGTGTGGCAGGAATGGGGCCTGCTTCGTCCTTATGTGACCCCAAGAGGTCTCGACAAAGGTGACACCTCCTCCACCCCTGCTTGTTCCCACCCACACCCTCTTCTGCCATCAGACAGACCCCGCCCTATGGATTTCAGCCTTCTCTGCACCAGCTGGGATCCCCGGGGCCTGGCACTAACCCTGATTTTGTCCCATGCCCTCCTGCCACCCTGGTTTCTTCCTTCTCATCTCACCCACCCAGCATCACCACCTCGCGCCCCAGCTGTCATGCCCAACATAACCACGTCCCAGAATACAGAGAACGGGAGGCCAGAGACAGCCTGCTGGAATCATGACTATGGAAAACGGAAAGGGTGCTTTGAAATGTGTCGTTTTGCCCCCTGAGCTGGAGCCGAGAAGGTCTGAGGAGCGTGGAAACCACGGGAAATGCGTGGCTTGTTCTCAATTCTGATCTGGCCAAGGAGTCTGGGTCTGGAGGGTGGGCACCAGCAGCACAGCGTGTTGGGGAGGGTCTGTGCAGGGGTCTCTTTACTTTTTTGGTTTTTTTTTTTTGAGACTGAGTCTCACTCTTTCACCCAGGCTGGAGCACAATGGCACGATCTCGACTCACTGGAATCTCCACCTCCCAGGTTCAAGCCATCCCCCCATCTCAGCTTCCCAAGCAGCTAAGACTCCGGACAGCGCCACCATGCCTGGCTAATTTTGTGTTTTTAGTAGAGACAGGTTTTCACATGTTGGGCAGGCTAGTCTCGAACTCCTGACCTCAAGTGATCCGCCTGTCTCAGCCTTCCAAAGTGCTAGGATTATAGACGTGAGCCACTGCACCTAGCATAACTCCTTTTTTTTTTTTTTTCCCAAGATGGAGTCTTGCTCTGTCACCCAGACTGGAGTACAGTGGCTGAATCTTGGCTCACTGCAACCTCCGCCTTCCAGGTTCAGGCGATTTTCTTGGCTCAGCTTCCTGAGCAGGTGGGATTGCAGGCACACGCCACCACGCCTGGCTAATTTGTTGTATTTTTAGTAGAGACGGGGTTTCACCATGTTGGCCAGGCTGGTCTTGAACTCCTTGTGTGATCCGTCTGCCTCAGCCTCCCAAAGTGCTGAGATTACAGGCACGAACCATGGCTCCCAGCTCCATTCTTTTTTTTTGAGATAGAGTCTCACTTTGTCACCCAGGCTAGAGTGCAATGGTGTGACCTCGGCTCACTACAACCTCCGCTTCCCAGGTTCAAGGTATTCTTCTGCCACAGCCTCCCAAGTAGTTGGGACTACCTGTAAGTGCCACCACACCCAGCTAATTTTTTGTATTTTTAGTAGAGATGGGGTTTTGCCACGTTGGGCAGGCTGGTTTCGAACTTCTGACCTCAGGTGTTCCACCTGCCTTGGCCTCCCAAAGTGCTGGGATTACAGGAATGAGACTCACTCCTGGCCAGGAGTGTCTTTTCAAGCAGAAAGACTGGTTCATGGAGTAGTGGGAGAAGCCTTGGGCACAGCCCTGAGCACACAGCCTTCTGGAGGAGGCAGCCAGGGTCCCACCTCCAGCTGTGGGCTACAGAGCTTTACTCTCTGCGCGTCCAGCCACATGGGTTTGGGGGTCATTTCTTCTGTCTCCTTGAGCCTCCACTCTGTGCTTTGGGAAGGCCACTGGCTGGAGGCCCAGGGTGGGCTGAGGAGGCCAGGCTGGGGCTGGACAGGGCTGGGTAGTATACAGGAAAGAGCACACATGGGAGTCAGGCAGACCTGGGTTCAGATTCCCACCCTGACAGGCTGCTGACCTTTCTGAGGCTCAGCTTCTCCCTCTGTGAAATGGGGCTAATACTTGGCTTGCACCATTGCGAGGGTCAGAGACAGGGCAATGGGAGCACCCAGGCTGGCACGGAGGGTTGCTGGGGAATGAGCTGCTCCGGCCACTGCCCCCTGGCAAGGACCCTGAGTGTTCCCTGGGCATTTAGCGATGCTCTGGGGCTTGGACAGGTGGGTGGCAGGAGGGACCTGGAGAGCCTCGAGGCAGGCAGCTCACCCATGTCATGATGGCACCTGTCCCCTGGCCACAGTCTGCCTGGGTGCCTGGGTGTGCGGGTGTGGGCGGAGGTGTGGAGAGGAATCTCTATTCCTGCCCCCATGAGCCTGGCTTTTCTGGGAAGATCTCAAAAGAGTGTCCAAGGGGTAAGCACCTCTCAAGGGTGGCAAGCTGCGCTGCCTCCTTCTACAGATGCAAATGCCACCTAATCACAGCTCCCTCCAAAAACCCGCTCCCATCTCCATAGCAACCACAGGGCTTCGGGGCTCCTGGGCTCCTGGGCTCCTGGTCACTGTGGTTCAACTCCTAAGAGAGAGAGGGGCCCTGGGTTTGTCTGCCTCCAGCCCCAGGAAAGGGACGTTGGCTCCAGGAACTCATCTCAAGGTCAAAGAGGGCAGGGTGAGGGCAGGGTAGGGACAGGCAGGCTGCAAACAGTTCTGTTCTCTACCACTCGGGTCTGGACGATTCGGGGCAAGGGGGATGGAGGGACAGAGATGCAGCTCTGGGGGGGAGGGCCAGGGCTCAGCGCACATTCATCCTGCCTGCGGCTTCTACCTGCCCCATTCACAAAGGCTCAGGGAGGCAGCAGGGCAGGGGCCACAGTCGTGGCTGGCTCCGGGCGATCTCCCCATCTGTAAGATGCATTGATGCTCTGCACCGGTATGTGGAGAGGAGGCCTCTTTGGGAGGCTGAGGTGGGTGGATCACTTGAGGTCAGGAGTTCAAGACCAGTCTGGCCAACATGGCTAAACCCTGTCTCTACTAAAAATACAAAATTAACCGGACATGGTGGGGCATGCTTATAAAATATTAGCTACTTGGGAGGCTGAGTCAGGAGAAATGTTTTAAGCCAGGAGAGAGCTTACAGTGAGCCAAGATCGCACCACTGCACTCCAGCCTGGGCGACAGCAAGGGTCTATCTAAAAAAAAAAAAAAGGAGGCTCTGCTGGGCACGGTGGCTCATGCCTGTAATCCCAGCCCTTTGGAAGGCTGAGGCAGGCAGATCGCAATGTCAGGAGGTTGAGACCATCCTGGCTGAAACTGTGAAACCCCATCTCTACTAAAAATACAAAAAATTTACATAAGTAGAACATGTATGGATGTCTTAAAAGAAAGAAAAAAATACAAGAATTAGCTGGATGCAGTGGCACATGCCTGTAATCCCTGCTACTCAGGAGGCTGAGGCAGGAGAATTGCTTGAACCCCAGAGGCGGAGGTTGCAGTGAGCTGAAATTGCACCACTGCACTCCAGCCTGGGCAACAGAACAAAACTTCGTCTCAAAAAAAAAAAGAAAGTGAGGCGACTGGGCGTGGTGGCTCACGCCTGTAATCTAAGCACTTTGGAGGCCAAGACGGGCGGATCACCTGAGGTCGGGAGTTGAAGATGAGCCTGACCAACATGATGAAACCCCATCTTTTTATAAAATAAAATAAAAAAAAAAGAGGGGCTCCAGAGAGACGCCTTCCCCTTCCAGAAGGTGAGGACGCAGTGAGAAGGCCCCACGTATGAACCTGAGAGCAAACCCTCACCAGACACCAAATGTATGGGCACCTTGATCTTGGACTTTCCAGCCTCCAGAACTGTGAGAAGTCAATTTCTGTTGTTTATAAGCCACCTGGTCTATGGTATTTTGTTATCACAGCCTCAAGGGACTAAAGCAGTCCGGGAGCAATGGGGGTGGGGCAGCACCCTGAAATCCAAGTTCACAGGTGAGAGACACATGGGGCAGGGTGGACTCTCGGGAAAGGGTAGGCCCTGGGCCTCGTCACTGTCACTGTGAGGACCTGCGCCAAGAAGCAGCCCAAGGGCTACAGCCCCACCCTGGAGAGGTGGCCTTGGGACACAGTCTAGTGATCCCACAATCTCACACACTCACACACGCCCTGGGTCACGGCTCAGTCCCCTGGGTTCAGGTGGAGACATGCCCGCTTGCCTCACGGGCTCTTGGGAGCGGTGAAGGCCATCCCTGTGGTCAATGTTATGTTCAAGCAGCTCAGGCTGCTCTTATGGCTCTTTTTTTTTTTTTTTGAGACGGAGTCTTGCTCTGTCACCAGGCTGGAGCGCAGTGGCATGATCTCAGCTCACCAAAACCTCTGCCTCTTGGGTTCAAGCGATTCTCCTGCCGCAGCCTCCTGAGTAGCTGTGACTACAGGCATGCTCCACCATGCTCGGCTGTTTCGTATTTTTAGTAGAGATGGGGTTTCACCTTGTTGATCAGGCTGGTCTCAAACTCCTGACCTCAAGTGATCCTTCTGCCTTGGCCTCCCGCACTGTTGAGATTGCAGTCATGAGCCACCCTACCTGGCCCCCCAATCCAAATTCCTCTGCATGCATGCACACACGTTCTGAATAGTGAACTTCTCCATGCTGTTTGCTAATCTGCTCTTCCATGGACTAAGATGTCATGGACCTCTCTCCCTGTAGCTTTCATCCTCACCTATAGGATTTCCCTGCACTGAGCCCCGATCACCTTCTTAACCAGCCTCCAATGGATGGATGGCCCCCAACCCACGTGGCTGGAAATGCAGGCAGTGAAGCTCTGTGACCCACACAGAGGTGGGGCCCTGCCTGCCTCCTTAGGAGGGGGGCTGTGTGCCCAGGGCTCTCCCTGGCTTTTCTGTTAGGCTTCTCAAAGCTTTTCATGAGGCCAGACACAGTGGCTCACACCTATAACCCTAGCACTTTAGGAGGCCAAGGTGGGAGGATCACTTGAGCCCAGGATTTGAGAACGTAGCAAGATCTCATCTCTATCGAAAAAGAAAGAAAGAAAGAAAAAGCTAGCTGGGCCGGGCACAGTGGCTCACGCCTGTAATCCCAGCACTTTGGGAGGCCAAGGCGGGTGGATCACTAGGTCAGGAGTTCAAGACCAGCCTGGCCAATGTAGTGAAATCCCATCTCTACTAAAAATACAAAAATTAGCCAGGTGTGGTGGCGTGCACCTGTAGTTCCAGCTACTTGGGAGGCTGAGGCAGGAGAATCACTTGAACCTGAGAGGCAGAGGTTTCGGTTAGCCAAGATTACGCCACTGTACTCCAGCCAGGACAAGAGAGAAACTCCATCTCAAAAAAAAAAAAAAAAAAACAAACAAACAAAAAAAAAAAAAACTAGCTGGACATGGTGGGTGAGCCTGTAGTCCTGGTTTCTCAGGAAGCTGAGATGGGAGGATCCCTTGAGACCAAGAGGTCAAGGCTGCAAAAACAGTTCTTCACAGCTATAAACCACACTGCAGTAGAAATGTGATCTATCTTTGTGCATATCTGTGATTATTTCCTTAGGATACATTCCTGGGCCGGGAGCAGTGGCTCACACCTGTAATCCTAGCGCTTTAGGAGGTGGAGGCGAGTGGACTGCCTGAGCTCAGGAGTTCGAGACCAGCCTGGCCAACATGGCGAAACCTCATCTCTACTAAAAAATACAAAAAATAGCGGTGCATGGTGGTGTGTGCCTGCAATCCCAGCTACTCAGGAGGCTGAGGCAGGAGAATCGCTTGAACCCCAGAGACAGAGGTTGCAGTGTGCTGAGATTGTGCCATACATTCCAGCCTGGGTGACAGAAAAAAATCTGTCTTAAAAAAAAAAGAGAGAGAGAAAAAAGAGAAAGGAGATTAAGGACAGGACAGACACAGAAGAAATGCAACGGGAAGATCTGAGCAGAAGGCAGCCGTGCGCAAGCCAAGGAGGGAAGCCTCAAGAGAATGCCGCCACATCAGTACCGCGACCTCAAACTCTGAGCCTCAGAACCTCCAGCAGGTAAATGTCTTGTTTAAGGCCCCCAGTCTGTGGTCTTTCATTATGGAAGCCCTGGAAACACAAGTGGGCTGGCTGTCACCGGTCCCCATAGGAATGGAAAGGCTGGGGGGCGGGGGCAAGATTGAACGCACACCAGCCAAACGTGGGGACAGATCCACAGAGCAGAGCACTGCTCCGGGGTGTGACCTACACTATGCCAGTGGACCGGCCGCTCTGCTTCTGGGCAGTGCAGGAAGAGAACCGTGCGAGGAGTCCACCCTGGAGGAGATGTGTCGGCACAGACCCCGTCATGGCTTCCCAAGGCCCTGCCCAAGGGAAGCAGCTTCCCAGACCAAGGCAAGTCTCACCAGGACAAAGCCCCCGAGTCGTCAGCCCTTCCCTGCCTAGGCAAAACCTGGGAGGGTCAGGGAAGGGGATGGCAGGAGCTAGAAAAATCCACTGACTCCCACATCCACCACCATCTGGCTCCAGGAAGAAACAGAGCATCTGGCACCAGCTTTGGCCCATGGTGTTTATGTAAGCCACATGTGACCACACGTGGCCCAGGCAGCCCCTCGCAGGCTAGTGACCTGGCCTCGCCCCACCTGACTTTTCCTCACGTGTGAAATAAGCGTGATAATTGCAGGGCAGTTGGGGGGATGAGATGATGCTCAGAAAGCCCTGCTGCTCCCCCGGGGAGCCTTGGCCCACACTCACACACGAAGTCTCAGCAGCTGGCTTCGGCTCCTCACACGTAAAATTATATACGTGAGATCTCCAAGCGTCCCTGCAGCTTCCACGGTCCCTCCAAACATATACATATCCCATATCTAAACTTCATGCATGCATGCATGTGGTACAAACATGAAAACACACGTGTCCATATTTGCACACAGTTACATTTCTACATGCACCTAGATATAAAATGCACCTTTTGCCATGGGCCAAAAGCCAGGGCCAGACGTCCCATTTCTTCCTGGAGCCAGATGGCGTGGATCTGGGAGTTTCTGGGTTTTTCTAGCTTCTCCTATCCCCTTCATGACCCTCCTGGTGCGCACACAGCAAAACCTGTCCACAGGCTGTGTTCTGCTATACACCCACCCACATGGATATGTACACGCTTAGCTTTACCTGCATTCATGCAAATACTTTTTTTTTTTTTTGACACAAGGTCTCCCTCTGTCACCCTCAGGCGGGAGTGCAGTGGTGCAATCTCGGCTCACTGCAACCTCTGCCTCCCTGGGTTCAAGCGATTCTCCTGCCTCAGCCTCCCGCGTAGCTGGGATTACAGACATGTGCCACCACACCCAGCTAATTTTTGTATTTTTAGTAGAGATGGGGTTTCACCATGTTGCCAGGCTGTTCTGGAACTCCCAGCCTCAGGCGATCTGCCCTCCTCGGCCTCCCAAAGTGCGGGGATTAGAGGTGTGAGCCATCACGCCCGGCCATGCACAGATGCTTATACATACGTGTGTTCTTGCATTGCTGTACATGCTCATTTGCCTGCATGTTCTCTTGAATGCACATGTTTACATGTATTCTGCCAGATTTAGCAAATCAATATGCAGAATGCATTATTCGGGACATATGTGTACTAAAACATTATTTCATTTATCTGAAATTCAGTTTCACAGAGTGTCCTATATTTTATCCAACAACCTAATATGGATGTATGCATGCTCACACACAAAAACTCACGCAGCCAGCAGGGTCCCCCGGGCCCAGCTCAGGACATGCCGTTTTGCCAGAAGAATGTCCAAGCCCTTCTCTTTGCCTGATAATTAAACCCACAGATGCTCTCCTGGCCGCAGTGCAGCTCCGGGTCCCCATTTGCTGCATTTAATAACCTGGCCCCTGGAGGGGTGGGGCAAGCTTCCAACAGGAGAGCCTTGGGTTTGCTGGGATCCAAAGAACGTTTCTCTTGGCTGGGTGTGGTGGCTCATGCCTGTAATCCCAGCACTTTGGAAGGCCGAGGCAGGCAGATCACCTGAGGTCAGGAGCTCAAGACCAGCCTGACCAACATGGTGAGACCCCCGTCTCTACTAAAAATGCAAAAATTAGCCGGGTATGGTGGCACATGCCTATAATCCTGGCTACTCCAGAGGCTGAGGCAGGAGAATTGCCTGAACCCCGGGGGCGGTGGTGGCAGTGAGCTGAGATCTCATCATCACACTCCAGCCTGGGCAACAAGAGCAAAACGTCATCTCAGGAAGAAACAAAAGAAGAAAGAAAGAGAGAGAAAGAAAGGTTCTCTAGCCAGCAGCCCAGCTGTGCGGTCTGGCAGCAGCCGGGGCTCTGGGAACACTGGGGCCCCACCCGTAAGCTGAGGCCTGGAGCCTGGCCTCGAGGAGGGGTGTCCAGCTCGGGTGAGAGATGCAATCTCAGCCCCAGGGACCAGCTTGGCCTCTTCTCCATCCGGAGTTGCTTCTGCTGGTGGGAGACAGGTTAGGACAGGACAAGGATGCCATGAACGCTGCTTCCTCCATTCAACCCCTTCAGCGCGAACAGCAAGGAACGAGGTCCTCGGGGGACTTTAGCTTGGAGAGAGGGAGTCACAGAAGGCAGGACACAGCCCCGCCCCATCCATGAGACCTGGGCCCTCCTCTCCCATCTGCTCCTGTACCCCTGTTTAGGAAAGAAGAACCTCGATGCTGAGCCCTGGACCAGCAGATGTGTGATGAGTCTCTTGGGAGCCTCACAAGGAACACAGTGAATTTCTTTAGGCAATGATCTATTTCCTTGATTAATATGTGTTTTGGTTACACAAGAATGCTTTTTTATTATTTAACAAATTAGAACATATGGGCCTAACATGGTGGCTCATGCCTGTAATCCCAGCCCTTCGGGAGGCCGAGGTGGACAGACCACCTGAGGTTGGGAGTTCAAGACCAGTCTGAACAACATGGAGAAACCCTGTCTCTACTAAAAAAATAATAATAATGTAGAATTAGCCGGGCATAGAGGCACATGCCTGTAATCCCAGCTACTTGGGAGGCTGAGGCAAGAGAATTGCTTAAACCCGGTAGGCAGAGGTTGCAGTGAGCCAAGATCGCAGCATCGCACTCCAGCCTGGGCAACAAGAGTAAAACTCCATCTCAAAATAAATAAATAAATAAATAATGGAACATACAAGGAAACCAAAACCAAAAATATTTTAGTTATTCCTTTCAGACATTTTTTTACTCATTTGTAAAAATGTAAAATTTTTTAAAAATTGTAAGATGAAAAAAAATAAAATAAAAAAACTAAACACCAGCCAGGCACAGTGGCTCACGCCTGTAATCCCAGAACTTTGGGAGGTCAAGGCAGGTGGATAGTTTGAGCCCAGTAGTTCGAGACTAGCCTGGCCAACCTGGCAAAACCCTGCCTCTACAAAAAGTAGAACAATTAGCTGGGCATGGTAATGTCCGCCTGTAATCCTAGCTATTCAGGAGGCTGTGGTGGGAGGAGCACCTGAACCTGGGAGGCAGAGGTTGCGGTGAGCCAAGATCACGCCACTTGCACTCCAGCCTAGGTGACAAAGTGAGATCCTGCCTCAAAAAAAACCCACCTGTATCTTGACTTGTAGCAGCCTCATGGTGGTCCCTTGTATGGAAGAGCCATTTTTTTTTAAACGTTGCTCCTGGTTTTGTTTTGTTTAAATTGAGGTGAAATGCACATAAAAATATTAGGTTTGTGTGGCCGGGCGAGGTGGCTCATACCTGTTATCCCAGTATTTTGGGAGGCTGAGGTGGGTGGATCGCCTGAAGTCAGGAGTTCGAGACCAGCCTGACCAACATGGTGAAACCCTGTCTCTAATAAAAATACAAAATATTAGCCAAGTTTGGTGTCAGGTGCCTGTAATCCCAGCTACTTGGGAGGCTGAGGCAGGAGAATCACTTGAGCCCTTGAGGCAGAGGTTACAGTGAGCTGAGATCGTGCCACTGCACTCCAGGCTGGGCAACAAGAGCGAAATTCTATCTCAAAAAAAAAAAAAAAATTAGGTTGTTGCAAAAGTAACTGCAGTTTTTGCCATTACTTTCCATGGCTAAAACAGCAAATACTTTTGCACCAACATGATATAATGAACTATTTTTAAAATTTATTTATTTATTTATTTATTCATTTATTTTTTTATCTTTAAATTTAAGCTTTTAATGGAAAAGCTACCAATAAAATTAATGATACAATATATAGTAGGATTGACTGTTTATTTATTTATTTTTTTTGAGAATGTCTCACATTGCCGCCAGGATGGAGTGCAGTGGCGCAACCTCCAACTTCCTGGTTCAAGTGATTTTCCTGCCCCAGCCTCCCGAGCACTGGAATCACGGGCACATGCCACCACACCCAGCTAATCTTTGTATTTTTCGTAGAGATGTGCTTTCACCACACTGGCCAGGATGGTCTCGATCTCCCAACCTCATGATCTGCCTGCCTCAACCTCCCTCATTTATTTTCATTATTTCTTTTTTTGAGACAGTCTCACTCTATGGCCCAGGATGGAGTGCAATGGGTGCCATCTTGGCTCACTGAAACCTCTGCCTCCCAAGTTCAAGTGATTCTCCTGCCTCAGCCTCCCAAGTAGCTGGGATTACAGGTACATGCCACCATACCCGGGTAATCTTATAGTTTTAGTAGAGATGGGGTTTCCCCATGTTGGTCAGGCTGCTCTTGAACTCCCGACCTCGTGATCCGCCCACCTCGGCCTCCTAAAGTGCTGGGATTGCAGGCATGAGCAAACCCAGCACCACACCCGGCCTGTTTTGGATTCTTTTGGTGCATACCCAGGGATGGACTTGCTGGTTCATACGGGAACTCTACGTGTCACATTCTGAGGAGCCCTCATACTGTTTTCCACAGCATCTACACCATTCCCATCAGCAAAGTACAGTGGTTCCAGTCCCTCCTCATCCTTGCCAACACTCGTTATTAACTTTTTTTTTGAGACAGAGTCTTGCTCTGTCGCCAGGCTGGAGTGCAGTAGTGCAATCTCAGCTCACTGCAACTTCCGCCTCCCAGGTTCAAGCGATTCTCCTTCCTCAGCCTCCCGAGTAGCTGGGATTACAGGCACCACCACACCTGGCTAATTTTTGTATTTTTAGTAGAGATAGGGTTTCACCGTGTTGGCCAGGCTGGTCTCGAACTCTTGACCTCAAGTGAGCCACCCGCCTCAGCCTCCCAAAGTGCTGGGATTGCAGGCATTATGAACCTGTTTTTCCATCATAGTTATCCTAGTGGGTGTGCAGTGGACTCCCAAGCTTTCTGTAAGCACAAGTAATGCCATTCTAATCCTCCTATCCTGCATCTCTTTGTGAAGTTGCCTTATTTTGTTGTGTTAAACTCCTGGCAATGTAATTGTTAGACCCAGGAGGGCGTGTATGCAAGTGAGCGTAGGTATTTTTTGGGTAAGTTTTTTGGTGAGTATTATTTTTGGCTCACCAGAGAAGTCGCACAAATTTATTCTTTCTCTAGCCAGTTAAGAGAGAATCATGGGCCGGGCGCGGTGGCTCAAGCCTGTAATCCCAGCACTTTGGGAGGCCGAGGGGGGTGGATCACGAGGTCAAGAGATCGAGACCATCCTGGTCAACATGGTGAAACCCCGTCTCTACTAAAAATACAAAAATTAGCTGGGCATGGTGGCACGTGCCTGTAGTCCCAGCTACTCAGGAGGCTGAGGCAGGAGAATTGCCTGAACCCAGGAGGCGGAGGTTGCGGTGAGCTGAGATCGCGCCATTGCACTCCAGCCTGGGTAACAAGAGCGAAACTCCGTCTCAAAAAAAAAAAAAAAAAAAGAGGGAATCATTAAGAAAGCAGGAGGTGGCCGGGCGTGGCGGCTCATGCCTGTAATCCCAGTCTTTGGGAGGCCGAGGCGGGTAGGTCACTTGAGGTCAGGAGTTTGACACCAGACTGGCCAACATGGTGAGAAACCTTGTCTCTACTAAAAATACAAAAATTAGCCAGATGTGGTAGTGGGCGCCTGTCATCTCAGCTACTCGGGAGGCTGAAGCAAGAGAATCACTTGAACCCAGGAGGCAGAGGTTGCAATGAGCCAGGATTGCACCATTGCACTCCAGCCTGGGCAACAGAGTGAAACTCCATCTCGAATTAAATTAATAAATAATAAAATTTAAAAAGTAAGAGGTTTTTAAAATCTGTATGATTGTTGTCAATCTGATAGTAAACATTTACATTCCTTTGTTTTATTTTTGCCATTTATAACTAATATGCTAAGAAGCCTGTTATGAGCTAAATTATATCTCCCAAAATTCATCTGTGAAGCTCTAAAGTACCCCAGTACCTTAAAATGTGACTGTATTTGGAGACAGGGCCTTTTTTGGAGGGAGGGGCTCGGGGACGGAGTCTTGCTTTGCCGCCCAGGCTAGAGTGCAGTGGCATGATCTCGGCTCACTGCAACCTCCACCCCTCAGGTTCAAGCTATTCTCCTGCCTCAGCCTCCCGAGTAGCTGGGATTACAGGCGCACACCACCAAGCCCAGCTAATTTTTGTATTTTGGGTAGAGACAGGGTTTCACCATATTGGCCAGGCTGGTCTCCAACTCCTGACCTCATGATCCACCTGCCTTGGCATCCCAAAGTGCTGTGGTTACAGGTGTAAGCCACCACACCCAGCCGGAG
Organism: Sapajus apella; assembly: GCF_009761245.1. Lineage (NCBI taxonomy): Eukaryota > Metazoa > Chordata > Mammalia > Primates > Cebidae > Sapajus > Sapajus apella. The sequence goes on from NW_022437037.1 coordinate 6,045,230, forward strand.
GCAGGGCCTTTGAAGAATAGATGACATTAAAACGAGGCTGTCAGGGTGGCCCCGATCCAATCTGACTGGTGTTCTAAGAAGATGAAACTTGGACGCACAGAGACACCCAGGACACAGAAACACTGAGGAAAGGGCTTCTGAGGACATGGTGAGAAGGCGGCTGTCTGCAAGCCACGGAGCGAGGCCTCAGGAGAAACCAAACCTGCTGACACTTTGATCTTGGACTTCCAACCTCCAGAGCTGTGAGAAAATAAAATGTCTGTTGTGTAAGCCACGCAGTCTGTGGGATTGAATTATGGCAGCCCTGGGAAACGAAACACTTCTCTCAGCTTATTCACCGTCCAATGTGTTCCCCGTGCACGGCCCAGCCCCACAGTCCGCCCTTCCCTTATCAGGGAGCTGAGGGAACAGAGCCCCACACCCCTGCCAGTCAGCAGCTGCCATGTAGACAGCTAGACCCTGATGCTGCACAGAAGTTCCCTGGAAGCAGGTGGCCTCTCTCAGGATCTGTAGAATACAGCAAAGGCTTTAATCATTTTTAGTAAATACAGAAGCCCAGGCCAGGCACTGTGGCTCACGCCTGTAATCCCAGCACTTTGGGAGGCCAAGGTGGGTGGATCACGAGGTCAGGAGTTCAAGACCAGCCTGACCAACATGGTGAAACCCCGTCTCTAATAAAAGTTAGCTGGATGTAGTGGTGCTCACCTGTAATCCCAGCTACTCAGGAGGCTGAGGCAGGAGAACAACTTGAACCCAGGAGGCAGAGGTTGCAGTGAGCCAAGATTGTGCCACTGCACTCCAGCCTGGGCGACAGAGCAAGACTCTGTCTCAAAAATAAATAAATAAAAAAAAACAGGCTGGGTGCGATGGCTCACACCTGTAATCCCAGCACTTTGGAAGGCCGAGGCGGGCGGATCATGAGGTCAAGAGATTGAGACCATCCTGGTCAACATGGTGAAACCCCGTCTCTACTAAAAATACAAAACATTAGCTGGGCATGGTGGCGCGTGCCTGTAATCCCAGCTACTCAGGAGGCTGAGGCAGGAGAATTGCCTGAGCCCAGGAGGCGGAGGTTGTGGTGAGCCGAGATCGCGCCATTGCACTCCAGCCTGGGTAACAAGAGCGAAACTCCGTCCCAAAAAAAGAAAAATACAAAAATTAGCTGGGCATGGTGGCATGCACCTGTAATCTCAGCTACTCAGGAGGCCGAGGCAGGACAATCGCTTGAACCCAGGAGGCGGAGGTTGTGGTGAGCCGAGATCATGCCATTGCACTCCAGCCTAGGCAACTCTATCTCAAAAATAATAAATAAATAAATAAATAAAAATAAATAAATAAAATAAAACAAAAGCTGAGGCCCCTCAAGCACTGCAATTTGAGCCACTCGTGTGCGACTAGAAGCCCGGGCCCCTCTGCTGTTTCCCAGGCTCCTCACTGTTGAGTGACTCTGCCATGACCCCTCAGGGGCTGATGTGTTAGGTTCCCCTGCAACCAACTGGCCTGGCTGGCTTTGTTTCTAGAGTCCTCCTGGTCCCCCTCAAAAGCTTCCCTGCACCAGCCTGGCTGCCACACCCTCAGGGGCATGTGGTGTTACGGCCTCTGTGTGCCTTGCTGGGCCCAGCTGCCCCTACGTTCCCCATCTGCTGCTTCTGGTTTACCAAGGGCTGGAAAGGCAGGGCCCCAGGCTGGAGGGTTTGTGCAGAGGGAAGCGGAGTTGCGCAGGGCCTGCAGGCTCCCCTGTGATCAAGTGGACCTTGGAGAGCGTGGACCTTGGAGAGCGTGGACCTTGCACCACTGGCTTTGACGTTGCTGAGCACAGGCTACTCGTTGCGTCTGTCCTTGGCTGTGGGTGGTTCATGAATCCACGTGAAGGTGTGAAACTGTGGCGCCTAAGCGCACGTGTTGAGGTCATACAGCTTGGGATCCAACCCTGTTCTTCTGCTTAGGACAGTGTGACCCCAGACAAGTGACTTCATTCATCTAAGCTTCTGTTTCCTCATCTGTACCATGGGAATAACAGCGGCATCTTGTTCCCAGAGTGCCGATGAGGACTGAACGTGCTTGTCTGTGTAGAGACTGGCTCTGCCTGCTGTCCACCCAGGCTGGAGTGCAGTGACGCGGTGTTAGCTCACTGCAACCACCACCTCCTGAGCTCAAGTGATCCTCCAACCTCAGCCTCACAAGTAGCTGGGACCACAGACATGCGCCACCATGCCTGGCTAATTTTTTGCATTTTTGGTAGAGATGGGGTTTTACCATGTTGCCCAGGCAGGTCTCGAACTCCCGAGCTCAAGCAATCCACCCACCTCAGCCTCCCAAAGTGCTGGGATTTCAGGCATCAGGCACTGTGCCCAGCCACCTGCTGTTTAATTAGTGCTAACTCTGTGTGTGTGTCTGTGTGTGTGTGTGTGTGTGTGTGTGCGCGCACGCGCGTGTATGTGTCCCACAGAGAGAGTTTCAGCGGTACCTAGCAGGGGCTAGGCTCTGTACTAAGCCCTTACACACACTGCCACGTGAAGGAAGAGCTTCCACCATCTATCATTAAGGATGGGAAACCTGAGACTCAGCCAGGCTTACTGACGCTTCCAGCGTGCAACCCAACTACCTGATCTGTGTCTCCAAACCCGAAGCCACCCACTACCCAGCCTGACTCAAGTATTGCAGGAAGGAGATGGATTTTCTGCAAAATAAGAAAACCCAAGCCCTCAGGCCTGCACTCCGCTCCTTTGTTCCTTCGGGAGCTGGGGCCCTCCCCCGTGGCAGGTGGCGGTCACAGGGTGCTGTGAGACCCTCTGCAGAGGAATCCTCCGGCCTCTGGCCAAACCCCCAGCCCCCTCCCCCAGCCACATCCTGGCTCCTGGGAGCAAACATTAGCTGTCCCTGTCCCCACCCACCCTTACCCCCAGCAGGAGGGTCTCCTGAGAAAGGCCACGGTCCAGCCCTGAGGGTGGCTGGGCCAGCCCAACTGCTGTTTTCTCAAGCTGCCTGAAGAAACAAGCCCTGCGTCCGGCCTTCCTGCTGCGATAACCCTCTTCCTGCCCCTGCGCCCCCCCCCAACTCGGCCAGAAAATGGCAGGTTTTCCTTCCCCTCCTTACAAGGGAGGCCGGGGCTGGAATGCATCCCTTGATAACAGGCTCGTGAGGGGCTTGGCGTAGGGTGGGCTACCGGTCGTGGGCTCTCAGACACATATGGGGCTGACTGATAAGGGCCCTGCCGGCTGTCTCCGCTGAGGCCCCTCTTGACAAGCTGTGGGCAGAACTTGGGGAGGAGTTGGTGTTCAGAGTCCCCTGGAATCCATCAAACTTGCAGGGAGCGGGGCCGGTGCAGTGGCTCACACCTGTAATCCCAGCACTTTGGGAGGCTGAGGCGGGTGGATCACCTGAGGTCACAAGTTAAAGACCAGCCTGGCCAACATGGTGAACCCCATCTCTACTAAAAATGCAAAAATTAGCTGGGTGTGTTGGTGCACGCCTGTAGACCCAGCTACTCAGGAGGCTGAGGCAGGGGAATTGCTTGAACCCAGGAGGCAGAGGTTGCAATAAGCCAAGATCATACCACTGTACTTCAGACTGGGTGGCAGAACAAGACTCTGTCTCAAAAATTGGCCAGGCGCAGTGGCTCACACCTGTAATCCCAACACTGGGAGGTCAAGGCGGGAGGATCACCTGAGGTCAGCGGTTCAAGACCAGCCTTACCAATATGATGAAACCCTGTCTCTACTGAAAATACAAAAACTAGCCAGGCGTGGTAGCATGTGCCTGTAATCATAGCTATTTGGTAGGCTGAGACAGGAGAATTGCTTGAACCCAGGAGGTGGAGGTTGCAGTGAGCCGAGATCGTGCCGTTGCACTCCAGCCTGGGTAACAGGAGCGAAACTCCGTCTCGATTAAAAAAAAAAAAAAAAAGGGCCTGGTGTGGCGGCTCACGCCTGTAGTCCCACCACTTTGGGAGGTTGAGGCAGGTGGATCACGAGGTCAGAAGTTCAAGACCAGCCTGGCCAAGATGGTGAAACCCCATCTATACTAAAAATACAAAAAATTAGCCAGGCGTGGTGGCAGGAGCCTGTAGTTCCAGCTACTCAGGAGGCTGAGGCAGAGAATTGCTTGAACCTGGGAGGCACAGGTTGCAGTAAGCTCAGATTGTGCCATTGCACTGTAGCCTGGGCGACAGAGTGAGACTCTGTCTACAAAATAAATTGTGCAGGGAGGACAGCCTTGGGTGGACCCTGTGTGTGCATGGGGGTGGGAGTGAGGGGAGGGAGACCCAGTCACTGTCCTCAGGGGCTCACAGTGTAAGGGCCGCTGGGGTCACAGACGGGAAAAGAGGAATTTGCTAGGTACAAAGTTGGTGGTTTTTTTTTTTTTTTTTTTTTTGAGACAGGATCTCACTCTGTCACCCAGACTGGAGTGCAGTGACACAATCACGGCTCACTGCAACCTCTATTTCCTGGGCTCAAGCGATCCTCCTGCCTCAGCCTACAGAATAGCTGAAACTGCAGGCATGCAACACCATGCCTGATTAACTTATTAATTTTTTGTAGAGATGGGGGAGTCTCACTTACCCAGGCTGGTCTCAAGCTCCGGGGCTCAAGGAATCTTCCTACCACTGCCTCCTGAAGTACTGGGATTACAGGCATGAGCCACTATGCCCAGCCTGAAGTTATTTTATTCACCCATTAATTGCTTGGACAAATCCTGTGGATGCCATACTGAATGAAAGAGTCTAGAATGAAGGTTAAGAATCAGGGCTCGGATACAAGCCAGGCCCAGATTCGAGGCCTGGCTCCATCACTTACTGACAGGTGAGTTGCCATGCGAGACTCCATTTCCTCATCTGTAAAATGAGGAGAACCAGCAGGGTGCGATGCCTCACGCCTGTAATCCCAGCAATTTGGGAGGCAGAGGCAGGTGGATCACTGGAGGTTAGGAGTTCAAGGCCAGCCTGGCCAACATGGTAATACTCTGTCTCTGATAAAAACACAAAAATTAGCCAGGTGTGGTGACCCATGCCTGTAATTGGGAGGCTGAGGCAGGAGAATCGCTTGAACCTGGGAGGCAGAGGTTGCAGTGAGCCGAGATTATGCCACTGCATTCTGGCCTGGGCCAACATGGTGAAACCCCGTCTCTACTAAAAATACAAAAAATTAGCTGGGCATGATGGCGCGTGCCTGTAATCCCAGCTACTCAGGAGGCTGAGGCAGGAGAATTGCCTGAACCCAGGAGGTGGAGGTTGCAGTGAGCCGAGATTGCGCCATTGCACTCCAGCCTGGGTAACAAGAGCAAAACTCTCTCTCAAAAAAAAAAAAAAAAAGAAACTCCATTAAAAAAAAAAAAGAAGAAGAGAACCAAGTACCCCCCTGAAAGGCACCTCATGAGGATTTGGGGAGATGGCATATACGATGCATTTAAAGCAGCTTGGTGCCTGGGAAGCACTCAGTAAATGTTTTTTTGTGTGCTTTGTTTTAGATGGAATGCTCTGTCACCCAGGCTGGAGTGCAATGGCACGATCTCAGCTCACTGCAACTTCTGCCTCCTGAGTTCAATCGATTCTCCTGCCTCAGCCTCCCAAGTAGCTGGGATTACTCGTGCCTGCCACCACGCCCAGCTAATTTTTGTATTTTTAGTAGAGATGGGGTTTCACCATGTTGGCCAGGCTGGTCTCGAACTCCTGACCTTAGGTGATCCACCAATGTTGGCCTTCCAAAGTGCTGGGATTACAGGTACAAGCCACTACGTCCAGCCTGTAAATGGTTTTTAAACCATGAGTGCTGGGCAGGCGTGGTGGCATCAGGAGGGAGGATCCCTTGATCCCAGGAGTTTGAGACTCCTGGGCAACATAGCAAGACCCAGTCTCTTCAAAAAATTAGCCAGGCATGGTGGCATGTGCCTGTAGTCCCAGCTACTCAGGAGGCTGAGGCAGGATGGCTTGAGCCTGTGAGAGCAAGGCTGCAGTGAGCCTTAATGGCACCACTACACCCCAGCCTGGGCGACAGAGCAAGACTCTGTCTCAAAACACAAAACAAAACAAACCCACAAAAACCGTGACTGCTGGAATCCCGAGGTCTAGGAGATGACGTGCTCCCCGCTCCACCTGCCTCTGCAGGACTTCGTGTGGGTTGGGAGCAGCCATGAGTGCAGTGCCCGGGCCCACAGGGCAGCTTCCTGGAGCCTGGGCTGGGAAGGGTTAGGAAGGGCAGAGCCAGGAGCAGGGAGCCTCTCTCCCGGGGCGCTGGCTTTTGTGTATGAGCTTAGTCCCGTCCTCTGCAGACCAACCCCCTCGGCTGTCATGGCTGCCCCCCATGGATCCCTCACCCCAAGTCCAATTTCTCTTCCAGTTAGCCAGGGCCCATCCATGTGACCAGAGTTTCCCAGACTGGATTCCAAATGGCCAGGAGAGCTCAATCCCAGGCCCTGCTTATGTCCAGCTCTGGCCGAGCTCAATCAGTTGAGGCTGCTGGTGGGGGCCTCTGGGCACAGGCAGTGAGCTCTGTAAGAGAGGGGCGGGACCACCCCCTGCTGTAGGACCCTAGCCTCCCGGCCAGGGCCCATGTATAGCAGGTCCTCAAAAACGCATTTTCTAGGCCAGACACAGTGGCTCACGCCTGTAATCCAGCACCTCGGAGGCTGAGGTGGGAGGATCACCTGAGGTCAGGAGTTTGAGAAGAGCCTGGCCAACATAGTAAAATCCCGTCTTTACTAAGAATACAAAAATTAGCCTGGTGTGGTGGTGGGCGCCTGTAGTCCCAGCTGAGGCAGGAGAATTGCTTGAACTTGGGAGGCAGAGGTTGCAGTGAGCTGAGATCGCACCACTGCACTCCAGCCTGGGTGACAGAGCAAGACTAGGTCTCAAAGAAAAAAAAAAGCATTTTCTAGAAGGACAGCTCTTGCTTCTTAGCCCTTCCCATACATCAGACCATTAGGAACACTCTAATTACAGCCGGGGCAGGACAGGTCTTGTCTCCATTTCACAGTCAGTCTAGGGAAGTGCCTTGCCCCAGGCCACGTGGCAGCTCAGGCCTATGAGGCCCCAGCCAGGGGTGGGCAGTGCAGGTGGGGGGAGAGGGTGCCGGGGGAGTTAAGAATATCCCTGCAGCGCTCCACCTCTGGGTCTTGTGATGCCGAAACTCAAGAGCCCCCTGACTCAGCAGGATATTAATAAGCCTGGGCGGCTCCCAGGGGGCTGGGCTCTGCCAGGGGCTGGAACAGAAGTACTTCCAGCCCTGCGGTCCGGATCCCCCTCCCCATGGCAACACAGCCCCACCCCTACTCCTTCCCCAGGTGCCCCCCAGCAGCTCCATAGCCCAGAGTCTCCCAGAAGAAATTAATGTGGGGGAGCCCCTGACTCCCTGCTGAGCATATGGGCAAATCTCAGGGAGATGAAGGGACCCCCTACCAGAAGGGACCCAGGAGGAAAGACAGAGCCAAGCAGCCTGGGAGACAGGAGGGGTTCAAGAAGCCAACAGTGTGGGCGTTGGGGTCAGGGCTGAGTTGCAGCCCTGGCGCTCCCATGTCTAAGGAGCGCACTTGGGACAAACCACTTAACAACTCTAAGTCTCCGTTGTTTCTTCTCCCTCCCTCCCTCCCACCTTTCCACCTTTCCTTCCTTCCTTCTAGCTCTCTTCCTTCTTTTCTTCCTGTCTTTCTTCCTTCCTTTCTCTCTCTCTCTTTCCTTCTCTCTCTCTCTCTTTCTTTCTCTCTCTCTCTCTTTCCTTCTTCTGAGACAGAATCTCGCTCTGTCGCCCGGGCTGGAGCACAGTGATGCAATCTCAGCTCACTGCAACCTCCACCTCCTGGGTTCAAGTGATTATTCTGGCTCAGGCTCCCAAGTAGCTGGGACTGCAGATGCCTGTCACTATGCCTGGCTAATTTTTGTATTTTTAGTAGAGATAGGGTTTCACCATATTGGTCAGACTGGTCTCGAACTCCTGACCCTGTGATCTGCCCACCTCAGCCTCCCAAAGTACTGGGATTACAGGCATGAGCCACTGCACCTGGTCCTTTTTCTTTCTTTCTTTTTGAGACAAGGTCTCGCTCTGTCACCCAGGCTGGAATACAGTGGCACAATCATAGCTCACTGTAGCTTTGATCTACCAGGCTCGAGAAATCCTCCCATCTCAGCCTCCCAAGTAGCTGGGACTATAGGCCTGTGCCACCGCACCCAGCCAAAATTTGTAGTTGTTTTCGTAGACACGGGGTCTCACTCTGCTGCCAAGGCTGGCCTCAACTCCTGCTCTCAACTCCTGTGGCCTCGGCCTCCCAAAGTGCCGGGACTGCAGGCATGAGCCACACACCACCCGGCCCGAGCCTTGGTTCGTTTGTTTGTTTGTTTGTTTGAGACTGAGTCTCACTCTGTCACCCAGGCTGGAGTGCAGTGGCGTGATCTTGGCTCATTGCAACCTCCGCCTCCCAGGTTCAAGCAATTCTCTGCCTCAGCCTCCCAAATAGCTGGGATCACAGGCACCCACCACCACACTTGGCCAATTTTTTTTGTATTTTTAATACAGACAAGTGTTCACCATGTTTGCCAAGGCTAGTCTTGAACTCCTGACCTCAGGTGATTGATCCACCTGCCTTGGCCTCTCAAAGTGCTGGGATTACAGGCGTGAGCCCCTGGCTCGGCTTTTTTTTTTTTTTTTTTTTTTTTTTGAGACGGAGTTTCCCTCTTGCTGCCCAGGCTGGAGTGCAATGGCGTGATCTCGGCTCACCGCAACCTCCGCCTCCTGGGTTCAGGCAATTCTCCTGCCTCAGCCTCCCGAGTAGCTGGGATTACAGGCACGCACCACCATGCCCAGCTAATGTTTTTTGTATTTTTAGTAGAGACGGGGTTTCACCATGTTGACCAGGATGGTCTCGATCTCTTGACCTCGTGATCCACACGCCTCGGCCTCCCACAGTGCTAGGATTACAGGCATGAGCCACCGCGCCCAGCCTTGGCCTTTTTATTGTTGTTGTTGAGACGGAGTCTCGCTCTGTCGCCCAGGCTGTAGTGCAGTGGCTCCATCTTGGCTCCCTGCAACCTCCACCTCCTGGGTTCAAGTGATTCTTACCCCTCGGCCTCCCAAATAGTGATGGGGTTTCCTCTCTTTTTAGTAGAGTCGGGGTTTCACCATGTTGGCCAGGCTGGTCCTTGGTTTCTTCATGTGTAAAGTGGGGTGGTAACAGTACTTTGTTTCTAGTTTTGCTGGGCGGAGACAATGAGGCAGCTGTCCCGAAGGGCAAGCCTTGGGAAGGAGCCCTCACCGTCCTGTCACTGCCGCCCAGGCTGGTCTCAGCGGACCCGGTTATCAGCGCCACTCTGGGTTTAGTTTCTGTCCCACAGCGCTCTCTAGTGGGAAAAGGTGGTCATTGCAGGGGCATCCTACCCGGGTAGCCAGGGGACTTTCCTATCCCAAATAGGAGTCCAAAATGTGCCCTTTCTGATCAACTTAAATTCATAGCCCTTATTACGTATGCACCAGCATGGTACAGCGAAGGAGGACGAAGAGGAAGGAGACCCATTCCCTTCCCTTGGAAGCTCAAAGGACAGCACTGTCTGGTTTGGGCATCAATGTGACAGTTAAGTCCGGGCCCTGGTCCTGCTCCCTCCAGCCTGCACAAGCCACACCCCCTCTGGGCTCCTCCTCTGTAAACAGGATCACAAAATCTTCTGGTGGTCGGAGCTACGAGAGGAGCTAGGAAGAGCCAGCAGGAGGCCTGTGTTTTAGATTTGGTGGCCAGGGAGCCCACCTTTGAGGAAATGTCCAAGGCAGTCAGGGAGAGATCTTTACAGAGATCTGGGAGGGGAGCAGAGGCCCGTGCCGGTTCAAGGAAGAGCGAGAGGTCAGTGGGGCCAGTGTGGAGCGACGGGGACAGGAGGAGATGAGGGGAAAGGGGCTAGGTGTCACCATCAGTGCAGTAGGATGCTTAATGAGGGGCCCTGGCCCAGGTGGCCAGGAAGGCCTCCCAGAGCAAGGGGTGTCCAGGCTGCAGCATAGCAGAAGGTGGGAGAGCTCAGAAGACCCGATGCCAGCGCGGCCCTGATGCTAATGCCCTCTGTAGTCCAAGATCAGCCCATGTCCCTGGGCTCAGCTTCCTTCCCTGCAACACGAGGGAGCTGGCCTAGCTGCAGCCTCTCTTTAATCTGACACCTGCCGCTGGGGCCAGGGATCCTGCCTGACTGTGTAATGCACAGGGACCCCCAGCTCACCTAGGGTAGGGGGTGTTCATGAAAGGCCCTCACACCCTCCAGTCCAGCCTTTGGTATACCCTGGGCCTCAGCTGGGCGTGTGAGGGGAGAAGGGGTAGCAGCAGGTCTTTTGCCCTGAGAAAGGCCCAAGCATCTGAGAGCTTGGTGTGCTCACTGCTACAAAGTTGTCTTTGCTTACAGGTTGTGAAGGGGTGAATTGTGTCCCTCAAAAAAAACATGTTGGCATTCTAACCTCCAGTCCCTCAGAATGTGACCTCATGCGGTCTTTACCAAGATAACCAGGTTAAGATGAGGTCACTGGGGATGGGACCCTAATCCAATGTGACAGGTATCAAAAGGGGAAATGTAGCCGGGCGCGGTGGCTCACACCTGTAATCCCAGCACTTTGAGAGGCCGAGGCGGGTGAGGTCAGGAGTTCAAGATCAACCTGGCCAAGATGGCGAAACCCTGTCTCTACTAAAAATACAAAAATTAGCCAGGCATGGTGGCAGGCACCTGCAATCCCAGCTTCTAGGGAGGCTGAGGCAGGAGAATCACTTGATCCCGGGAGGCAGAGGTTGCAATGAGCCGAGATTATCCCACTGCCCCCCCCCCTGGGGGAAAGAACAAGTCTTTTTCTCCCTAAAAAAAAAAAAAAAAAAAAAGAATGGATGGATGGATGGATGGATGGTTGGATGGATAAACTTAACTGCTGGTTGTCTCTGCTGGACTAACCTCACACATATGCCAGCCTTGTTTCTGGAACATTCCATAGGCTATGAGGTACCTGTTGGAAATAAATGCAGATGTAGGTAATCACCCTCACAACACACTGGGGCTACAGCTTGGAAGTCCTCTGGCTGCCATGTCACCTTGGGCCTAGGATGCCTTTCCATTGAGACATTCGGGTGGCCTTACTGCCAGGGAGGGAAAAGGTCCACAGACATTCTGGTGTCCAACTTTCCAGGAAACGTGAGGTTCCTAGCAGCACCCTGGCTGCCAAGATGAGGCTCCTCCAAGCCTGGCTGACTCAACGCATCCCCCAGGCTGCTGTGGAGACGCCCCGGCCCAGTGGTGGCCCCGCTGGTCTCCCTGTCGTGAGAACTTGTGTGTCATGCTTTCTTCTCCTTCCTGGCATTGTCTGGGCAGGTTCCTTCTGAGCACATGGAAGAATGTGTTCACCGTGCCCAGCATGGTGCCTGGTACACACAGGGCTCAACCTGCTCCATTGGAAGGTGAGTGAAGGAGGTGGTGTGTCCACCAGAGACATTCCCTCGGGCCGGGTGTGGTGGCTCATGCCTGTAATCCCAGGACTTTGGGAGGCCGAGGTGGGCAGATCATGAGGTCAGGAGTTCGTGACCAGCCTGGCTAACATGGTGAAACCCCGTCTCTACTAAAAATAC
>NW_022437037.1:6056897-6065711 GCF_009761245.1 Sapajus apella
CTGGACCCCGGGGGGCAGGGGTTGCAGTGATCTGATTTAGACATGTCTGGGTGCCTTGTGCTTTACAGTGAAATGCTCTGCCAAAAAAAAAAAAAAAAAAAAAAAGACGCTCCCACTATGCCCCTCCGCCTCCAGAGCAGGCGTAGCAGGGAGGCTTGGAGGCGTGGCAGACCAGAGGCGGAGCTTCCTGGGCACCAGGGCGAAAGGAGGAAACAAAAGCCACGTGCTAAAGGCCAGACTCAAATCATGAGGGGAGCGGCAGGGAGTCTTTGGCGATGTGGAAAGATGGGTTTTGCTGGTCATCTCAGAGGAGTGGACAAGACACCCAGACATGTCTGTTCCAGAGACAAAGGGAAGAGTGGAGTCCAGGCTCCAGAACGCCCAGCCTCTGCCATTCCCCTCCCTCCCTCGCTGTCTACCCCCTGCCTTTCCAGGCTGTCTGGAGCCCTGACTGAGCCCAGGTGGATTCACTCAACAAGTATTTGCTGAGCTCCGATCTGTGCCGGCTCTGCCTGTGCTCAGGGCTGGGAACATCAAGGGAACCCAGGCAGCCAACCCTCCTGGAGTTTGGGGTGCTGTGAAGGCCCCAGATTTCTTTTTTTTTTTTTTTTTTTTTTTTTGAGATGGAGTTTCACTCATGTTACCCAGGCTGGAGTGCAATGGCGCAATCTCGGCTCACCACAACCTCCGCCTCCTGGGTTCAGGCAATTCTCCTGCCTCAGCCTCCTGAGTAGCTGGGATTACAGGCACGCGCCACCATGCCCAGCTAATGTTTTGTATTTTTAGCAGAGACGGGGTTTCACCATGTTGACCAGGATGGTCTCGATCTCTTGACCTCGTGATCCACCCACCTCGGCCTCCCAAAGTGTTGGGATTACAGGCTTGAGCCACCGCGCCTGGCCGAGGCCCCAGATTTCGGAAAGTGGAACAAAGCCAGACCCTGTGGCCGCCACCTTCTGGCCAATCTCGGATGGGGCCTTCGAGACGCATCAACTCCCAGTGCTATGGAAAGGAAGGACGCATTTGCTGGAGACTTACAGAGGGGTGAGGCGAGGGCACTGCGGGACACACGGCCAGACGGAGTGTCCTCTCCCCAGCAGCCCTCACTCTTCCTTGCCCTCTCTCAACCCTCCCCAACCCCTCGCACCTGCCCCTCTGCCTCCCTCATCCCCCAACCCCCTTGGCCTCTCCACCTGCTCCCGAGCAGCACAGCAAGCTCCAGGGAGCCTGGGCAAAGAATCTCAGTTTGGAAAGTGGGAAGGCTGGGCACACTGGTTCATGCCTGTAATCCTGGTGCTTTGGGAGGCCGAGGAGGGAGGAGTGCTGAGCCCAGAAGAGGGAGACCAGCCTGGGCCACAGAGGTAGGCCGCCCCCCATCTCTACAAAAAAATTTAAAAATAAGCCGGGCATGGTGTTGCACACCTGTGGCCCAGCTATTCAGGAGGCTGAGGTGGGAGGATCACCTGAGCCTGGGAGTTTGAGGCTACAGTGAGCCAAAATCACACCACTGGACTCCAGCCTGGGCAACAGAGCAAGACCCTGTCTCACATACACACAAAAAAAGGTGGCTAGTGTGACAGAGGAAGTGAGTCCTCAATTTTAGCTATGAATTAGAATTAATAGCTAGCAGCTGTCAGACAGGACAGGGTAGCTCAGGTTGACTTTCTCGGTGGGACAACCGCATGGGCAGGGTGTGCTGCGTTCACATAGGAAGCCTGAGTCCTGGGCCCAAGCCCAGGCTCGAGGGCTGGGTCACGTTCCACATCCCTGAGGCAGTGTGGCCTTTCTGGCGCCACCTGCTCCTCCTGGAGTCTGAGGCTTCCTGCTCTACCAGCCTGGGGGTGCCAGGCTGCTCGGGGTGGCGCCTTCCCCTTCCCAGGAAAAGATGTAAAAGCCCCTGAGGGCTGTAGCGGGCAGCCACTCCCCAGGAGGGACAGGACGGAGAGAGGACAAGTGGCAATGGCCCCAAACCAGGACCGCAGCTCATGGGTGCCCGGGTCCCTGGGGACGGGGCTGAGGTCCTCCCTGCACTCCGTGAACAGGAACTGCACACTCAGCACCCAGCTGGAAATCTGCCATGACAGGACAGCCCTCGTCCCTGCCTCTACAGGCTCAGGGTCGAGCCGAGGAGATCCACGTTGAAACACATAAATGGCCACTTTGCCAATTCAGCGGGGCTCGGAAGGAGAAGCCCATGGCGCTAGGAGAGCGTATGGAGAGCAGTCGCCAAGGAGGGCTTCCCCGGGGAAGTGACAGTGAGACAGCCCCCAGACCTGAGCGGGACTTGGCCGGAAAGGAGGGAGGAAGAGCGTGGCCGGCAGGGGGAGCTGTGAGCACAAGGCTGAGGCAGGAAGGCCGGGCACTCGTGGGAGCTGCAGGAAGCCTGAGGACATGGCCTGGCCACGGCTGCTCCGTTTGGGTTGTTCCTGTTCTCCTTCCCCGCTGGGGCAGGTGTTCTGATTCTACCCCGCGCTCCCCAGCCCGCGGGCTCAGTCCTTCCCTGTGGGCTGCATTGCCCAGCTCCTAATCTCTGTAGCTCAGCCCTCTTCCCCTCCATGCAGCCACGAGGCCTGATTGAGACAGCTCACCCCATCCCTGAGCCCAGAGCACGGACAAAGCTTGGGGCATGGTGGAGCCTCTCATGGAAAGACCTAGGAAGCACCCTGTGACTCGGGCCAGGGACGGGGCTGGCCCTCATCAACTGCTTCAGCCCCAGCCTGAAAGAGCGTGGGCAGAGGCCAGCACCACTGTGGCTGGGGACGTCCTGATTTCTCCCCTGCAGAATGTGTTCATCCGGCACTGGGGTGCAGGATCCAGCCCCGCAGTGTCTAGTGGGTGTTCTTTTGTATGCAGAGACGACAGTAGAAAAGAAAGACACAAGACACACGGATAAAAGAATTCAGCTGGGCTCAGGGGACCACTGCTACCAAGGCACAGAGTCCAGCAGTGGCCCCAAACGCCGGGATAGCCGAACGTGCTGATATTTATTATATACAAGGCAGGGGGCAGGGTCAGGAGAGTAATTCATGTGACATGATTGGTAGGGGTCAAGCAAACCATGGACTGACAATACCGGGGGCCCCTCCCTCTCAGGTAGCCGCTGCAAGGAGGGGAGGCACGTACATCAGTATCTTTCTGTGAACTTATCAGAGAGATCAAAGGCTTTTAGAATTCCTCTATTCTTACTTCTCACAGCTTCTAAGAATTTACACGGGAGCATCGGGTGGGAAAGTGGAACATGAAAGTGGACAAGGATGGTGACCATCGGAGCACAGCACCATGGAGAGGTGTTTAAACCCCTGGATGTCTGTGGGCTGGCCTGGCTAGTGTCAGGCCTTCCCCAAGAGCCAGGCAGAGCAGAGTTTTCTCTGAACTCCCCAGTGAAAGGGAAACTCCCCTTCATGGCCTGCTAAGTAATGGGCGCCTTCCCTGGCGCTGATGTTACTGCAAGGCATTTACTCTTGCCTCCTGGTCACTTCCCACAATGTCCCCTCAGTTCCTAATTATATTTCACCTGATTATGTCTATACTGTAAGACTAAAGTGTTCTTACACTGTAATACTAAAGTTTAATAGAGAATAATGATGTAATAAGATTGATTATATAATTGATTATGTGATTGAATCTAATATCTATTTGGTGTCATTTCTATAAGTAATCAGTAAGTACATCATTGCTGTAACTAAGTAATCAGTTATTTATTATACTGGGATGGATTGTGCCTTCGGTCTCTTACCATGGCACCTGGGCAACTTTCTTCCCACACTGGGATGGCCCTGAGCTTGGCTATGAGGGAAGCCTGTTCTTAGGTGCCCCAGCCCTGGGAGAGAAGAGCTGTGTGCTGCCGCTGATTGTAATCAATGGCTGGCCTGGCGTGATGGCTCAGGCCTGTAATCCCAGGACTTTGGGAGGCCAAGATGGGAGGATTGCTTTGAGACCAGCCTGGGCAAACATAGCAAGACCCTGTTTGTATGTGAAAACATTTAAAAACTTTAAAAAAAGTTCTTTATTCAGCCGGGCGCGGTGGCTCAAGCCTGTAATCCCAGCACTTTGGGAGGCCGAGGCGGGTGGATCATGAGGTCAAGAGATCGAGACCCTCCTGGTCAACATGGTGAAACCCCGTCTCTACTAAAAATACAAAAAATTAGCTGGGCATGGTGGTGTGTGCCTGTAACCCCAGCTACTCAGGAGGCTGAGGCAGGAGAATTGCCTGAACCCAGGAGGCGGAGGTTGTGGTGAGCCGAGATCGCGCCATTGCACTCCAGCCTGGGTAACAAGAGTGAAACTCCGTCTCAAAAAAAAAAAAAAAAAAAAATTCTTTATTCAATAATAAATTAGCCCTTAACATAACTTTAAAAATTTGTACTTTATAAACTTATTTTTTAACTTTTCACTCTCATCAAACACTGAGCTTATAAGGCAAATACATTGCATAGCTGTACAAAAATATTTTATGTCCTTTTTCTATAAGCTTTTTTCTATTTTTATTCATTTATTTATTTATTTGAGGTGGAATCTTGCTGTGTCACCCAGGCTGGAGTGCAGTGGCACGATCTTGGCTCACTGCAACCTCCATCTCCCGGATTAAAGCTATTCTCCTGCCTCAGCCTCCTGCGTAGCTGGGACTACAGGTGCACACCACCAAGCCTGGTTAATTTTTTTGTATTTTAGTAGAGATGGGGTTTCATCATGGCCAGGATGGTCTCGATTTCCTGACCTCATGATCCGCCCACCTTGGCCTCCCAAAGTGCTGGGATTACAGGCATAAGCCACTGCACCTAGATTATTTTTAATTTTTTTACTTTTAAAACTTTCTTATTAAAAACCGAGATGGCTGGGCACAGTGGCTCAAGCCTATAATCCCAGCACTTTGGGAAGCCGAGCCAGGAGGATGACCTGAGGTCAGGAGTTCAAAACTAGCTTGACTAATGTGGTGAAGACCCGTTTCAACTATAAATAGAAAAAATTAGCTGGGCATGGTGGTGTGCACCTGTAGTCCCAGCTTCTCGGGAGGCTGAGGCAGGAGAATTTCTTGAACCCGGGAGGTGGAGGTTGCAGGGAGCCGAGGTCGCGCCACTGCACTCCAGCCTGGGCGATAGAGCAAGACTCCATCTTAGAAAAAAAAGTACTAGGTTCTGTACATAATCTTATGTGCCTGCTATTCTTTTACACCAGCATCACCACAAACATATGAGTAACACGTTGTCCTAGACACTGTGACAGCTCTGATAGACTGGGCGATAAGAATTTTTCAGCTCCATTATAATTGTGTGGGACCACAGTCATACATGTGGTCCATCATTTTTTTTTCCGAGGCAGAGTCTCACTCTGTCGCCCAGGCTGGAGTGCAGTGGCGCGAACTTGGCTCACTGCAACCTCCGCCTCCAGGGTTCAAGCAATTCTCCTGCCTCAGCCTCCCGAGTAGCTGGGACTACAGGCACACACCATCATGCCCAGCTAATTTTTTGTATTTTTAGTAGAGATGGAGTTTCACCATGTTGGCCAGGATGGTTTCCATCTCCTGACCTCGTGATCCACCCACCTCGGCCTCCCAAAGTGCTGGGATTACAGGCGTGAGCCACCGCGCCCGGCACCCCGGCTTTTTTTTTTTTTTTTGAGACAGAGTTTTCTGATTCCCTCTTGTTGCCCAGGCTGGAGTGCGGTAGTGCGATCTTGGTTCACCGCAACCTCTGCCTCCTGGGTTCAAGCAATTCTCCTGCTTCAGCCTCGTGTGTAGTGGGGACTACAGGTGGGCAACACCACACTTGGTCAAATTTTTTGTATTTTATTTTTGAGACGGTTGGAGAAAGGTATTGTTTGTCCAGAGACAGAGTTACTACTCAAGTCAGTCTTCCCCAAAATTCTGAGGCTGGGGTTTTTCAAGGATAGTTTGGCAGGCAGGGGGCTAGGAAATGGGTGCTGCTCATTGGTTGGGAATGCAATCATGGGGGTGTGGAAAATGGTCCTTGAGCACTGAGTCTTCCTGTGAGTGGGGCCACAGGACCAGTGGGCATTAGTTTTGCAAAGGCAGTTTAGTTTAGAGAAGGAGTTCTCTCATCCTTACTTTAAGGTTAAATTACAAACTAGATTCTCCCCAAAGTTAGTTTGGTCTAAGTCCAGGAATGACCAAGGAAAGCTTGGAGGTTAGAAGCAAGATGGAATCAACTATGTCAGATTTTTTTTTTTTTTTTTTTTTTGAGACAGTCTTGCTCTGTCATCCAGACTGGAGTGCAGTGGATCTCAGCTCGCTGTCACCTCTGCCTTCTGGGTTCAGGCGATTCTCCTGCCTCAGCCTCCCAGCTAGCTGGGATTACAGGCATGCGCCACCATGCCCAGATAATTTTTGTAATTTTAGTAGAGATGGAGTTTCACCATGCTGACCAGGCTGGTCTCAAACTCCCAACCTCAGGTGATCTACCTGCCTCAGCCTCCCAAAGTGCTGGGATTACAGGCTTGAGGCACCGCACCCGGCCAAAAGAATTGCTTTTAAAGGAATCGCCAATTTGTGCTGTGGAGAATACTTACCAGGTAGTTAGGTAAGTACACCTGTAACTTGCTTATCTGCCTGTTAATCTTCCAGCAATACAGACTTTCAAATCATATTCTTAAACTGGAAATAAAGGGGAAAAAAGGTCTCTGGGGCAAGAAATTATTGTCACAAAGACTTTATGCTAAATTATAATACCAAAAAAATCATATTTGTGTTTTTTTTTAGCCCAAAGCATTTATCAGCCACATTTTGGGGGCAGGGTGAAGAGAGCCGGTTGGAGAAAGGTAGTATTTGAAGCACACCATGGCCACAGGGAGTTCTGGATGGGAGCCCGATATTAAGGTAACAACAATCCAAAGAATAAGACAGAATTTTCCTAAAGCACAGGATGACAATGTTACACAGACTGACTGTTTCCACCCCCGCTGCCCCAAATTCACATGTTGAAATCCTAGCCCCAAGGTGATGGTATAAATAGATGGGGCTGGGCTGGGCGAGGTGATTCGGGTCTGTAATCCCAGCACTTCGGGAGGCTTAGGCAGGAGGGTAACTTGAGCTCAGGAGTTCAAGACCAGTCTGGGCAACATATTGAGACCCTGTCTCTAGTAAAAATTAAAAAAAAAAAAAAATTAGCCAGGCATGGTAGCATGTGTCTGTAGTCCCAGAGACTCAGGAGGCTGAGGTGGGAGAATCATGAGCCTGGGAGGTCAAGGCTGCAGTGAGCTGTGATTGCACCACTGTACTCCAGCCTGGGCAACAGAGAGAGACCCTGTGACAAAAATAAAGAGAGAGATGGGGCTATGGGGGCTGATTAAGTCACGAGACGGGAATACCATGTGAGGACACAGCCAAAGGACAACTGTCTTTGAACCAGGAAACAGGCCCTTAACAGACAATGAATCTGCTGGCACCTTGCTCTTGGAGGTTTCCAGCCTCTGCACTGTGGGAAATGTCTGTTGTTTGTCAGCCACTCATTTTACGGCATTTTATAGCAGCCCAGACATGCTAAGACAGGTTATAAATACTAACAATAGTGATAAGCTATCAAGAAAAGGTTAACTACGTCTAAGATCCTCTGTTTCATAGGGCAAAAATAGTTTTTTTTGGTTTGTTTTGGTTTTTTGAGACTGAGTTTCACTCGTTGCCCAGGCTGGAGTGCAGTGGCATGATCTTAGCTCACCCACTGCAAGCTCTGCCCCCTGGTTCAAGCGATTCTCCTGCTTCAGCCTCCCAAGTAGCTGGGATTACAGGCATGCACCACCATGCCTGGTTAATTTTGTATTTTTAGTGGAGAGGGGGTTTCTCCATGTTACTCACACTGGTCTCGAACTCCCAACCTCAGGTGATCTGCCTGCCCCGGCCTCCCAAAGTGTAGGGATTGTAGGTGTGAGCCACTGAGCCCGGCTCCTATTTTTCTTTTTTTTTTTTTTTTTGGTTTGCTTGTTTTTTTGAGATGGAGTCCTGAGTTCTGCTTGCTGCCCAGGCTGGAGTGCAAATGGTGCAATCTTGGTTCACTACAACCTCCACCTCCTGGGTTCAAGTGATTCTCCAGCCTCTGCCTCCCAAGCTGGGATTACAGGTGCCTGCCACCACACCCAGCTACTTTTTATATTTTTTTGTTTTGTTTTTGCAATGGAGTCTCGCTCTGTTGCCCAGCCTAGAGTGCAGTGGGAAGATCTCGGCTCATTGCAACCTCAGCCTCCCAGATTCAAACGATTCTTTTGCCTCAGCTTCCTGAGTAGCTGGAATTACAGATGCACACCACCACACCCAGCTAATTTTTGTATTTTTAGTAGAGATGGGGTTTCACTATTTTGGTCAGGCTGATCTTGAACACCTGACCTTGTGATCCATCCGCCTCAGCTTCCCAAAGTGCTAGGATTACAGGCATGAGCCACCACACCCAGCCAATGGATCCATTTTGAAAAGACAAATATTGGTATTCTAACATCTCTTAATAAATTATACAAAAACACACCAGGGCAGGGCACGGTGGCTCACGTCTGTAATCCCAGCACTTTGGGAGGTCAAGGTGGGTGGATCATGAGGTCAGGAGATCAAGACCATCCTGGCTAACATGGTGAAACCCCATCTCTACTAAAAATACAAAAAATTAGCTGGGCGTAGTGGTGGGCTCCTGTAATCCCAGCTACTAGCGAGGCTGAGGCAGGAAAATCACTTGAACCCATGAGGCAGAGGTTGCAGTGAGCTGAGATCGCACCACTGCACTCCAGCCTGGGCAACAGAGCGAGACTCCATCTCACAACACACACACACACACACACACACACACACACACACACACACACACACACACACACACA
>NW_022437037.1:6065721-6070134 GCF_009761245.1 Sapajus apella
ACACACACACACACACACACACACACACACACACACACACACACACAGAGCAGGGCGTAAATCTGCCATCATTCTTTGCCAGACCAAATTCCTGTGTGTCACTTTGGCGAGGTGGTACAGCACAATGGACAGTGGGTCTGTGATCAGCTATGTGGGGGTTCACAACATGGCTCAGTCAGTTACTTACTGGGAAAATTATTTCTCTAGTCCTCAGTTTCCTCGTTTCTAAAGTGAAGTAACTACTAATCTCAAGTGATCCCTCCACCTCAGCCTCCCAAACTGCTGGGATTACAGGCATGAGCCACTGCGCCCGGCCTTAAGACCAGCCCGACCAATATGGTGAAACCTTGCCTCTACTCAAAATGCAAAAATTAGCAGGGCGTGGTGGTGGGTGCCTGCAATCCCAGCTACTTGGGAGGCTGAGGCAAGAGATTCACTTGAACCCGGAAGGCAGAGGTTGCAATGAGCTGAGATTGTGCCACTGCACTCCAGCCTGGGCAACAGTGAGACCCTGTCTCAGAAAAAATAAATAAAAATAAAGTGGGGTAATAATTGTACCTGCTTCAGAGGGTTGTTGTAAGGACTTAATGAACTGATGCATGTAACACACTCGCACAGGACTGGGTTGTAAACTCAGAGCACACTGGCTGTGTAGTGAGTTACTGTTCATGTTTCAGCATGTATGCCCCTTTCTGGTTCTAAAGAACACAGTGCTCTTTGATCACCAACATAGAAGTAAACAATTCAAGGTTACTTTCGCGTGGTCCTATGCGGATGAACAATCCTGGGTGTTTTTAATCTCCCTAGATATTTTAATGATACGGAATGCTCTTAATGACCTAATTTGAAGCTGGGCATTCATGCCTGTAATCCCAGTACTTTGGGAGACTGAGGTGGGAGGACTGCTTGAGCTTACAAGTTCAAGACCAGTTTAGGAAACATAGTGAGATCCCAATCTCTACAATTTATTATGTATTTATTTTATTTATTCATTTTTTTTGAGACGGAGTTCACTCTATTGCCCAGGCTGAAGTGCAGTAGTACAATCTCAGCTCACCACAACCTCCACCTCCTGGGTTCAAGTGATTCTCCTGCCTCAGCCTCCTTTTGTATTTTTAGTAGAAATGAGCTGGGACTACACTCTCATGCCATCATGCCTGGCTAATTTTTGTATTTTTAGTAGAGACAGGGTTTCACTATGTTGGCCAGTCTGGTTTCGAACTCCTGACCTTGTGATCCGCCTGCCGTGGCCTCCCAAAGTGCTAGGATTACAGGCCTGAGCCACCATGTCTAGCCTACAAAAATTTTTTTTTTTAAAAAATGAGCCTGGTATTGCAGTGTGTGTCTGTAGTCCTAGCTACTCAGGAGGCTGAGATGGGAGGATCACTTGAGCCTGGGAGGTTGACACTGAAGTAAACTGTTGATTGTACCACTGCACTCCAGCCTGGGAGAGTAAAGCTTTGTCTCAAATAATAATAATAATAATAATAATATCTGATTTGGGAGTATTTTCAAAACAACTCTAAAGCAGAATGCTGTTCAAGTCACCTTATTTCTGCCTCATATGGTGCCTCTTTATATGCCTAAGCCTCACTGTTTCCATGGATCGCCTGGAGATACTATCATGAAGGTGACTAGCTGATGGACTTCACCTTTTGGTCTCATTATACACATCTGGTGGGATGTTACCCTTGTTTAACAAGCCCAAGGAACACTGCTTGCAGGGATTTTCACTAGACAGCATCGTCAGCTTCAGCTTATTAAATATAAGCAAGTGGCATGAGAAGTAAGATCTACCGTTATCCTTTCCCGTTTCTCTGATAACATGGAAATTTTGCCCAGTTTTCAGGCTCTTGCCATTCTTGCCACTGCCTAGCTTTATCACGCTGGCAAGTACAGCATGACTGAGAATTCGAATAAACCTGCCAAAAACCTTCTCTCAGAAAGTGAGCTGGATCTCTCCTGGGCCTCATACACTTCAGATAACAAAGCTTGATCCGGAAAAACGTTTAGCTTTTTATCGTGATGAATTTCTTTCGAGTCTTCCATTTAACTTCTTCAACAACTTCACGATGATCTTTACAGATAAGCTCATTCTCACATATGCTCCTTCCTCTTCTACAGAGAATTATGTCCAGGACGGGGTGTTTTTGGTTTTCCCCCCCACAGATCATAAAGCTACAGAAATGAGAAGCCATGCACCGATTTCTGCTGGTCACAATTCTCCTGGATTCTTCTCCTTTGACCAAATGTCCTCAATTCCCCCACTTGGCTCTGAAGATGGGTTTGTAAGCCAAGAAACCTCGCTGTCAGCAGTTAGCTTTTCTTTTTTTTCTTCTTCGAGACGGAGTCTCACTCTGTCGCCCAGGCTCGACTCACTGCAGCCTCCGCTTCCTGGGTTCAAGAAACTCTCCTGCCTCAGCCTCCTGAAGAGCTGGGTCTACAGGCGTGTGCCACCACGCCTGGCTAATTTTTCTTTTTTTTTTTTTTTTTAAGTAGAGACAGGGGTTTCACCATGTTGGCCAGGCTGGTCTCGAACTCTTGACCTCATGATCCGCCCGCCTCAGCCTCCCAAAGTGCTGGGATTACAGGCGTGAGCCACCGCGCCCAGCGTTTAGCAATTAGCTTTTTGATTTGTTTCTTCTGGTTCCTTTACTCATAAACCTCTACAAATGGATCTCTGCTTTGCCGCAGAAGCGCCACCTGCGGCGACAGACTCAATTTTGTGTACTGCCGTGCGTCCATTTGCTTTCAAAGAAGTCTCCAAGTCTAGGTTCCAAACTCAGCTGCAAACTAGGGACCTTACTGGGAGTCCTATGCACAGACCACGGCATCTGGCTTCCTCTCAATCTCCCCCACTAAGGAGCATCTTGGACAGTCTTTCCCGGGGCAGCGGCCACCACCCCGCCTCGAATGGCCCTCCGCCCTGGAGCCGGACTGTAGCTGTCCGGGATCGCCTCGCACTGCCTGACACGTGGCGCCATAACGCCTGCGGCGGGACCCTGCGCAGGTCAACGGCTAGCGTCGCAGCACGGCTGACGTGCAGTTGGTCAACATCCACGGTATCTCGACCAATCGGAGCTGGCCAATGGACGAGAGGCAGCTACTTCATCCAATCATGTCCTTCCGACGGCCCGCAGCTCGCCCAATCGCAAAACGATGCAGCCAAAGTCGCTCCCGGAAGACGCACGAAAGGTGGGAATAGGAAAGGGGTGTGGCCACAGGCCTAGCCGTCTGCTCTGGGCCGCCGCGGTTCAGGGCGTGTGTGAGATAGGGTGGGTGCTGAAGGCGGAGGCGGCACCCACGCCAGGTGAGCAGTCGTTCCTTTGCGTGGATCTTTTAAGATCGGTCGTCAACAAGAAAAGGTAAATGTTTGAGGTAATGGATATTTCAGTCACGCTGATTCGTTCATTACATGTAGTATGCATGTCTCAAAATAACACATGTACTTCCCAAATAAGAACGATATCAATTTTAAAAATACAAAATAAACAAACACTGGTCCACACTGTGAGTTAGTGTGGTTAAAACTAAACACACTGCACTGATTCGCTTATCCAAGAGTTGCAGGTGATGCCTTCTGTTTATCTGTATTCTTAAAAAATAAAAAAGTCATAACGATATTGAATTGTACTAACATGTGTTACACAGATTGAACCCCACGTGGTGTCAGTCTGTGTAATGCATATTGTAAAGTTTAACTTCACTCTGACTTTTTGGTTTGGTTTTGTTTTGAGACAGAGTCTCACTGTGTCCCTCAGGCTGGAGTGCAGTGGCGCAATCTCAGCTTGCTGCAACCTTCGCCTCCTGGGTTCAAGTGAATTCTCCTGCCTCAGCCTCCTAAGTAGCTTGGGATTACAGGCATGTGGCACCACATCCAGCTAATTTTTGTATTTTTAGTAGAGATGGGCTTTCTCTATGTTGTTCAGGCTGATCTCAAACTCCTGACCTCAGATGATCTGCCCACCTTGGCCTCCCAAAGTGCTGGGATTACGGGTGCGAGCCACCATGCCTGGCCGATTTTTATTTTCATTTTTAGATTACAGATACTTGTAAATAGACTATTTACGAGTCTTCTCGTTCATATCCCAGTGGACCATCTTGCACCCTCCCGAGGGTACCACCACCTCACGTAGGAAACTGTGCCCCACAACACTTTGTTTTATTGTTTGCAGAGAGGCAGGAGCTGGGCAATGAATGTGTAGGTAGGCTCTGGAGACAGACTACCTGGGTTTGAGTCCTGTCCCTTCTACACACATGCTGAATGACCTCAAGTCACATAAATTCTTTGCAATTTCCTCATTCTTTCCTCCCTCCCTCCCTCCCTCCCTCCTTCCTTCCTTCCCTCCTTCCCTTCCTCCCTCCTTCCCTCCTTCCCTTCCTCCCTCCCTCCCTCCTTCCCTTCCTCCCTCC
>NW_022437037.1:6070144-6079171 GCF_009761245.1 Sapajus apella
CTCCTTCCCTTCCTCC
Source organism: Sapajus apella (assembly GCF_009761245.1). Lineage (NCBI taxonomy): Eukaryota > Metazoa > Chordata > Mammalia > Primates > Cebidae > Sapajus > Sapajus apella. Next base: position 6,070,161 of record NW_022437037.1, read on the forward strand.
CTCCCTCCCTCCTTCCCTTCCTCCCTCCCTCTTTCTTCCTTTTTCCCTCCCCTTCCCTTGTCTCACTCTGTTGCCCAGGTGTGATCTCAACTCACGGCATCCTCTGCCACCCAGGTTCAAGTGATTCTCCTACCCCTGGCTCCCTAGTAGCTGGGATTACAGGTGGGAGCCACCATGCCCGACTAATTTGTTGTATCTTTAGTCGAGACAGGGTTTCACCATCTTGGCCAGCTGGTCTTGAACTCCTTACCTCGTAATCCACCCACCTCGGCCTCCCAAAGTGCTGGGATTACAGGCAATGAGCCACCACACCTGTCCTCTTCATCTTTAAAATAAGGGGATTAACAGTAGCTGTCTAGTAGGGTTTTTGTGAGGATTGAATGAGTTATTATGAAAGTGCTTAGAAGAATGCCTAATCCATAATCTGCACTTAGTAAATGATGCTGTTGAGGGAATGTAGTCTCAGAGCAAGTAGGAGCTCCCCATGTTATCTTTTCCTTATTTTGTTGTTTGCTACACGCTTTGGGGTCTGAAGGATCTTGTTCCACATTGGTTCTCCAAGCATGCACCTTTTACCTTATAAAATTTACCCAAACCTTCTGAGACTCAGTTTCCTCCTCTGTAAATGAGAACTGACATTAAGGATGAAATTAGGCTGGATGTGGTGGCTCATGTCTGTAATCCCATCACTTTGGGAGGCCGAGGGGTTACGGATCACCTGAGGTCAGGAGTTCTTGACCAGCCTGGCCAATATGGTGAAACTCCATCTCTATTAAAAATACAAAAATTAGGTGTGCACGTGGTGGGGACTCCCGTAACCCCAGCTACTTGGGAGGCTGAGGCAGGAGAATCACTTGAACCTGGGAGGCGGAGGTTGCAGTGAGCTTAAATCAAACCACCATACTCCAGCTTGGGCAACAGAGTGAGACTCTGTCTGAAAGAAAAAAAAAAGGCTGGTGGTACCATGGCAGTCTGGAGGTAGACACCCACAGCGAAGGGTTCTTAAAGGAGGATGTCCAAGATGAGTCCTGAGGGTTGAGTAGGATTCACCTGTGCCAAGGAGGCTGTGTGGGAATGGGAAGAGTTTCTTCCAGGCAAAAGAGGGTACCAAGGCCTGGAGCTGGTAGAAAGCCCAGTGTCCAGAAAGGGAGGAGGTGAGAGATGAAGTCTGGAGAGGCAAGTAGAGGCCAGATTGTATTCCAGAATGCTAAGGAGCTCTGCCGGAGGCATCAATGAAGACCTGGCAGAGCTGGTCGCTGGTATTTCACTAGTTAATTTCTCCTCTGAAAAGGATGGGAGTGACCACAGGAGTGTTGAGCTCATCCTCCCAGGGCTGGGATGGAGGCTGAGCACCTGGGAAAAGCTGCTACTCACAGCTCTTGGGGAACTTTTGCAGGTGGGGACCTGACCTGTGGGGACACAGCCCAAGGAAGCCCAATTATCTCATTATTCTTGGTGCATTTTAGCTTCCACACCTGGGCCTCAATGGCGTGCCGTTCCCCCTCCGGCTATTGTCTGTGCCTGGCCCTTGTCTGGGAGGCTGGAGACCTGTGTCATAGCAGCACCCTGCCTTTGTGAGCTCGGGCCTGCCAGTATTTATTTATTTTTTTTGAGACAGAGTTTCACTCTTGTCGTTCAGGCTGGAGGGCAATGGTGCGATCTTGGCTCACTGCAACCTCCACCTCCCGGATTCAAGCGATTCTTTGCCTCTGCCTTCGGAGTAGCTGGGATTGCAGGTGCACACCACTATGCTTGGTTAATTTTTGTATTTTTAGTAGAAATGAGGTTTCACCATGTTGGCCAGGCTGGTCTTAAACTCCTGACCTCAGGTGATCCACCCGTCTTTGCCTCCCAAAGTGTTGGGATTACAGGTGTGAGCCGCTATGCCCAGCCCTTTTTTAGTATTTTTAGCAGAGACAGGGTATCACCATGTTGGCCAGGCTGGTCTCCCACATCCAACCTCAAGTGATCCGCCCACCTCAGCCTCCTAAAGTGCGGAGATTACAGGTGTGAGTCCCCTCACCTGGCCCAGTGATCTGCTTTTTGTCTCTGTGCATTTGCCTATTCTGGACATTTTGGGTGTTTTTGTTTTTTTAATTGAGGCAGAGTCTCACTGTGTTGCCCAGGCTGAAGTGTAGTGGCGTGATCTAGGCCCACTGTAACCTCTGCCTCCTGGGTTCAAGTGATTCTCCTGCCTCAGCCTACTGAGTAGCTAGGACACAGGTGTGCACCACGATGCCCAGCTAGTTTTTGTATTTTTAGTAGAGACGAGGTTTTGCCATGTTGGCCTGGCTTGTCTTGAACTCCTGACTTCAAGAGATCTGCCCACCTCGGCCTTCCAACGTGCTGGGATTACAAGCATGAGCCATTGTGCCTGGCCTTTTTTAAAATTTCTTTTTGTAACCTAACACAGGATGGACATTTGTATAAAGGGAATCATACAATAAGTGGCCTCTTGTGTTTGGCTTCTTTCCCTTAGCATAACATCTTTTTTTTTTTTTTTTTTTGGAGACGGAGTTTCACTCTTGTTACCCAGGCTGGAGTGCAATGGCGCGATCTCGGCTCACCGCAACCTCCGCCTCCTGGGTTCAGGCAATTCTCCTGCCTCAGCCTCCTGAGTAGCTGGGATTACAGGCACGCACCACCATGCCCAGCTAATGTTTTGTATTTTTAGTAGAGACGGGGTTTCACCATGTTGACCAGGATGGTCTCGATCTCTTGACCTTGTGATCCACCTGCCTCGGCCTCCCAAAGTGCTGGGATTACAGGCTTGAGCCACCGCGCCCGGCAGCATAACATCTTTGAGGGTCATCTGTGTTTAACATGTATCAGTGCTTCATTCCTTGCATCTATCCATTCATCAGCTGATGGAATTTAGGGTTTTTCTGCCTTTGGCTATTGTGAATAATGCTGATACGAACATTTGCGTATATGTTTTTGTTTGAACATCTGTTTTCAATGTTTTGGGATATGTATCCAGGAGTAGAATTTCTGGGTCATTTGAGAATTTTGTGTTTAACTCTGAGAAACCACTGAACTCTTTTCCACAGCAGCTGCACTATTTTATATTTCCACCAACAACGTGTAAATGTTCCGTGTCTCCGTACCTTTGTCAACACTTATTATTTTCCTTTTTGGGGGGGATTATGGCCATTCTAGTGGGTATGAAGTTGTATCTCATTGTGGTTTTGATTTGCATTTCCCTGATGGCTGGTGAGGTTGAGCATCTTTTCATGTGCTCATTGGCCATTTGTATATCTTCTTTGAAGAAATATCTGGCTGGGCGCAGTGGCTTATGCCTATAATCCCAGCACTTTGGGAGGCTGAGGCAGGTGGATCGCACGAGGTCGGGAGTTTGAGACCGGCCTGACCAACATGGAGAAACCCCGTCTCTAGAAAAAAAATAGAAAACAATTAGCTGGGCGTGATGGCGCTAGGGAGGCTGAGGTAGGAGAATTGCTTCAACCCAGGAGGCGGAGGTTGCGCTGAACCGAGATAGCGCCATTGAACTCTGGCCTGGGCAACGAGAGCGAAACTCCATCTAAAAAAAAAAAAAAAAAAAGGAAATATCTATCTATTCAAGTCCTTTGCCCATTTTTTTCCCCAATTGGGTTGTTTGCCTTTTTGTTGTTGAGTTGTAGGAATTACTTATGTATTCTAAGCCAGGTGCGCTGGTGCTTAGAAGATGTAGGTGGTGCTCCAAGTAGTCTCAGCTACTAGGGAGGCTGAGGTGGGAGGACTGCTTGAGCCCAGGACTTGGAGGCTGTAGTGAGCTATGATCACGCCACTGTACTCCAGCCTGGGTGACAGAGTGAGATTTTCTCTAAAACATAAATAAGTCTTAATAAAAGAATTCTTAGGCCGGGCATGGTGGCTCACGCCTGTAATCCAAGCACTTTGGAGGCCAAGGCGGGCGGATCACCTGAGGTCGGGAGTTCAAGACCAGCCTGACCAATGTGGTGAAACCCCGTCTTTAAAAAAAAAAAAAAAGAATTCTTAGTCTGGGCACGGTGGCTGACGCCTGTAATCTCAGCACTTTGGAGGCCGAGGTGGGTGGATCACCTGAGATCAGGATTTTGAGACCAGCCTGGCCAACATGGTGAAATCCTGTCTCTACTAAAAACACAAAAAATTAGCTGGGCATGGTGATGCACACTTGTAATTTCAGCTATTCAGGAGGGTGAGGCAGGAGAATCACTTGAACCTGGAAGGTGGAGGTTGCAGTGAGCCAAGATTGTGTCATTGCACTCCAGCCTGAACAGAGCAAAAACTCCATCTCAAAAAAACAAAGTGTTCTTTCTATATTCTCAGTACTAGAGCCTTCTCAGACATACGGTGTACAAATATTTTCTCCCATTCTGTGGGTCATTGTCTCACTTTCTTGACATCAAGTTAGATTTTGAGATCCATTTCTCCAGGGCCTATGCTTCTGAGATACTGGCCTACACTACAGAGGGCAAGACTCTGTTACTACATTCTGCTGCCAATGACCTTCTTCATCCTACTGTTATCTGGCCACCTCCACCTCACATGTCACGCCACTAGTTGCTGTGTCTTCCTGGGGCTCCATGTTGAGGAAGATGCTGAAGCGATTGAGCAGGAAGAGGACTGTGGTTTGGGAATGCCACCATAGGCACAGAAAGGGAGCAGGTGGGATGGCTTCCTGGCACTTGGCCATTCCTGTTCTGTATTTGGGAGGCTTCTTCAAGAGCTGCCTCTTTTTTCTTTTCTTTTTTTTTTTTTTTTTTTCCCTCGCTCCTGTTGCGCAGGCTGGAGTGCAGTGGTACGATCTTGGCTTACTACAACCTCTGCCTCCCGGGTTTCAGCGATTCTCCTGCCTCAGCCTCCCGAGTAGTTGGGATTATAGGCATGTGCCACCACACCCAGCTAATTTTGTATTTTTAGGTTTCACCATGTGGGCCAGGCTGGTCTTGAACTCCTGACCTCAAGTGATCTGCCTGCCTTGGCCTCCTGGAGTTTCCAAATTTATTTATTTTTTGGAGACGAAGTCTCGCTCTGTTACCTAGGCTGGAGTGCAGTGGTGCAATCTCAGCTCACTGCAACCTCTGCGTCCTGGGTTCAAGTGATTTTCTTGCCTCAGCTGCCCAAGTAAACTGGGATTACAGGTGTCTGCCACCACATTTGGCTAATTTTTGTATTTTTATAGAGATGGGGTTTCACCATGTTGGTCAGGTTGGCCTCGAACTCCTTACTTCAGGTGATCCACCCGCCTTGGCCTCCCAAAGTGCTGGGATTACAGGTGTGAGCCATTGAGCCTGACCAGAGTTTCCAAGTTTTAAATCTTGCTCTCATTTCTCATATTCCCCAGTGTCTCGTCTTTGCCTCCCCCTCTCCTCTTCCTCCAATGTCTGGTGGGAAATGGAGGGCAAAATTATAAGGATTGGGTGTGGTTTGAAGAGAAGGTGCCAGGGCTCCCAGGGAGGCCCTGTGTCGTTGAGCCCCTCGGAGACGTGCTTTTAGCCTGTTTGTGTGTCCGCTGCTGAGGCTCAGATGTCCTTCCCTGCTGTGAGCTTCTGGGCCTATGCAGGGGCCCCCTGCCGGTTCAGACCCAGTGTTGCCGTGTTGCATTTTTAGTTCCAGGCACCCATTCCTTTCCACGCCCCCCCCCCCGCCCACCCCAGGCTGGAGTGCTGTGGCGCAGTCGGCTCACAGCAACCTTCGTCTCCCCAGCTCAAGCAAGTCTCCTGCCTCAGCGTCCCAAGTAGCTGGAATCATAGGTGTGCACCACGGCCTGCTAATTTTTGCACTTTTAGTAAAGATGGGATTTCACTATATGGGCCAGGCTGCTCTAGAACTCTGGACCTCAAGTGATCTGCCCGCCTCAGCCTCCCAAAGTGCTGGAATGACAGGCGTGAGCCTGTCAGGCCCCCCATTCCTATAGAAGTGTACCTTCCCTTAGGTGGGGCCACATTTGTAGTGGCCCCTAGACAGCTTGTGGTCTCCTCACAGTGCCCAGAGCCTCCCATCCCCAGGCCTTTTTCAGGCTGGTACCTGCATCTGGAAAGTTCCTCCACAGTCTCCTCTGTTTAAACTCTGCTCTTCTTTCAAGGCCTGGCCTCAAAAGCACCTGTACCAAGAAGGCCCCCTCTGGCTCCCCAGCTGGAATCCATTTCCCCCTGGAATATTGTCCGTTTTTCCCCTTGAGTTTAGGTGACTGTGCTTCTGAACTGAACTTGGGAACTCATGCTGAGTCTCGTTAGTACAACTGCACTGTGGAAAACAGGTGCAGAGCATTTGAAAGCAGCCAGTCCAGGAATCCTGGAACAGCTCACGACTGCACCAGCTGGAGGCCTCCCATTCCTGGGTTGGATCGTATTGCAAGTTAGCTGTGGTCAAATCCCCGTTACCCTCCTCCCCTTTCTCAGGAACAAGGAAGCACTAGACCACATAAGAGCCAGGTCCCAAGACATTCAGGCCCAGCTTAGGCTGTGTCTGGCAGGTAGCGAGAGCTCACGAAACCAGTCTTTATTGTTGTAGGGTTTTTGTTTGTTAGTTTTGGTTTTGGTTTCTTCCTTGCTACAGGTCTTGCTCTGTCGCCCAGGTTAGAGTGCAGTGGCACAGTCATGGCTCCTTGCAACCTCTGCCTCCTGGGCTCCGATGATCTTCCCACCTCAGCCCCTGAGTAGCTGGGACCATAGGCATGCACCACCAAGCCCGGCTAAGTTGTTTTTTTTTTTGAGACAGAATCTTGCTTTGTTGCCTAGGCTGGAGTGCAATGGCTGGATCTCACCTCTCTGCAACCTCTGTCTCCCAGGTTCAAGCAATTCCCTTACCTCAGCCTCCTGAGTAGCTGTGACTACAGGCATACGCTACCATGCCTGGCTACTTTTTGTATTTTCAGGGGACATAGAGTTTCACGATGTTAGCCAGGCTGGTCTCAAACTCCTGACCTCAAGTGATCCACCCGCCTCGGCCTCCCAAAGTGCTGGGATTACAGACGTGAGCCACCATGCCTGGCTGTTTTCCTTTTAAATATTAGGAAACTTACTGGGCTGGGTATGGTGTGGCTCACGCCTGTAATCCCAGCTACTCTACTCGGGAGGCCGAGGCAGGAGAATCGCTTGAACCCGGGAGGCGGAGGTTGCAGTGAGCTGAGATTGTGCCATTGCACTCCAGCCTGGGCAACGAGGGAAACTCTGTCTCAATAAATAAATTAATAAATAAAAATAAATGCATTAAATAAAACACAACCTAACACTTGATTGGTTCATGCCTAGTCTCCCTGCCTTGCTTCCCTGGGTCCACTCATTCCTTACCTCCTGTCCATCTTTCAGCTCTGGTTCCACTTCTGTTACAGCCAATGTGAAAATGTCTCCTTCAGGGTACCCCAAATGTCCTGGGAAATCCCTCCCAGGAGCAGCCCTCACTGGCAGCCTCAGACCACAGATAGCAGCCCCCACAGCTGGCCCGGCACATCAGCCTTGCTCTCCCCTGGAAAGGTTCAACTTCCCAGACTGGCACTGCTGGAAGTCCTGGCTCGGCCACCCATATCATTTGTGACCTTGCCTACGTAAGTCCCTTAACTTCTTAGCTACTTTTCCTTATCTGTAAAGTGGGAACAATAATTACTGTCTCAAAACTGTTAATTAAGTTATCTTAGCATGCCTGGCCCAGAAAAGATGCTCAGCAAACAATAGCTATCATCATTCTTACTGTCATCCAGAGAGAAGTACAGAGAGAAAAGGATTTCCTGAGCTTGGGATGTGGTTTGGATGTAGCCTAACCATTGAGTTTTGTGTAAGTGAAAGATCTCTGGCTCTTTTTTTTTGAGATGGAGTTTTACTCTATTACCCAAGCTGGAGTACAATGGCACAAACTGGGCTCACTGCAACCTCTGCTGCCTGGGTTCAAGCGATTCTCCTGCCTCACCCTCCCAAGTAGCCAGGATTACAGGTGTGTGCCACCACACCTGGCTAATTTTGTATTTTTAGTAGAGATGGGGTTTCACCATGTCGGCCAGGGTGGTCTTGAACTCATGATCCACCCACCTTGGCCTCCAAAAGTTCTGGGATTATATGCGTGAGCCAACATGCCCTGCCTTTTATTTTTAATTTAATTTTTTTTTAGGAGACAGGGTCCTGCTCTGTTGCCCAGGCTGGTGTGCAGTGGTATGAACACGTCTCACTGTAACCTCTGTCTCCTGGGCTCAAGCAATCCTCCTGCCTCAGCCTCTGGAATAACTGGGACTACAGGTGTGTGCCAACATTCCTGAATAATTAAAAAAATTTTTTTAGAGATAGGCATCTCACTATATCGCCCAGAGTGGTCTTGAGCTCCTGGGTTCAAGCAGTCCTCCTGCCTTAGCCTCCTAGAGTCCTGTGATTACAGGTGTGAGCCACTGCACCTGGCTTATGCCTGTGGCTTCTTTTTTTTTTGAGACGGAGTTTTACTCATGTTACCCAGGCTGGAGTGCAATGGCGCGATCTCGGCTCACTGCAACCTCTGCCTCCTGGGTTCAGGCAGTTCTCCTGCCTCAGCCTCCTGAGTTGCTGGGATTACAGGCACGCACCACCATGCCCAGCTAATTTTTTGTATTTTTAGTAGAGACGGGGTTTCACCATGATGACCAGGATGGTTTTGATCTCTTGACCTCATGATCCACCCGCCTTGGACTCCCAAAGTGCTGGGATTACAGGCTTGAGCCACCGCGCCCGGCCCACCTGTGGCTTCTTAACTCCCAGGGATGCAGCAGCTCCTACTGTCCCCAGAGGGTGTCACCCCACTTCCAGATCTGCCTGATGAGAGAGCGTTTGACTTGCCTTTACCCCCTTACCTTAACACTTCCTCATCTCTCTTTCCAGAGCACTCAAGTCCTTCCAGACTGGTCATACTTTTATGTCCTCTCTTCTCAGATGATAAAACCGGGTAACCCTATGATTCCTTTTTTTTTTTTTTTTTTTGGGACGGAGTTTCGCTCTTGTTACCCAGGCTGGAGTGCAATGGCACGATCTCGGCTCACCGCAACCTCCGCCTCCTGGGCTCAAGCAATT
>NW_022437037.1:6079271-6117208 GCF_009761245.1 Sapajus apella
CACCGCAACCTCCGCCTCCTGGGTTCAGGCAATTCTCCTGCCTCAGCCTCCTGAGTAGCTGGGATTACAGACATGCGCCACCATGCCCAGCTAATTTTTTGTATTTTTAGTAGAGACGGGGTTTCACCATGTTGACCAGGATGGTCTTGATCTCTTGACCTCATGATCCACCCGCCTCGGCCTCCCAAAGTGCTGGGATTACAGGCTTGAGCCACCGCGCCCGGCAACCCTATGATTCTTAGTGAGCCCGAGACCCTTCTGTTCTAGCCAATGAGGTTAAGGGCCAGACACCCATTTCTGCCATTCAGTAAACCAACCAAATTCATTGAGCACTCACTGTTTGCCAGGCACCATGCTTGGTGCTAAGGATAGCACAGGTGTATTGGGGTTCTCTTAGAGGGACAGAACTGGCCAGGCATGGTGGCTCACGCCTGTAATCCAAGCACTTTGGAGGCCAAGGCGGGCGGATCACCTGAGGTCGGGAGTTCAAGACCAGCCTGACCAACATGATGAAACTCCATCTTTTTAAAAAAAAAAAAAAAAAAGAGGGACAGAACTAATAGGATATATATAATCATACATATGTGTATATATATATAGGGCAGTTTAGATTAAGTATTAACTTACACGATTGCAAGGTCCCGCAACAGGCTGTCTGTGAGCTGAGGAGCAAGGAGAACCAGTCTCTCAGTTCTAAAACTGAAGAACTTTGAGTCCAGTGTTCAAGGGCAGGAAACATCCAGCAGGGGAGAAAGATGTAGGCTGGGAGCCTAGGCTCCCAGCTCTCTCTTTCACATGTTTCTGCCCGTTTTATATTCGCTGGCAGCTGATTACATTATGCCCACCAGATTAAGGGTGGATCTGCCTTCCCCAGCCCACTGACTCAAATGTTAATCTCTTTTGGCAACACCCACACAGATACACCCAGGATAACTTTGTATCCTTCAATCCAATCAAGTTGACACTCAGTATTAACCATCACCCCAGAGAACCAAATGGACTAAGTCCTTGTCCTGGTGAGTCTTAGACCAGTGTCTCCCTTGTGCCAGACTTAATCCCTGAGGGGATTTGCATCAAATAAGACAGATGAGGTTATCCCGCCTCTCATGTACTGTCATCTCCTCCACCTCCCAAACTGGCAAAGGCTGTGAGGAATGGTGGAGAAGGTGAAGCACTCCATTGTCCCCATGCAGCCACCGAGAGCTTGGAACATGCCCAGTGCTAAGTGACATGTGCTGTAAAGTGCAAAATACACATCAGTTGCTGGGCGTGGTGGCTCATACTTGTAATCCCAGCACTTTGGGAGGCCTAGGTGAGCAGATCACAAGGTCAGGAGTTCGAGACCAGCCTGGCCAATACGGTGAAACCACTTCTGTACTAGAAATACAAAAAGTAGCTGGGTGTGGTGGCACACACCTGTTGTCCCGGCTACTTGGGAGGCTGAGGCAGAAGAATTGCTTGAACCAGGGAGGTGGAGGTTGTACTGAGCCAAGATTGTGCCACTGCACTCCAGCCTGGGTGACAGAGCTAGACTCCGTCTCAAAAACAAAAAAAACACTGGACATGAAGACTTCATGTGACCACAAATAATGTAAATGATCTCATTTATAATTTAAAAATATTAATTACATGTTATTTACAGTAATATTTTGATATAGTAGGTTAAATAAAATTCATTATTAGGTCAGGTGCACTAGCTCATGCCTGTAATACCAGCACTTTGGGAGGCCCAGGTGGGTGGATCACTTGAGGCCAAGAGTTCAAGACCAACCTGGCCAACATGGTGAAACCCCACCTCTACTAAAAATAAAACAAGGTAGCTGGGTGCAGTGGCGCATGCTGCTTAGGAGGCTGAGGCCTGAGACTTGTTTGTACCTGCTGTGGGGAGGGGGACTGAGGTTGCAGTGAGCCAGGATTGTTCCACTGCACTCCAGCCTGGACACTGTCTCAAAAAAAAAATCATTACACTTAATTTCATCTTATTTATTTATTTATTTATTTATTTTGACACAGAGTCTCACTCTGTTGCCAGGCTGCAGTGCAGTGGCACCATCTCAGCTCACTTCAACCTCCGCCTCCCTGGTTCAAGGGATTCTCCTGCCTCATCCTCCCAAGTAGCTGGGACTAAAGGCACACACCACCACACCCAGCTACTTTTTGTATTTTTAGTAGAGATGGGGTTTCACCATGTTGCCCAGGATGGTCTCCATCTCTTGACCTCATGATCCACCCACCCAAAATGCACCCAGCCCCTCCTTTTAGTTTTTTTTTTTTTGAGACAGCATCTTGTTCTGTCGCCCAGGCTGGAGGGCAGTGGCGTGATCTCGACTCACTGTAACATCTGCCTCCCGAGTTCAGACAATTCTGCCCCAGCCTCCCAAGTAGCTGGGACTACAGGCACACATGGCCACACCCAGCTAATTTTTTGTATTTTAGTAGAGACAGGGTTTCACCGTGTTGAGCAGACTGGTGGTGAACTCCTGAGCTCTGGCAATCTGCCTGCCTTGGCCTCCCAAAGTGCTGGGATTACAGGCGTGAGCCACCACACCTGGCTCCTTTTCCTTTTTTTTTTTTTTTTTTGAGATGCAGTCTCCCTCTGTCGCCCAGTCTGGAGTGCAGTGGCACGATCTCGGCTCACCGCAAACTCTGCCTCCTGGGTTCAAGTGATTCTCTTGCCTAAGCCTCCTGAGTGGCTGGGACTACAGGCACACGCCACCACGCCCAGCTAATTTTTGTATTTTTAGTAGAGGTGGAGTTTCACCATGTTGGTTAGGCTGGTCTTGACCTCTTGACCTCGTGATCCACCTGCCTTGGCCTCCCAAAGTGCTGGGATTATAGGAGTGAGCCACCGCGCCTGGCCTCCCTTTACTTTTTTAATATGGCCATTAGAATGCTATAAATGATCTGTGTGACTCACATTATATTGTTATTGGAAGGCTTAGGAGGCTTGGTTTTAGCTGGAACTTGTGACCTTGGGCAAACTTTTCTTTCTTTTTCTATTTTTTTTTTTATTTTTTGAGATAGGGTCTCACTCTGTCACCCAGGCTGGAGTTTGGTGGCATGATCACAACTCACTGCAGCCTCAGCCTCCGGGGCTCAAGTGATCCTCTGGCCTCAGCTTTAGGAGTAGCTGGGACCACTAGTGTGTTCCATTCTGTCAGGCCTATTTTTAAATTTTTTTCTAGAGATGGGAGTCTCACTGTGTTGCCTAGGCTGGTCTCAAACTCCTGGGCTCAAGTGATCTGTCTGCCTTAGCCTCTCAGTGTTGGGACCACATGTGTGAGCCACTGCGCCTGGATGGGCAAGAATCTTCTGATGCTCATTGAACCTTCTGATGCTCTATTTTCTCAACTGTAAGCGCAGGTATTTTAAACACCAGGTCCGTTTTCTTCCTCTGACACCTTGCTGGATGCTTTTTCACCACAGTGGTGGCAGTAGCAGAAGGAAGGCTGGGCACCGCCTCCAAGTTTGCTGGGTTTTGGAGGCTTTATTGCATGTGCTCATTTGGCTGGTTTTATGAGCCGTGTGTTTTGTGTGGTTGGTCAGGAGCCACGTTTTTGACCTCAGTCAGCCAGGCATCCACTTTTCAACCACCGTGGAGTTTGAGTGCTTACTTTGTGCCAAGCTCTCTTCTCTGCTTGGGGATCCCAGCTGGAGAGACACCACAGTGCTCCCTACCCAATTTCACAGGTAGAAACTCCGAGGCAGCAAAAGGCTAGCTCTGCTGGTTGGAGGCAGAACCAGAAGTAAAACCTCGGAATATGCGTTTGTGTTTGTTTTATTGACTGTAGTGGCCCTTGTCTGCTCAGTTCAACAGCATGGCCCCAGAGCCCGACACAGTGAGCACCAGAGTGCAGGTGCCCAGGGAATGAAAGGATGAAGTTTGATTGCCAGGGCTCTCCTCTGGGTTAAGCACTTTGCAGGGACAGGTGACTGCATGTCATTCTCTCCATGAGGCAGGAAGTGCCAGAACTGGACTTTGATGCCAGGTCTCTTCTCTCCCAAGACCCCCTAGCTTGCCCATTTTTTTTTTTTTTTTTTGAGATAGAGTCTTGCTGTCACCCAGGCTGTAGTATGACAGCATGATCTCTGCTCATTGCAACCTTTACCTCCCTGGTTCAAGCAGTTCTGCTGCCTCAGCCTCCCGAGTAGCTGGGATTACAGGTGCACACCACCATGACTGGGTAATTTTTGTATTTTTAGTAGAGATGGGGTTTCACCATGTTGATCAGGCTGATCTCGAACTCCTGATCTTGTGATTCGCCTGCCTCAGCCTCCCAAAGCGCTGGGATTACAGGCATGAGCCACAGAGCCTCTAGCTTGCACTTTAACCCTTACCTGGCTGTGTTGGTTTCAGCGATGGTGAGTCTCCAAGGTTGTACTAGTTTTCTATTGCTACATTACCACACATTTAGTGGGCTTCTGTAACTTTGTTATCTTAAAGTTCTGGAGGTCACAGTGGGTTGGCAGGGCTCATTTTCTTGTGGAGGCTTTAGGGGAGAATCCATTCCTTGTCCTTTGCAGCTTGTAGAGGTGGCCTGCATTTCCGGGGGCGAGGTCCTGCATCATTCCTTTGTCAGTCAAAATGATGACTTCTGCTTCATTAACCACATCTTCTCTGGCCCTGACCTTCCTTCCTTCCTTTTGTGAGGACCCTTGTGATTCCACTTGCCCAACCCAGTAATCCAGGATTCATCTCCATATCTCTAGATCCTTAACTTCATCCCATCTACTGAGTTCCTTTTGCCATGGAAGTTACCATATTCACAGGTTTCAGGAATCAGGACTTGGATATCTTTGGCAGGGGCCTTGTTCTGCCTCCATAAAGTCTACTTTTCTTCTCTATTACACTAGTAATGTCTATTTTGTGGGTATGTCGTGAGGATTACCTGAGTGACCCTACAGGGAGTATTTAGCACAGTGGCTGGCACAGATAAGTGCTGAATGAACCACCCTGTTACTGTTCAGCCTCCTCCTATCATTTTGTTTTGAGATGGAGTCTCACTCTGTTGCCCCCAGGCTGGAGTGAAGTGTCGTGCTCTCAGCTCACCACAACCTCTGCCTCTCAGGTTCAAGTGATTCTTGTGCCTCAGCCTCCTGAGTAGCTGAGATTACAGGTGCCCGCCACCACACCTGACTAATTTTTTATATTTTTAGTAGAGATGGGGTTTCACCATGTCTCTAACTCCTGACCTTGTGATCTGGCTGCCTCAGCCTCCCAAAGTGCTGGGCTTACAGGCGTGAGCCACTGTGCCTGACCTTCTAGATGAAGAATCTGAGGCTCAAACAGTTTATTTATTTATTTTTTGTTTATTTGCCTTCTATCATTTTGTTAGTTGCTGGGTTTTGAGCACTGGGCCGATTCAATGGCCTTCCTGAAGATGGTCAAGGAACAGAATGGAAAATAAAAATTCGGGTTACGTCTTCCCTGTTTTGTAGAGATAGCAAAATATTGAAGACACTGGCAGGGAAATAATGCAAATTTGATAATGTAAAAGAGAGTGTCCGGCGCCGTGGCCTTTAATCCCACCAAGGGAGGGCAGATCACTTTAGGCCAGGAGTTCCAGACTAACCTGGCCAACATGGTGAAACCCCATCTCTACTAAAAATACAAAAATTAGTGGGTGTGGTGGCATGTGTCTATAATCCCAGCTACTTGGGAGGCTGAGGCAGGGGAATTGCTTGAACCTAGGAGTTGAAGGTTGCAGTGAGCGGAGATTGCACCACTGCACAACAGCCTGGGTGACAGAGCAAGACTCCGTCTCAAAAAAAAAAAAAAAAAATGGTAACACTGAAAATGACCATGGATAAAATGTAGGAAAATTCAGAGAATTATAAAGAAGTCTGTACGATTACTCAGAATCCTACTACCCAAGTACTAAGCTTCACTCAGCAGCCTCAGTTCTGGAGTTAGTCAGGCTGAAGTGGGTTAATTTTCCTTCAGGGTCCCGCTGTGCGACCTTGGGCACGTTATCTAACTTCTCAGATCCTCCTTTGTCTCACCTGTGAGTTAGAATATCTGCCCCTGGATTGGGATTAAGTGAGACAAACCATGTGCTTTAGCCCAGAGCATGGTCCACGGCTGGTGCTCAGTGTGTTAGCAACGGCACGTGGAAGAGGGTGGGATGATTTGGGTCCAAGGCCCCAGCATTATTATTATTTTTTGTATTTGCTTTTTGAAATTGCTTTTCTAATTGGTTACGCGTCTAAAAAAGTAAAAACCCTTCTCCGCTCTCCCATCAGCAGACTACGGAGGTAACCTAGATGGGAGTGCAGTCTCCCAGACCTTTTGTTTTGCCGTCACACAAACACACAACACTCAGGAGGAGGGGCTTATTAGTTGTCATTTTGTAAAAATGGGACAAAGTATCCATATTGTGCAACAACCTTGCTTTTGAAATGAACAAATTATTATTTCTGCTACCTTTCCGTACGTATACCTTATATATATTTTGACAAAATCTGGGCTCAGTCTGTCGGGAGGCGCTGCAGTTTTGAAGGGGGAGGGGGCGGAGATCCGGGCTCGCTCCCCGTCACTGCCCCCCTCCAGCTCTTCCTCCTCTTTCCGGGCGCCCTCCCCCCCGGGCCCAGGCTCTTCCCAGGCCTCTACTCCCGGCTGCTCCTCCGGGTCTCCTTCCCCAGCCCCGCTCTGCCCAGGTCAGCCGCGCTCCCCTCCCGCCGTCCCCCGGCCCCTCCCCCTTCCCAGCTCCCTCCCGTCGCTCCCCGCCCCTCCCCCCGGCCCCCGCCCTCGCTCGGCCCCCGGGCCGATCCCAAGGCCGCCGCTCCCGGGAGGCGCGGCAGGGGGCGCTGCGCGGGCTCAGGCTGCAGGCGGCGGCGGGAGGAGGAGGCCGAGGAGGCGGGGGCGGCGGCAGGCGGGGGGCGGGGAGCCGAGCGCGAGAGGGAGCGAGCGGCGAGACAGGCGCTGAGGCTCCAGCGCGCAGCTACGAGCGAGCCCGGGAGGAGGGAGGGAGCGAGCGAGCAGCCCGCGCCGCCACCTCGCAATCCGCCGCCATCCCGCCGCCCCCGCGCTCGACCGCCGCCCGACCGCCATCGCCCGGCCCGGCCGCGCCCGCGGAACCAGACCAGGTGGGCCGGGGCCGGGGCGCGGGGGCGGCGGCGCTAAGATGGAGGCGGCGCGGCCCGGCCAGGCTTTGTTTCCCGTGGCTGCCGCCGGGGGCCCTGCGCCCGGGCCCGACCTTTGTCCGGGAGCGCGGCTCGGCCCGGCCCCCGCCGCCGCCGCCTCCGCCTCCGCCTCCTCCTTCCCGCCAGGCGCAGGGCTGCGGGGCTGGGAGGCCTCGGGGCCTGAGGGCGGCGGGCCGGGGCGTGCTCGCCATTGTTGTGGCGGCGCTGCGCGGCCTCGGGCTCGGGCTCGGGCGGGGTCCGGGGGCCGCGCGCCTCCCGCAGGGCTCGTCAGCCACCCCCGTATCCGCGAGGTCGGGCCGTGCTGCAGAGGCCGGAGGTGCGGGGGTCCCGGGCCAGCAGACGTGTCTCGGGGTTCCGGGGCCGGCTCACGGAGAAACGCGCCCGAGGCGGGGTCCTGCGGGGTCGGGCCTTGGGCCCTGGGCGCTGAGCAGCGTTCGCAGGGCTGTTCCTGGCGCGGGGTGGGCCGGGCCCCGGCGGCGCCAAAGTTGGCGGCCGGGGGAGGGAGGTGAGCGGCCGCCCAGACGGTCTCGGTGTGAGTGCGGGGACCAGAGGGCTATTTTCGAAGCTGAGTGCTCCATGGCTAAAAATGTTTAATAATAAACAGGATGTCGCCACTCGGGGCCTGCCAGATGGGTTTTTTTTTTTTTTCCCTCTTTTGCCTCCCCTAACCCCGAAGAGAGAAATTCAGCCCTGTTGAAACTGGGGCCTCTGAAGAGTGGATTTTTTCCCTCTTTTTCCCTTTTCTTTTCTCCTCCTCGTAAATATCATGGGAGGTCGGAGCCCACCTTTAGGCAAGAATAGGAGGTGTTTTCAGTGGTGAGCTTGAAGGAAGTGGGAGAAGGGGGGCTGGGGAGTGTGTCATTTGCTAAATGGCTGCCTGGGAGAAAATTTTAAACCCTTTGGTTTACAGGACTGTTAAACTTTCCCTAAGGTTTTTTTTTTTTTTTTTTTTTTTTTTTTTTCCTTAAGGCTTAGTGTGCATTTGATGTGGCTTTGTACAGTATCATTCAGTTTGGTTTTTGTAACCGTCTGCATGCGGTCTTAGCATGGTTTCTCCGTATCTCGCTGCAGCCATTAAGCCTTGTCTGTGCACCGCGTC
Source organism: Sapajus apella (assembly GCF_009761245.1). Taxonomy (NCBI): domain Eukaryota; kingdom Metazoa; phylum Chordata; class Mammalia; order Primates; family Cebidae; genus Sapajus; species Sapajus apella. The sequence continues at coordinate 6,087,514 of NW_022437037.1, forward strand.
CTGGTGTAAGGTGGGACTGGGGAGGCCCAGGCGTTGGGGTGCAGATCCTGCTGCTTTCCTCTCTAAACCTAGTGACTCTGGGGCTGTCTGAGGCTTCATCTGCATAAATAGGGGCGTGCACCCTCCACCTGGCTGGTTTGGGTGACGGTGAAGGGCCTGGTACAGTTGGTACGCGGTAGTGGTTCCTCCTGCGGCTGTTGCTATGACTGCTGTTCCCAGTCCTACGACTGACATGAGCCCCTTGTGGTGCTACCCATAGAGCCAGACTGTGCCCATGGATGCCACAGGTGCTGGCCTAAGGTAGGGACAATACAGAAGGAATTCAAGGCCCAAGCATCAGTGGGCGTGCTTATACAGTGCTGAGCCTCTGGGGAGGCAAGGATGGGAAAGAGTAGCATTTGTAGCCCTCGACAGCTGAATAGACTCGGGGGGGGGGGGTGGGGGTGTGGTAGTTGATCAGTTTAAGGCAGGGTTAGAACTGTACGAGATACTCAGGACAGACAGACGGCCAAGAAGTCCTGCCTTCTGAGGATAACTGCTTTCCTTGGGGATTGGCAAATGTAACTTGTTCGGGCAAGTATGTCTCTTGGAGCCTGACCGGCTGGGTTCTGGTCCTCATCGGGTTACCCTTAGGCAAGTCTCTGAGCCTCAGCTCCTGCATCTGTAAAATGGGAATAATTATACCTGCCTTGGGTATCTATTAGAGGTTTTGGAAGTCTCACGTAAGACTCTCGTTGAAGTGTCTCTCTCCATAGGAAGGTGATGAAATGTATGTTTTTGTTGTTTTTCTGGTTTCCTTTCCTTCCTTTCTTTTCTTTCTTTCTGTCTCTCTCTCTCTCTTTTTTTTGAGACAGTCTCGCTTTGTCACCCAGGCTGGAGTGCAGTGGTGTGATCTCTGCTCACGGCAACCTCTGTCTCTTGGGTTCAGGCAATTCTCGTGCCTCAGCCTCTGGAGTAGCTGGGATTACAGGCACGTGACACCACACCCAGCCAATTTTTTTTTTTTTTTTTTTTTTTGAGACGGAATTTCACTCATGTTACCCAGGCTGGAGTGCAATGGCGCGATCTCGGCTCACCGCAACCTCAGCCTCCTGAGTAGCTGGGATTACAGGCACGCGCCACCATGCCCAGCTGATTTTTTGTAGTTTTAGTAGAGACGGGGTTTCACCGTGTTGACCAGGATGGTCTTGATCTCTTGACCTCGTGATCCACCGGCCTCGGCCTCCCAAAGTGCTGGGATTACAGGCTTGAGCCACCGCACCCGGCCAATTTTTGTATTTTTAGTAGAGACAGGGTTTCACCATGTTGGCCAGGCTGATCTCGAACTCCCGACCTTAGGTGATCTGCCTGCCTTGGCCTCCCAAAGTGCTGATATTACAGCCCTGAACTGCCTCGCCGGGCCTCCTTTGTCTTAATGCTTTTTTTTTTTTTTCTCCCCTCTTTTCTTGGTTGATGGAACTGTGACCTTCCCATCCCAAATTCTATGACCAGCTAATGTTTGGTTATGGTGACTATCACCTAGCTGCCTGGAAGCACCAGAATGGCTTAGTACAGGTAGGGAGCTCAGCCAGATCTCAGTGTCTGCTGTTTGTTAGAGACCATAGAAGGACTAAGGCTAAGAAGCAGGAGACTGGGCCGGGCGCGGTGGCTCAAGCTTGTAATCCTAGCACTTTGGGAGGCCGAGGCGGGTGGATCACGAGGTCAAGAGATCGAGACCATCGTGGTCAACATGGTGAAACCCCGTCTCTACTAAAAATACAAAAAAAAAATTAGCTGGGCATGGTGGCGTGTGCCTATAATCCCAGCTACTCAGGAGGCTGAGGCAGGAGAATTGCCTGAACCCAGGAGGCGGAGGTTGCGGTGAGCCGAGATCGTGCCATTGCACTCCAGCCTGGGTAACAAGAGCGAAACTCCGTCTCAAAAAAAAAAAAAAAAAGAAGCAGGAGACTGAACCCAGCACCGGCCACAAGTGAGGACTGAGACCCAGGTGGCTTCTTGGCTAAACATGTTAGCTTTTTGGTAAATGGCCCTGCAGTGGTTCTGCATTTTGGTGGGGAATTTGTTTTGGTTCATTTTGGCATTCCCACAACCATCCTGTTGGTTTTTTTCTTAAAATGTGGCACCCCCAGACCTCCTGGCTGTGGGACTGAGATGTTTTAGTAGAGGACTATCATCCTTTGATTTTTCCTCGCTTCCTGCCTCTAGGCCTGTCCTTTCTGTGTAGCTTCACTGAGGCCCAGTCTGGCTCTGGATTGTTTGTTAGCTGGTTCTGCCAGGAGAGAGTGGCTGCCTCTCTCACGAGGCTCTGCTTACTTGTGAATTTCGGTTTCAGTGGCCCCCTAATGCTGATTGCATGCCCTTGCATTAGTCCCTAAGCCCATTGTGTGGGCATCCCTTCTCGTACAGTGCCCTTGGCCCTCTCCAGCCTCCACAGGGCCCACGTGGGTAAAAAGAAAGCCTGGGAAAGGAAGAGCCAGGAAACCTTGGGAGAGTGGAATTTCAGGAATGGCAAGTCAGAACTGGTTCCAGCATGGGTCCGGTTGCCTTGGGCTTTGCTGAGGGATTTTTGTTATGTATTTTTTTGGCCTGTTCACCACTCCTACCCTCTTTTGAATTTCAGTTCTCTTTTTTTTTTAATCCTGAAGGATTATTTTATTGTACTTTTGAGGTTTTTCTTTTCTTTTTTTGTTTTTTTTTTTGCCTTGCACAAAGTACTGACTCATGTTACTGGTGGCTGTGGCTGTATGCTTGTTATATGTCTCATTATCCTACCATTTAAGATTGATCATTTCTGTGTTGGTTTCTGTTTCAAACTGGAATAGGCCAGGTGGTCAATTTATGTATTTCTAAATTCAGTAACGAAGCTTTCTCTACTGTGAAATGTACGTATCTTGTCATGGGTGGACACGTACTAAATAGGGCCTATTTGTACTAGATTTTAAAACAATGCATTTCTCCCTGAAAAAATTTCCAGCAGGAGACATTGGGCTTTGTGCTCTAAATCTTTTTTTTTTTTTTTTTTTTTTTTTTTTTGATATGGCTGGAGTGCAGTCGTGTGATCTTGGCTCACCGCAAGCTCTGTCTCCCAGGTTCAAGTGATTTTTCTTCCTCAGTCTCCTGAGTAGCTGGGACTCTAGGTGTGCGCCACTGCACCCAGCTAATTTTTATATTTTTATTAGAGACAGGTTTTCACCATGTTGCCCAGGCTGGGTTTTGAACTTCTGACCTCGTGATTTGCCTTGGCCTCCCAAAGTGCTGGGATTACAGGTGTGAGCCACAGTGCCTGGCCTAAATCTTGTATTTTTGGTTTTAAATAAATTTCATGTAAGGAGGCAGAGCTAACTAGACTGTCTTCTTTTCAGATCATAACTCAATCTGTTTTTAGGGTTATTTCTGGCACTTGTACAGCCTCAGGAAACTTGGGTCTGTCATTGGGACAAAGAAATACAGGCACTGGCTGTGGTGCTGGAGATGGGAGCAAAATGGGTTATGGTGAGCTTTGTTTCTGGTGTAATAGAATTGTTTGTCATCAGCTTTTAGGTTTAAAAGATGCTATTCAGATTGGCCCTCCTCACCTGGGAGCTGGCAGACCAGGGCCTTGGCGTTGGCGATATCACTGTTCATACCTGTGGGTGGCACGTGGGCAGTCTCTTTGCGCCGTGAGGGAGGTTTGCCTTAGTGACTTGAGCCAGAAGTCGTGGTTGAGCTTTGCTCTCAGCTGTACTTGTTGGTTTTCCGTGTGACCTGAGAAACAGCCTTCGTCTGATACGAAGTGCACCTCCGAGGTGCTGGCGGCAGTGCTGGTTTGTGAAGCATTGCATGCAGCAGGAGTAGCTGGCAGAACAAAGCCTATCTCAAGTTGCTGGCGGTCTTTCACATCTCATACAGGACTTCCTTCCGTTCTTACCTCTGCAGCCAGTTGTGTGGTTCCCGTCTGGACTCTCTTCCTCCTTTCCAAGATAACCATCAGCCTTTTTCTCTGTAGGGCTACAGAAGCAGTATTTATTGCATTTTTAATTCACTTGTCGGGCAGTAGATACTCTTTGAGCACCTATAATTTGCCAGGCATTGCACAATGCCCTTTAAATACATTTTTCTTGTGGCGGGGCAAGGTGGCTCATGCCTGTAATCCTAGTACTTTGGGAGGCTGAGGCAGATGGAGTGCTTGAGGCCAGGTTAGGACTAGCCTGGGCAATTCGATGAAAAAAAAATGTCTTTTAATAGTAGGATATAGTGGCGCATGCCTGTAGTCCTAGCTATTTGGGAGGCTGAAGCAGGAGGATCACCTGAGCTTGGGAGGTTGAGGTTGCAGTAAGCCGTGATCATGCCACCACACTCCAGCCTGGGCAATGGAGTGAGACCCTGTCTGGAAAATTAAAAAAGGCCAGGCGTGGTGGCTTACACCTGTAATCCCAGCACTTTGGGAGGCCAAAGTGGGTGGATCAACTGAGGTTGGGAGTTCAAGACTAGCCTGATCAGCATGGTGAAATCCCATCTCTGTTAAAAATACAAAAATTAGCTGGATGTGGTGGAGCACACCTGTAGTTCCAGCTACTCAGGAGGGTGAGGCTGGAGAATCGCTTGAACCTGGGAGGTGGAGGTTGCAGTGAGCCGAGATGGCGCCACTGCACCCCAGCCTGGGTGACAGAGTGTGAGACTCTGTCTCAAAAAAAAGGGGGGGGGGATACTGAAAAGAATAAATACCAAAATAAATATATGAATCACTTGTGACCTCACCATTCAGAGCTAACTACATTAAACATGCTAGTGTGTCTTTCCTCTGATGATGCTTGTGTTTTTAAAATTAAAGCAATAGTATATACGTTGAGTGTATACTTGATAGGTTGCTTTTTCCTTTTTAATGTTGTTGTGTATTCCTCTAAGTGAATTTTACAATCACACAATTGCCGTCATAGAGATTGCCGTAGTTTATTGAATCATGTGTTATTAGACGTTCAGATTGTTGTTGCCCTCTTTTCCCTCCTATAAGCAAGACCATAGGGAGCATCTTGGCATGTAAGTCTTGGTCCACATGGCTGATCATCTCCCTTAAGTGGAATTTCTGGAGCCAGAGGGTTTCAGGCTTGTTCTTTTCTGGACAGGATCAGTTTTCTCCTTCAGTCCTTGTTGCCTCCTTCACCATCCTTGAGCCAAAGGCAGCCTCTTTATTTTTTTCTTTTTTGAGACAGGGTCTTGCTTTGTCGCCCAGGCTGGAACTCAGTGGCGCATTCTCAGCTCACTGTAACGTCTGCATCCTGGGCTCAAATGATCCTTCTGCCTCAGCTTCCCAAATAGCTGGGACTCTATAGGCATGCGCCACCATGCCTGACTAATTTTTGTATATATATATGGGTTTTTTTTTTTTTTTTTTTTTTTTGTTGGAGCCGGGGTTTCGCATTTTGCCCAGGCTGGTTTTTTTTTTTTTTTGAGTTGGCATCCTGCTGTGTCAACCAGGGTGGAGTGCAGTGGTGTTATTTTGGCTCACTGCAACCTCCATTTCGGGGTTCAAGCACTTCTCCTGCCTCAGCCTCCTGAGTAGCTGGGATTACAGGCATGTGCCATCACGCCCAGCTACTTTTTGTATTTTTAGTAGAGACGGGGTTTCACTGTGTTGGCCAGGCTGGTTTTGAACTCCTGACCTCAGGTGATCCACCCGCCTTGGCCTCCCAAAGTGCTGGGATTGCAGGTGTGAGCCACTGTGCCTGGCCACCCAGGCTGTTTCAAACCTTGGACTCAAGCGATCTCTCTGCCTCAGCCTCTCAAAATGCTGGGATAACAGGCATGAGCCTTGGCACCCAGCAAGGCAGCCTCTTAAATGAGCCACTGGGTTCTCCGGTTAAGCCGTTTCAGAAGTGAGCTTGAGGTCTTACTCCATTTACGGATGTGAGTCTGGACAAGCCTTTTATCTTAAATACTTTTTATTGTAGAGACAAGGAGACATGGATGCCCCATTGGCTCCTCGGGAGATCCTGGTCTGGTGGTGAGAAGGTGGACGCCTCCTTAGGGAGGTCCTGGAGAGCCCCCCCACCTAACTTTGGCCTCATCCTCCTATGATTCCTTCGGAGCCCCCTACAGTTTCTCTTCATAGCACATTTCACAACTTGTAAATAGGGTTTTTTTGAATTTTCAAAAGTTGTGAAGTATACATAACATAAAATTGACCATGTTTAAGTGAGCAGTTGAGTGGCATTAAGCACATTCACAGTGTTGTGCAGCCATCACCACCAGCCACCTCCAGAACGTTCTCACCTTCCCAAACTGAAACTGTTCCCATTAGATACCAACTCTCTCTCCCCCATTCTCACCATTCTTTCTCTCTCTCTCTCTCTCTCTCTCTCTCTCTGTTTTTTTTTGAGATAGGGTCTCATTCGACCAGGCTGGAGTGCAGTGCCATGATCTTGGCTCACTGCAACCTCAGCCTCTTGAGTAGCTGGGATTAACAGGCACAGACCACCACACCCAGCTAATTTTTGTATTTTTTGTGGAGACAAGGTTTGACCATGTTGGCCAGGCTGGTCTTGAATTCCTGGTCTTAAGTGATCTGGTTGCCTCAGCCTCCCAGAGTTCTGGGATTACAGATGTGAGCCACCATGCCTGTCCTAATTTTTGTATTTTGTATTTTATTTTACTATTTTTTTGAGATGAAGTCTTGATGTCACCCAGGCTGGAGTGCAATGGTGTGATCTTTGCTCACTGCAGCCTCCGCTTCCGGGGTTCAAGAGATTGTCCTGCCTCAGCTCTCCAGTCGCTGGGATTACAAGCATGCACCACCATGCCCAGCTAGTTTTTGTATTTGTAGTAGAGACGGGGTTTTGCCATGTTGGTCATGCTGATCTGGAACTTCTAACCTCTAACCTCAAGTGATCCGCCTGCCTCAGCCTCCCAGAGTGTTGGGAATACAAGTGTGAGCCACTGTATTTGACCTGTATTTTTTTTTTTTTGTAGAGATGAGTTTTCACCATGTTGGCCAGGTTGGTCCTGAACTCCTGGCCTCATGTGATTTGGCCTCCCAAAGTGCTGGGATTATACTTGTGAGCTACCATGGTTGGTCTAATTTTTTTTTTTTTTTTTTAAGATGGAGTCTTGTTCTGTCGCCCAGCCTGGAGTACAGTGTCATGATCTCTGCTCTCTGCAACCTCCGTCTCCTGGGTTCAAGAAATTCTCTTGCCTCAGGCTCCTGAATAGCTGGGATTACAGGCCTGGCTAATTTTTGTATTTTTTAGTAAAGACAGAGTTTTGCCATGTTGGCCAGGCTGGTCTCGAACTCCTGAGCTTAAGTGATTTGCCTGCCTTGGCTTCCCAAAATGCTGGAATTATAGACATGTATAATTCCTTGGTGGCAATGGTGAGCCACCTTGCCTTGCCCACCATTTTACTTTCTCTCCGTGAATTTGACTACACTTAAGTACCTCATGTTAGTGAGATCATCTATATTTGTCGTTTTGCATCTGGCTTATTTCACTTAGCATAGTGTTTCCAAGGTTCATCAGTATTGTAACGTGTCAGAACTTCCTTCTTAAGGCAGAGCTCTTATCTACATGTATCTACTACAGTTTTGTTTATTCATCCAGCAATGGACAGCAGCCTATAGATAGTTTTGTTTTCTTGTATTGAATGGTCCTTCTTCCCAGTGGAGTGAGTGAATGCATCCGGAAGCAGAATTCTATTGCTTCCTATTCATCACTGTGTGCCAGGTGTCTGGGAAGGGGGTCTCATAGGAGCCCTCCCAGAAACCAAGCTCGCCTCAGTCTGGGTATGGGGCGGTCAGGGAAGGCGCTCTGGAAAATGTAGCTGACTTGAAATAAGCACCACTTGAAAACAGTGTGCTGAGGCCTGGAATATTAAAAGCGTGTTCCTATGTGGAAATTAGAAATGTATGGGTCCCAGAAGAGACCTTGTGGGTCAGCCTGCATTCCAGAGTGCCAAAGCCTTTTGAATGGCGAACATTATGCAAGCTTTCTCGTATGGCCAGTGGCCAGAGGGGAGGAGGGCAGAGAATGACTGTGGCTCCGGGAAGCCCTCAGGGAAGCCCTCCTCGAAGACTTGCCGACATGCTTTAGGATCATGTCTTTGTATGGAACCACGGGATGGATCGCTGCAGGACCTACTGGAAAAAGGAGGTCATCTCCAGCACTCTTTCCATGGGTCCTTTGTGTCTTGCAGAACTTTTTTTGGCAGGTGTTGTTTACATATGGTTCAGAGCTTAAAGAACAGCTCTGTTCCAGGCGAGGGCAGAAAGCACAGGCCTGTCTGGGAGGGGCGTCATCACTCCTGCCTGCCTGCCCTACCAACCTGTCAGTGGATTGAATGGGCAAAGTGTTCAGAAATCCTTGGGCAGAGGATAGTGTTCTGAATCATAATGTGGAATTTTCTGGGTTTTTTTCTTTGATAAAACATTAATTACAAAAGTATACGTACTTTTTTTTTTAAAAAAAAAAAAAAAGAAATTAGAAGCCAAGTGTATGAAGAGAGATGAAAGCTTCTCCCCAATGTCCCAGGTAGTAATCACCATTGATAAATTTGGTTTGTTTATCCTTCTAGGCTCAATGCACACATAAAATATGGCCTTATGTAGGTAAGTTTTTTTAAACAAAAATGGGATATACTATGCTTTATTGTATTGCAACTTGCATTTTCAAAATTTTGCAGTCATTTTTTTTCATGTATATTTTTAAGCATAACTTATTTTAACATTTTCAGTAATACTTTTTTTTTTTTTTTTTTTTTGATCAGGCTGGTCTTGAACTCCTGGCCCCCAGCTATTTTCCCATCTTGGCCTCCAAAAGTGCTAGGATTACAAGTCACCACACCCAGTTTTCCATATTAATATGAACAGACCTACCACACTAAGTGTTTTAAAACAATGTTAGGTTTTAAAAAAATATACAAGTGTATAAAGAAGAAAAAAATCGTTTATAATCTTGTGGTTTAGATATTCCCAGTTGACTTTTTTTTTCTGGAGATGGAGTTTTGCTCCATTGTTCAGGCTAGAGTGCAGTGGCACCATCTCGGCTCACTACAACCTCCACCTCCCAGGCTCAAGCGATTCTCCTGCCTCAGCCTCCTGAGTACCTGGAATTACAGGTGCCTGCCATCATCCCCGGCTAAGTTTGTATTTTTTGTAGACATGGCATTTCACCATGTTGGGCAGGCTGGTTTTGAACTCCTGACCTTGTGATCCACCTCGGCCTGCCAAAGTGCTGGGATTACAGGTGTGAGCCACCCACCCGGCCTTTCTGTATTTTTAGTAGAAACAGGGTTTCAGTATGTTGGCTAGGCTGGTCTCGAACTTTTGACCTCAGGTGATCCACCCAACTCAGCCTCCCAAAGTGCTGGAATTACAGCATGAGCCACTGCACCCGGCCCCCGGTTGACTTTTTAAAAAGAAAATTCAAGCTGTTTAGGGAGGTATAAAGGCTCTTCCCCACTCCCTTTGAAAGGAAACCACTGTGAGAAAGTTCTTGGGATTCCTTCCAGAAAAAAACCCACATTATCTGCATGCACGTTTGTATTCTTCAAGCGTGCTGCTGCCCTTTCACATGATAGTGTCTTGGTGTGCTCCCAGACAGCCATGCAGATGGATTATGTCATCGACTTTAGCAACTGCAGAGAGTATTTTGTGAGTATACTTGATTTAACCTGCCCTACTTGTGGACATTTGGGCTATTTGTAGTTTTGGAATGTTAAACAGTTTTGGTAAAACTGTACCAGATTTGTCTTCAAAAACATGCAATTTGTATGTAGGCGTATAAATGTGAGAGTGTGGTTCTGCAGTGTGAACTCTTCAACTGAATAGCATTTTGGTAAGAATTCTGCTAAATTCCTCTTCAGAAAACTTTTTATCAGTTCATGTAATGGTATGTGTGAGCATGTTTCTGGGCTATGGGCTTTTCTGAATGAACAGCCTTTTTGGATTGTTTTGGGTGTGCACATTTTCCAATCAAAAGCTACTGTTTCCGTTTCCGGCTTTCTCTGGTCAGCGTAGGGTCGGATGTTTTGGCAGGCAGCCATCAGACACACCAGCTCTGTTCACAGTGCAGAAGCAGCCACTGGAGGAGTCGTTCTAGGTGTCTTGTTAGGTGAAGGCCATGGTGGGAACTAGAAGGAGGCGATAGACACAGGCAACCAGGTCTAAGGTTGACTTTCTGTATCAGCTAAAATGATGGTCCTTGGTGCCTGTTTTCTTCTAACCGTTACACACTAGAGCCTGGTGCATAAAATTCAGAGATGGCCTCCATTTTAAGTTTTCCCATAGCCCTGCGTTTCATAGCCCTTGGTGGTTTTGTGGCTGTTACTATTCAATGCTCTTGGTGTGCCACCCCTCCTGCCCCCCACTTTGGTTTAGTTTTTCCAGGAGATTACACCAGTGGTTGAAGTGACTGTAGAAATGAAGCCCTGGCATGCCTGGGTGGTGGTGTTTCATCAGGTTAGGCTCAGGGGATTGGTGCTCTGGCAAAACGACGTGCAGTTCGGAATTAAACTGCTCTGGCCCCTGGGCGGTTATTGTTAGCTGGAACTCATTCAGAGAGAGCTCCCTGGGAGAGTTGGGAATGCCATGCCCCCTCTTCCTGGTGGAGAGTAGCTCTCCCTGGCAGACACAGTGCAGCACCCCACATTGGAAGCCCTGCTTTGGGGTCAGCTGCCTTCAAGTCCACGTTCTACCACTTACAAGCTAGGTGACCTGGGACCAGTTTTTATATCTTTTAATCTCCATTCTCTTCCTCTGCAAAATGTGACAGTAATACCTTCACAGAATTGGGGAAAGGATTCAGAGGGTCATGTACTGCAGAGTTGATAGGTCACCTGGCACAAGGCAGCAGGTTCTCCATAGACCGCAGCTATTAATGGTTCCTGGATTCAGCCTTCCATGGGGGTCTGGGGGTTTGGAACAGGCAGGCTTGTATATTTGGGGCCCGTTTGTTACCTAGGTGTTGAGGTTTCTAATTGTGTGCTCAGCACTGCGCTACATGCTAAAGATTTGGACCCACAGCGCATTGCCCTCACATCCTGGAGCTCAGTCACCTTAATTAGCAAGGGCCTTCTGTGGGCAGGTGCATTGGGGCTCTTTATGCCATCTCTCTCTCCACATTGAACACCTCTTGCAGATGTCTGTTCCCGCAAACAAGGGTGTTTGATCGCTGGCAGCTGTTCTGCGTCTAGTCTGTTCTGTTCTGTTGGAGAGTTTCAGGTAAATGTCTTGGAATGAAGGTAGGCATGTTAAGGCAGTTTGTGGGATCCGGCTGCAAGGGAGACTCTGCTGCTCCAGCCAGCAACAGCCCTGACTTGGCCCCGGGCCAACAGGAGTGTTCCTTTCAGCTTCTTAGACCTACCTGCTGTGAAGTCTTGAGCAAATCATCTCTTTTGCTCCTTTAAGTTTGTTTTCTTATCTGCCAAGTGGGTATGGAACCTGTCTCATGGCATTGCTGTGAAGATTGGCCTAATTTCTGGGATGTAGTTAGTGCAGTGTAGGAAACCTAGTCAACTCTGAACAGTGAACGGTGTTGATACTATGTTGCTCAGTTTACCGAGATCTTAAAAATAATGTAACAATTACAATACAGACTTGTTACAGACATCAAGCTCCAGAAGTGCAGAGTAGAAAGTAAAATTCATTCCTTCCTCCCTGCTGTTTCTTTTTAATATCAAGGGAGGACTGCTGTCTTAAATAATTGTTTTTAACTAAGGGGAGTGTTTTAACTGCATATGAATTCTAAACCAGAAGTGACCACTGGAAGGTGAGAGGTGTTGCTGTTTATAGGTAGACCTTAATATAAGCAAAGACATCTCATATATGGCTCCTTAGTGTGGTCACTTCAGCTTTTTCTTGTATTAAGGGGAGAAAAGGTCATTGTAATTCTTTGCACATCCTGGATGAATCATAATGTTGTATTGGTAAAGTTCAGCAGTGGCATAGAGTGGGTTTAATTAACAAGTGCTCCATCCAAAGAAGCTTTACGATTTGCTGCTGACATGGCTGGGTGGTGGGGGGAGGGGGAAGGTGGGCATGCCCTTCAGGGTAATGGGGAAGTACAGTCTGAGTTTTTAGGAGCTTGGGGGAAATGGTGGGTGGGGTAGGAAAGTTGTGAGTATAGCATTGTGGTGGGGTGAGGGTTCTGTGGGTAAGGTGTTTATAACGTGTGTAGTATATTTGCAGTGAGGGCACATGCTCCCCTTTCCTGCCATTCTGAAGCCACAGCTTGTGTACCTGGGAATGTCCCTGGAGTGGTAATCCGCAGCCCTTATTTTGGGTCTGCTCTTTCTTTCTTTGTTACGTTAGACCTGGCCTCACCAGCAATTGTCCTTGGTTTCCTCTAGTTTCTGAGGCTTGGAAGAGAAATCATGTGTGGCTTCCGGGGTCCACTCTTTTGGCTTTTGCTGGAGATTATTTATACCAACCCAGCCCTTTTAACTCCCACTTCAGTATTTTTGGATTTATTTATTTTTGTCAAAGAGAAAGTGCCTTTGTCTGGGCTGAATTGTGATGAACCATCTCTATAGCAGCAAACACCCGAGGGCTTGTGGCAGCTCTGAGGCTGTGGTAGAGTGAGGAGGGCACCGTGTGACCCTTGCCCTCACTTCACCTCTGAGCCTCTGTTGCCTTATCTGCAAATATGGGGTGATAGTAAGGACAGCCACCTCGATGGTTAGGCGATGCTCTCTGTGGCTGTAATGTTTATTCAAGCAGGCCGTGGGAGTATTTCCTCACCGGGGTAACAGGAGGCATTGCATCCAGGTTGGAATGGTTGCTAAGGAGTCCTTTGGTGCCTCTGGTGATAGTCATTGTGGGCTCTAATCCACCTCCTCCAGCTGAACTGTGGGAGCTCCACAGCCAGAGGGGGTGGGAAGAGGAGGATGAGTTGTTGTAAGTAGGCTGTGTTCTGTGCCTGACTGGGCATTTGCTGCCGAAGGGCATCTGACTCCCATGTAATTTACCTAATGAGAGGTCTCGGGCCTTGCTGGTTTCTCTGTGCAGGGTTACAGCTCTCAACTCTTTTTCTTTCTTTGGACACAAATGAAAAATATGCTTCACGGAGATGCCAGGTTGTACAGAAATAATTGGCCCAAGCATGTAAAGATACAGGTACTAGAGTGTTGGTTGTGACCTTTGTGATAGGACATGTCCAGTTGGACATTTCTATCGGTAGGGCAATGGGTAAATAAAATATGATGCCTCTGTATGGTAGAATGCTGTGTAGGCATTAAAAAGAATGAGGTAGATCACCATGGGTATTTTTATCTTTTAATTTTTAAACAAAGTCTGAAGTAAACAGAGCTATGTATGTTTTTAGAAAGATGACCATTGTACAGTAAGAAAAGAATCCAGGTTGCATAATACAGTAGCTTCATGCATTTGTAGAGAAGACCATGACTGCTTATGTGAATGTGTATAATAAGCTTGGAGGCTGTCCACCAGTTTGTTAACGCTGATTACCTTTTGAGTTGGATTGTTTTCTTGTGCACACATTAATATCTTTTTTTTTTTTTTTTTTTTTTTTTTTGAGATGTGGTTTTGCACTTGCTGCCCAGGCTGGAGTATGTGGCACAATCTTGGCTGACTGCAACCCCCACCTCCCGGGCTCAAGTGATTCTCCTGCCTCAGCCTCCTTAGTAGCTGTGCCTGCCACCATGACAGCTAATTTTGTATTTTTAGTAGAGACAGGGTTTTGCCATGTTGGCCAGGCTGGTCTCGATCTCCTGATCCCAGGTAATCTGCCCATGTCCAGCTCCCAAAGTGCTTGTATTATAGGCATGAGCCACTGCACCTGGCCACATTAGTATCTTTTGAATTTGTCCACCACGTTAGTATCTTGAATTTGTATTACTGAATGTGTATTAGTAACATGTATTGGTTACAAAGATAATAACAAAGGTAACTTGCATGTGCTTCAGTACAGTGTAGCCTCTGGGGGCCGGGCCAGGCTGGGCTGGGGCAGCTGCTGTGTTGGTGGCTTTTTCCTGGTGCCAGCTCAAACCTACGGTGAGGGAAGAGCTGCTCCAGGTTTCATATTTCATGCAGACCCATCCACTGTGCCCTGGCTCCTGGTGCTGGGCCCGAGCGGTTCCCGTGAATTTAACCAGTTCTGCCGTCTGTCTCTGTTGATGTGTCAGTGGCCCTCAGAAACTGCTTTGTTGATCTGGTTAGAAGGAACAATCCAATCCAAATGCTGTCTCCGATTTCTCTTCCCTACTAAATCAGATTTTACAATGAAGAACATAGATTTTGGTTGCATTTGCAGAGTACTTCTTCTCATTTGTTAATTCACCATTTTGGTGGTGGAAAAGGAAGGAAAAACTGAAAGAAGGCTATATATTTCTTTTACTTGCTGGTCCTTGTTAAATGCCAGAGAGGGAGGCCTTTATAGCACAGCTGTCCAGCTGTTCATCACCGTGTATTAAAATCATCATCTTCCCCGCTTCCCCCTCCCCCTTGCTAAATTAATCGCATCTTCAAAAGGGGAGGTAGGCAGGAACTCGGAGATTGCAGATGAGCTTTCCAACCAGAGTCCTCTTCCGGCTTCAGCCCAAGCCTGCCTGCCTGTGAGCTAGATGAGGAGGGGCTCCAGGCAGACCCTGTGGGTGAGGAGCCCAGAGCTGGTGTAGACTCTGGGGGTGTGGGATGCTGTATTAGAGTAAAGATATCAGTGCCAGCGCCAGCTCACACCCCACTGCAGGCCAGGCCTGCACTTCACATTCACCTCAGGTCCCCTGGAGCATTGGCAGGGCCAGGGAGTACTGTGGGTAGGCGGGGCTATTCTCTGGGGCCCACAGCATGGGCCTCCCGATCATGGCAGCAGGCGTTGTTCTTCCATTGCCTGACACTGTCCAAGCATGTCTGGATGTCAGATCACTATGGGTTCAGGTTCAGGGTTTTAGATTCGCTAACTGGATGATAGTAACCCTGGGCCAGTTATTTAATGCTGCTGAGCCTTGATGTCTATAACATGGAAGTACTAATATAATACCCTTCTCTGAGTAGTTTATTTTGTTTCTTGCTTCAAGGAACTATTTTTATTCGTTGTTTTCTTTTCCTTTTTTCCTTGTGAACCTCACCTGACTGGAGGAGCTCCTATTCCTAACTGCTGTTTTATGCAAATATTTTGTTACATTCCCTAATTCTCTTTAGGCTTTTTCTTCATTGTTTCTGCTTTCCCTCACATTCGATTGCATTGGTTTTTTTCTGATTTCTTAAATCAGATGCTTAATTTATATTTCATTCTTTTTTGTTAGGAATTTAGTTTTTAGGGTATCCTCTGAGTGCAAACTTATTTTTGCTTTGAAAGTTTTGTTATGGCATGTAATCCCAGCACTTTGGGAGGCCAAAGTGGGAGGATCACCTGAGGTCAGGAGTTCGAGACCAACTTGGCCAACGTGGTGAAACCCTGTCTCTACTAAAAATACAAAAATTAGCCAGTGTGGTGTGGCACACACCTGTAATGCCAGCTGCTTGGGAGACTGAGGCAGGATAATCATTGAACCTGGGAGGCAGAGGTTGCAGTGAGCTGAAATCGTGCCACTGCATTCCAGACTGGGTGACAGAGTGAGACTCCGTGGGCGGGGAGATAAAGTTTTATTATGTAGTGTTTTATTTTTATTTGTACTATTTTCTAGATATTCTGCAGTTGTGGTTTTGAATTCCACTAAGTTTTTCAGTAGAGAGCGTTAAGTTTTCCAGCTGTTAGGGTTATTCTTATTTTTACTTTTATCATGTCTTGTTTTATTGCACTGTTGTCAGAGATTTTTGCTTTTCAGAATTAGGGATTTTTCTTTTTCTTTTTTCATTTCTTTTCAGACAGGGTCTTGTTCTGTCACTCAGGCTGGAGTGTAGTGGCACAGTCATGGCTTATTGCAGCCCCAAACTCCTGACTCAAGGGAGTCTCCCAAGTAGCTGGGACCCAGGCACATGTCACCATGCCCATGTAATTAAAAAAAAAATATATATATATATATATATTTATTTATTTGTAGAGATGGTGTCTTGCTATGTTGCCTAGACTGGGTCTCAAACTCCTCACCTCAAGCGATCCTCCCACTTCATTCAGACTCTCAGAGTGTGGGGATTACGGGTGTGAGCCACTGTACCTGGCCTGGATTTTTCTTAAAGTCTAATATAGTCACTTTTAGAACATGTTTACTCATCTGCCTTGACCTTTTCCATCTTGATGGGCTGATCTACCAAGGTGGACAGATTTCTGTTTTTCCTAATGTTTGTACTTTCATTGTGGGTGGTCCCCTTGGCCGTTTTAAAAAGACCCTGCTCTGCTGCTTGCTCTTTTGTGTCTGTCTCCTTCGATTCAACGTTTTTTTTGTATGTGAGTTTCATCTGTGTAATTGTATATGTTTATTTGTTCTCATTGTAGAATGGTTTTTGGATATATGGTTATTTATTCTTGTGACAGACTGAGCTCATTTCCGTAGTTCTTCCAAACAGTGTCAGTGGCGTGGCCTTCAATGTTGCATGCATGTGTGTGTGCGCGTGCACTGCTGGACATGTACCTAGGAATAGAGTTGCTGGGCCACAGGTGGGCATATGGTGGCTGTATGGGTGGCTGCCAGCTCTCAATGATGGCACCAGGTGTGTGAGGGTCATCCTTGTTCTGCTCTGGTTGCAAAGATGTCGCTTCTTTGCAAATTAACCTCTAGATTCCTTGTAATTCTAGTGGAAATCACAGCAACTTTTCTTTTGTTTTTGCTGTTTCTTTCGGAAATGGACAAACTCATTCTCAAATTTATATGAAAATGCAGAACCGCCCAGAATAATCAAAGCATTCTCTCTCTCTTTTTTTTTTTTTTTCTTTCTTTTTTGAGATGGAGTTTTGCTCTTGCTCAGGCTGGAGTGCAGTGGGATGATTATAGGTCACTGTAGCCTCAAACTCCTAGGCTAAGGAGATCCTCCAGCCTCAGCCTCCCGAGTAGCTGGGAATATAGGCATGTACCAACACATCCAGCTAATTTTTAGTAGAGATGGACTCTCACTGTGTTGCCCAGGCTGATCTCAAACTCCTGGCTTCAAGAGCTCCTCCGGGCTTGGCCTCCCAAAGTGCTGGGTTACAGGTGTGAGCCACCTCACCTGACTAATCAAAGCATTCTTGAAGAAAACGCTGAAGGACGTATCCTACCAGATATCCAGACTTTATAAAAGCTACAGTGATTAGGACAGTGGAGTGTTGCCAAAAAGATAGACAAATAGGATGATTGGATGGAACAGTCATGAAACAGACTGTGCACCGACAGTCACTTAATTTATGACACATGACAGAGAAAAGATGGCCTTTTCAAAAAAGGTACTGGGAGAACTGAACTCTCTGTGAGGGAAAAAAAGATGAACCTTTTATCACTAATCATATCCAGAAATCAGTATTAGGTAGATCATAGAGGTAAACATGAAAGATAAACCAAATCTTCTAGAGTAAAACATAGAATTTCTTCATGATTTTGGAGAAGACAAAATTCCTTAAGCATAGAAAACACTAAAGTAGAAAAATCTGATGCACTGAACTGCATTAAAGTTTGTATCTTTTACTTTTTTTTTTTTTTTGAGATGGAGTCTCTGTCACCCAAGCTGGAGTGCAGTGGCGCAGTCTTAGCTCACTGCAACCTCTGTCTCCAGGGTTCAAGCGATTCTTCTGCCCCAGCCTCCGGAGTAGCTGAGATTACAAGCGTGACCCACCGTGCCAGGCCAATTTTTATATTTTTAGTAGAGATGGGGTTTCACCATGTTGGTCAGGCTGGTCTTGAGCTCCTGACCTCATGATCTGCTTGTCTTGGCCTCCCAAAGTGCTGGGATTACAGGTGTGAGCCACCGCACTTGGCTGTATCTTTTACTTTTTACATTGCTCCAATGAAATGCAATCAATACTAATTTCTAATTGCCTGGAAATGGTAGATAATCCATCTTGTTTGTTTCTCCAGAAACCTCTGTCTGGCTCTTACCAGGACTGTTGCCCTCTGGCTGGTGGTGTGGCTGCCATCTCGGGCTGCTTTTTTTTCTTTTTTCTTTTCTGAAGTGGAGTTTCTGCTGTGTCGTCCAGGCTGGCTGGAGTACAGTGGCACGATCTTGGCTCACTGCAACATCTGCCTCCGGGCTCAAGCAATTCTCCTGCCTCAGCCTCCAAGTAGCTGGGACTACAAGTGCCCACCACCACGCCCAGGTAATTTTTGTATTTTTAGTAGAGATAGGGTTTCACCATATTGGCCAGGCTAGTCTTGAACTCCTGACCACAGGAGATCCACCTACCTCGGCCTCCCAAAGTGCTGGGATTACAAGTGTGAGCCATTGTGCCTGGCTGCCATCTTGGGCTTCTGTTGGTCGTCATTCTGGACTTGTTTTTGTCTCTCCACAGTGAGTCCTTATTTCCTGGATTCTGTTTGTGTTGGTTAGATAATTTGGACATCATGACAGCAACTGTCTTTTTTTTTTTTTTTTTTTTTTTTTTTGAAACAGAGTCTTGCTCTGTTGCCCAGGCTGGAGTGCAGTGGCCCAGTCTTGGCTCACCTGCTTCCTGGGTTCAAGCAGTCTCAGCCTCCCGAATAGCTGGGACTACAGGTGTGTGTCACCATACTCAGCTAATTTTTGTATTTTTAGTAGAGATGAGGTTTCACCATATTGGTCAGGCTGGTCTCGAACTTCTGACCTCAGGTGATCCACCCACCTCGGCCCCAGCCGCCGGCAACTATCTTAAACAATAAGGAAGTTCATTGACTCAAGTAATTGCAAGTCCAGAAGTAGACAGGTTTTAGATTGTTTGGGTGTACCCATTCTGAACCTGTCATTTGAATGGTAGCTGGTCTTCTCTTAGGCCAGGATCCCCTTCCCTGGGGCTGAGTCAGCTTCCCTCAGGCTCCATCAGGAAGGAGGAAGGGAGAATTAACTGCTGGGTAGGCAGACAGGGATGGGCCCAGTGACATTGCCTGTCTGTTTGCTCTCTTACAAAAATCCCGTTTTGCTGGGCGCAGTGGTTCATGCCTGTAATCCCAGCACTGGGAGGCCGAGGCGGGTGGATCATCTGAGGTCAGGAGTTCGAGACCAGCCTGGCAAACATGGTGAAACCCCATCTCTACTAAAAATACAGAAATTAGCTGGGCATGGTGGTGCATGCCTGTAATCTCAACTACTCAGGAGGTTGAGGCAGGAGAATCACTTGAACCCAGGAGGTGGAGGTCGCAGTGAGCTGAGATCACACCATTACACTCCAGCCTGAGTGACAGAACGAAACTCTATCTCAAAAAAAAAAAAAAAAAAAAAAAAAAAAGAAGAGAAACAGTGCTTTGAGTTCTTATGTAAGTCTGAAAAAGTCTTTTTCTCTCCCTGTACTTGACTTGGTCAGCTCAGTATTGGATTCTAGATTGAAAGTCATTTCCCAGAAAGGGTAGTGATGCTGGTGAGAAGTCTCCATCGTTGTTACTTCTCAAAACTCTTTGTCATTCTGATTGTTCTCCCTGGGACCTCTTTTGGAGGAAGGATGCCTTTTAGAAGCTTTTAGGTTCTGGAACTGTATCTCTAACATTCTGAAATTTCACGTCGTACCTTGTGTTGTTTTTACATCCATTGTTGTGAGCACTTGGTGGGCCTTTGAAGTCTTGGCTACTTGGCTACTTGCACTCTGGGAATTATTTTTGGCATTTTCTACTTGATAATTTCTTCTCTTCCTTCCCCCCACCCCACCCCCGTGTTTCTGGAACTCCTAGTTAAATCTGGACTCCTGGACTAATCCTTTGATTTAGTGGGTAGGGTGTGACTAGCATTTATACATTGTTGATTTTCTGAGATTTGCTTGGCTTGCTCTTCCAGCTCTTCTAATTGGATTTTTTTTTTGCTTTGGAGTAGTTTAGATGTACAGAAAAGTTGGAGTTCCCATATAACCTACTCCCAGTTTGCCCCCATTATAAACATTTTACGTTAGTATGTTGTATTCGTCACAACTAATGAACCATGTTATAGGGAACCCCGAGTTTCTCGTCAAAGAATCAGTGTGTATGTTCAGCTCTCTTCTTTAAATCTCTGCTTTAACGTTTAACTTCCAGTAAACGGCTTTCTCCACCGGTTCTTCGGTAGTTCACATCTGCTCCCCCTCCCCCAGGTCCATCTTGACCCATCCTGGTCACCTGATCATCCGTGACTGCCTGCTCTGACACATCCATAACTGTCCTTACTACCAAAACACCCACCCTGCCACTCTAGCTTGGACCCCTGCTCTTTTTAAATAGCCAGTCGAGATTAGTCTAGCTTGTGTGGTCCAACCCTAGCCAGTAGGGGACGACACAGCAGTAGGGACAACCCCCTTGTCTAAGTGTAAGTACCCCTACCCCTTTGTCCAATGATGCTGCATGCAGCAGCCATCATTGCTCTGTCCATGTGCCCTTCACCCTTCTCTGGAAGTAAACTGCCTTGCTGAGAGGACATATCTTTGAATGCTATTTCTTTTGTGGCATCAAAATTTTACTTAAAACAACCAGTATTGATGCGTTATTATTGACTACGTTTTATTCAGATGTTATTAGCTTGTACCCATTGTCTTTTTTTCTGTTTCAGGGTTCCACATTAAATTTAGTCATGTCCCCATAGTTTCCACTAGACTGTGACAGCTAAGTTTTTGATGACCTTGACAGTTTTGAGGTGTACTGATCAGTTATTTGGTAGAGTGTTTCTCGGTTGGGATTTGTCAGATGCCTTCTTCATGATTATCCTGAGGTTATGGGGTTTGGACTATCACTTAATTCTAACTAGGGTGATTCTTGTTTTCTAGTTTTCCTTTAAGGGGGAAAAAAAAAAACCATGTTTATTTCATGGATTCGGTATCTTCTCTTAATTATCTGAGGATATTATTTTTATGATATATAGTTTTAATCTTTGGTCCCTGGCATTGTCTGTCTCCTCTGTTATTTTGTCTATTTATTTGATATCTGTCTTTTAGTTGGTCATATCTCAGATACCTCTGGTCTCTGGCACACACAGCTGATTGGAAGCTGAGTGGGCTCTTCAGTGTGGGTGCCTGCGTGGGAGGCTGGCCTTTTCATTTCTTGAGTCCCATGTTGGTACGTATAGTTTTTCTTTCTCTGGGGCTGGTTTTTCAAGAGAAGACTCCCTCACCTTTGCTGGGGAGTGGAGGGTGGTATGTTGTTTGTCTGCTGCCCTCCTATGAAGAGTGGCAGAAGTGAGGGGCCCGAGGTTTCTGAGGTTTGCCACTCAGGTTTTCTCTTAGCTTTTTTGGGGGTCTCCTTTCCCTACCTCTTCCCCCTCTGACCCTGTGTTCTTAAGTCCAGACTTCTCTTGTTTAATTATCCAGTGGGAGAGGGAAGGGGCCGTGGGTGTCTAGCTGTTGCACATGCAGCCTGAAGCCATTTCCCCCACCTCTGCGTTGCCGCCTTCCCCTTTCGTGCAAGGTAGCGGCCACCTCCTAGGCCCTCCTGAGCCTTCTGATATTGTGGGTGAAGGGAAGTTTTCTCCTCTGCCGTCCTCGTGGCGCCTTTCAGTCTGTTAAATCTGTTCATACTTGTGCCGACTCTTTGCCAAAACTGCCCCTGTTGTTTGGGTTCTTTGATGTTTGTTTTAATTTTAGGGGTTTTTGGAAGGATGAGCTGTACAAGCCCTCAGTCCTTCTGCCATGTTTAACCAGAAGCCCCCTGCATTCTAAATAGTGTGTCTGTGAGTCAGATGGAATTGAGTTAAGGGCCGTCTCTGGGATGTGTGTACATGGAGATGCATGCACAGCCCTCTTTATGTACATGAGTGTGGGGGTACTTTTGTCAGAGCACCACTCTGCTGCCTTTTCCCCATGATTGAGCTTGGCTTTTTGTGTCAGAACTTGGAGAACTGCCATTTGCTGTGGTGGCTGCAGAGCATGGTGAGGCCCAGAGGTAAGGCTGGTTTTGATGTCTGGTCATTGGCACAACCTTCTTACACATATAGACGGTGAACCTCTCTGTCCCTCTCTCCAGACCTCTTGAGAAGGGCAGCCCAAAGCCCCGGAGGCAGAGAGTTCAGCCAGCTGCAGGGGGTAATGGCGTAACCACCCCTATCTGCTGCACTCCTCCATGCCAAGGAGCATTGCATCAGCGTGCTGGGGTCATACCTGGGGATCATCATCTCTTCTAAAGCAGCGGCCTGTCCCCACTTTGTTGAGAGAACAGTAAGTGCAGGAGGTGACATTTGGCCCTCAGCCCCTTCTTCCTTCTGGAAGTTTGTATGTAGAGAAAGCTACTGCCTGCAAAGGGGGTTCATCCTCTATAGGGAGTGTTTGCCTTAGAGAAGCCGCTAGTTACCTGGAGGTTAGGCGGGAGTTTAGAGTCAGTGGTGGTTATTATTTGGAGAATGATGGAACCGATGTCGGTTTCTTTACTGTCCTGTGTTTTTTTCTGTGAGTCTCTGTGAGGACATAGGGTTTAGGAACATGGGGAGGAATGCTTTCTCCTGGGCTAAAGGAAGTCACTTGCTGCCAGAGACAGGCCAGCTTGATTTGTCCTCTTCTCTTGTGCCCAGATTCCAGCTTGCTCCAGGTGACGTCATTCCTACAGGGGAAAGGCTTTGGGTGTAAACAGTGGCGCTGCCGGGTAAGCCAGGGACAGCTGCAGCTGGCTAGGACATGGCCTTCCTCCGTGTGCTTGCACTCAGCTCAGCCTTTCTGCCATCCTAGGTTTTCTTTAAAATGATTTTTGTAGTTCTAAAAAACGAATAGCAAATGTGTTTAGAAATAATACACAGTGTTTTATGACCCTTACTGCTGAACTCTTTTGAAATAGGAAGTGAAAACACAATAGAACACTGGTAGGAGGCAGATGATGAGTCTCGCAGAGTGACAGCACCCGGAATTTCAGTGAAATTGCTTCCTATGTGTGCTGGTGAAGAGAGATCCAGGGATCTAATCTGGGAGCTGGTTTAGGGGTGATACTTTTCTGTAATTTTTTAAAGCTTTATAGTTTTTCTGTATCAAACATATATTCCTTTGTTACTAAAAAATGTGATGGAGAAAGAAGGGAGCAGGACTGGGATAATCCACTTCCGTAAGGCCATCTATTGTAACATCAGAGGGCGACTGCAGTGAGTAGCTGCGCTTATTGCCCTCAAGTGGGAAGCCTTGAAACTGGGGCAGTTTAGTGTGGTTTAAATTAGTCACAGTGGAGTGTCACTCTCCAGAGGGTTTTCTGAGAATCACCCTGCATCTCTGTCTTCCTGAGAATTAATTAAAGGGGTCTGCCAGCAGATCCTAAACATCCGGGAGTTTGTCCTCGTGGTGTTTTAAGGTCTGCTGTCTGTACCAGCACCCTTAAGCTATGAGACACCAACGTGGGGACGGGTCCCCGGTGCACAGGAGGAGGTAGAAACACAGGTGCCTGGTCTGCCCAGAACCACCTGAGCAGCCCTGTTGGGGAACGGAGGCTTCCCTGGCTGCACTGGAGTCTGGAGAGATGAGTGCTGTTGAAAACTGACATTGGTGTGGGCGGCAGAACAAGAGCAGAGCCATGGTGAGGTGACAGCTGCTGTTGTCGAGTGAGGACAAGCGCTGGGTCAAGTGTGGGGTCTTTGTTCTCTCATTTATTCCTTACAGCAGACCTGGGAGGCGGGAGGTGAACATGGTACGTTCATCTTAATCCACAAGGAAATAGAACTCACGTCATAGTCAGTGTGGAGTGGAAGTGAGATGCAAACCCAGGGTTTCAGAGTTGAGGCTGCTTGGGGTGGGGTGGGGAAGAGTCCGGGTGGAGGCGTGTTGAACTGGGGGGTCTGGACTTGATCGTGATGTGGAACGTGTGCGAGCAGGTGCTCCCATGGTCTATGTTGCTGTATGAGCCATGGCTCTGGTGGAGGGGGACCCAGCTGACCATGTGGTTTCAGCAAGGGTCTTGCAACTAAGTACCAGAGAACCCCCGACTGGGAGTGGGGAGTGTTTCTGTGTCCCCACCACACACCTCAGTGCTTCTTTGTTTTTGTTTTTCTCCTATTTTAAATTTGTTGCTTCCTATATGTGCTGTCTCCTCGGGGTGCGTGGTCTTCTGGGGGTGGTTCATGTCTCCCATAAGGAACGCTGGGTTACCAGGAACCACACTTCCCCTGCTCTTGTGTTTCCTCAAACCTTATTTTCAGGCCGTTTATTCTTGGAGAGTTTGTGCAGCATTCTGCAGGGACCTCACTCATTTGGGCTTCTGCAGGTGGAATGCCTGGATTGTGCTACGGCCAAGCCCAGGCTTCAGCTTTCCAGATGGGCCAACGCCTGGCTCCTAGGGAACAGAGAAATGGTGTGTGCTTTAGGGCTCTTTGAAAGCCACCTCTGTTTTTCTTTTCTTCTCTCTCCCTTTTTTTTTTTTTTTTTTTGTGATGGAATCTTGCTCTGTCACCCAGGCTGGAGGACAGGGACGTGATTGCGTCTCACTGCAACCTCCGCCTCCGTTTAAGCAGGTCCTGTCCCAGCCTCCCGAGTAGCTGGGATCGCAGGTGTGCACCACCACGTCCAGCTAATTTTTGTATTTTTAGTAGAGACAGGGCTTTGCCATGTCGGCCAGGCCAGTCTCCAACTCCTGACCTCAGGTGATCCGCCACCCCTGCCTCCCAAAGTGCTAGGATTACATATGAGCCACCAT
Organism: Sapajus apella; assembly: GCF_009761245.1. Classification (NCBI taxonomy): domain Eukaryota; kingdom Metazoa; phylum Chordata; class Mammalia; order Primates; family Cebidae; genus Sapajus; species Sapajus apella. The sequence continues at coordinate 6,112,087 of NW_022437037.1, forward strand.
GCCCAGCCTTCCCCTGCTTTTTCTGACTGTGCCACATAAGGAGCTTCTGCACGCTGGAGGTGTGGTGGTTGGGTCGTGCCGTTACTGAGTGAGGCAGCAGAAGTGTCCCCTCAAATCCAGCTAGGATTCCCATACTCGAGTGTGCGCACAAGTTCATCATCATATTGCAGTGTATTCATGCCCATGCTTGCTTCACTGAACCAGAAGGCAGCAAACTGTAGCCCCGATTGCAGCCCACCTCCTGGTTTTGTAAATACTGCTGTGCCCCTTTGTTTATGTATTATCTGGGGTTACTTCCATGCTGCAACAACAGTGTCAGGCAGAGTTGAGCAGTTGCAGCAGAAACTGGCTCTGTGTGGCCAGCAAAGCCGAGTACATTTACTGTCTGGTCCTTTACAAAGTTTGCAGATCTCTCCTGCTGCGGGAGTGTAGGGTGGAAGTCTCATGTGTCCATGTCCCCAGCACCAAGTGACCTGAGGTTTGGCACAGCATTGGTCAGTAAACATTTGAGTATTTGAAGTAGGTGAGGTTGCCTTTCTTATGTCCAAGTTCTTTTTGCCGGACATTGATTGGTGTGTTGGAGGAGGATAGACTTCTTTAATCTTGTCCCTGGATTTCATGGTGATGGTTCTTGACTGAGACTTAACAAGTAAAGTGTCCCATGGCCACATCCTTCTTGGCCCACATAGTTATTTCCTGAAGTGTTTATCCAGCCTGATGTCAATTTCCATTCCTGTCGAATCATGATTTTTGGTATGTTTTGTCTAGCAGTGGGATATTTCTGTTCCTTCTGTAAAGAGACATTCCACCTTCCTCTCTCACTGCCTCCAGCCTCATGGCCAGGGCACTTTGCAGCACTCACTATGTTCCCCTGAGGTCAGGCCTTGGGCCTTTGTCTCTATTGTGAGTGGAGGAAAGAGCCATGAAATCTCCAGGTGCCCTCCTGTGAAAAGAGTCGGGATTGGATTTGCATTGGGTGTGAATCTGGCTATTGGTGGCATGGTGTAAATAAACTGCTTGTTTTTGAAGCTGTCCGACAGCACCATCATCTGTGCAGTTGGCCAGAAAGCAGCTGTTGAGCCTGGGTTGACTCACATCACAACCCATCGTGCCGCCTTTCATATCTGCACCTGCGCTCCCACTGGGAAAGCAGACTCCAGGTCGCAGGGCATTTAGTCTGCAGCCTGGCGTCTGGTGCAGCCTGGGATCCAAGACTGGCCTTGCACTGGGCAGCCTTGTGACCTTGGGTGCATTACTTTTCTGTCCCGATTGACTGAACCTTAATGTCGCTCTCTGTCAAACTTCCAGAAAGTGCTGCTGTGAAGGGGATTAGAGCACATGAGCGCTTAGCAGGAGGGTGCCTGGCCCTCAAAATGCTGGCAGCCACTTATCACCCCAAATGCGGAGCCATGGAGCCGTCGCGGTTCCTGGTGAGAGACAGGTCATCCCAGTGTCCTGGTCAGGCATCTGACACTGGCTGGCACTCAAGTGCAGTGAAATGAATCCTGTTACCCGGAAGTGGCTTTTGATACAGGGCAGAGATGTTCCCTCTGGTGGACAGATAGCAGGAACCTGTTGGCCAGGCAGGCGCTGTCTGAAGAGGCGGGGCTTGGATATGAAGTTGCCGTTGTTGGCGAATCTTTCTGATTGTTTTTGTTCCAGCAAAGCCTGGGCGCGCTTCTTTAGGTTATGTGCCAGAATATGCAACCTGGATTCTTTTTTGGTGTTCTTTTTCTCCATTCATTTGTTCCCAGATCTATCTTCATATGGGTTTTAGGCCCTTTTTTCATCTGCCTAATGGCAATATTTTCTTTTAGGCTGGCAAATTTCAGAATGCTCTAGCTCTCCATGGCAGTGTCTCTAGGTGGCTGCTGTGGGAAAGGAGGGCTTGCAGCAAGGGGGCATGCAGGCAGGACTTCCTCCCAGCATGCCTCGTGGGCTTGTGTCTACTTCATATGTCATACTGAGCTTCCAAATCAGATTTTGTTTGGGGAGAAAAAGAATTCTGTTGCCTAAAAAGGGAGAGAAGGTGAGGTAAAGCCGTGGCCGTGAGCCAGGTTCAACTCATGCTCGCCTGTGAGGACCTGGTGTCTAGTCCCACAGACCCAGGGGGTGATGCAGGGGTGAGTCAGAGTTGGATGGAAAAGCCTCAGACACACCAGAGAGCTGTTCTCTTGCCTTAGCCGGCTTCCTGGTTCATACTTGGATGCTCACCAGTGCCTTCTTCCTGCCGTCAGATGGGCTAGGTTAGCTTGGGGTATGCGTGTGTGTTGATGGATGGAAACTCGGCAGGTATTTGAAGCACAGCAAAGCCCTGCTAACTGGCCTGATGTTTGTGAAATTCAGCTGGCAGGCAGTGCAGCCAGATGGTTGTGGGCGGGGCCTGGCCTCACACTCGCCAGGTCAGTTGAGATCCTACAGTGGGAGGAAATCCTAATCATTCGGTTTTATTTTGGAGCTGTGTCCAGTGAAAGGTCTCTCAACTGCTCTAAAGCAGATGTGCATAAACACTTTGTAAAGGGACAGGCAGTAACTGTTAGAGGTTTTGTGGGCCACAGATGGCCTCTTGCTTATTTTTCTTCAGGCTGACTGTAGTTTGCCAGCACCTGCTCTGAGGAACATCAAGGCTGAAAGTATCTCCACCAGTGCAGTCTTCACTGTGGAGAGTGTGATTGTCCTTGTAGGGGCTGCTTTCATTCACTGCAGCAGTGACTTGCCTGGTTGCTTGTTTGTATCCTAAGTTTATATAGGAAAAGAGGATCCATTCCCAGGCTTGTAAGAAGTGGCGGATTCCACAGTAAGCCATTTTATTTTTCTTTCTTTCTTTTTTTTTTGAGGTGGAGTTTTGCTCTTATTACCCAGGCTAAAGTGCAGTGGCGTGATTTTGGTTCACTGCAACCTCCCGGGTTCAAGTGATTCTCCTACTTCAGCCTCCCGAGTAGGTGGCATGCACCATCACACCCGGCTAATTTTTTGTATTTTTGGTAGAGACAGGGTTCCTCCATGTTGGTCATGCTGGTCTTGAACTCCCGACCTCAGGCAATCCACCCACCTCGGCCTCCCAAAGTGCTGGGATTATAGGTGTGAGTCACCATGCTTGGCTGCCATCTCCTTTCCGGGTGTGTGTGTGTGTGTGTGTGTGTGTGTGTGTGTGTGTGTGTTGTTTTTGGAGACAGATTTTTCCCTCTGTTGCCCAGGCTTTAGTGCAGTGGCCCAATCTTGGCTCACTGCAACCTTCACCCCCCAGGTTCAGTTCAATAATTCTCCTGCCCCAGCCTCCCCAGTAGCTGGGATTACAGGCATGCACCACCATGCTCAGCTAATTTTTTTTGTATTTTTAGTAGAGATGGGGTTTCACCATGTTGTTCAGGCTGGTCTTGAACTCTTGGGCTCAAGTGATCTGCCCACCTCAGCTCCCCAAAGTGCTGGGATTACAGGTGTGAGCCACCTTGCCTGGCCAGTAAACCATTTCTATTTCTGTGGCTGTCGGTTGTCAACATTGATGGGCTTGATTTTAGGGCCAGTGCTTGGCTAGGCCACCCCTTCAGTAGATGAGGAAACTGAGGTCTAGAGAGGCCGACAGTGTGCCCGACAAGTGCAAAACTTGGTTAAAAGGTGGGGGGCACTGGCTGAGTGCGGTGGCTCATGCTTGTAATCCTAGCACTTAGGAGGCCAAGGTGGGCAGATCACTTGAGGTCAGGAATTTGAGACCAGCCTGGCCAACATGGTGAAAACTCGTCTCTACTAAAAATACAGAAATTAGCCAGGTGTGGTGGCACACACCTGTAACAATCCCAGCTACTTGGGAGGCTGAGGCTGGAGAATTGCTTGAACCCAGGAGGGCGGAGGTTGTAGTGAGCCAAGATTGTGCAACTGCACTCCAGCCTAGGTGACAGAGTGAGTCTCTGTCCAAAAAAAAAAAAAAAAAAAAGATGGGGGACAATAAAGAAAAAATTGTACAGATGGGTTAAGTGCAGATGTTAGTCTGATGTGTTTCTTGTACTGGCTTCACCAAGGCTCTGTGGTTGGAAGGGGTGGAAAACATTTTACCTGGAACATAAGAGATGCCCAGTTACTGTTTGTTGGGTGGTTGAATTTACTGGGAGGACATAGTGCAAGCAACAGTTGTAGACAAACTAACATCTCTTAAGCACAATTCTAAATTCCCGGGACGATGTCTCATGTTTGAGCAAGATTTTTTGTTTGTTTTAAGACAGTCTTGCATTGTCACCTGGGCTGGTGTGCAGTGGTGCAATCTCTGCTTGCTGCAGCCTCTGCCTCCTGGGTTCAAGCGATTCTCCTGCCTCAGCCTCCCAAATAGCTAGGATTACAGGCGCCCACCACTATACCCAGCTAATTTTTTTTTTTTTTTTTGTATCTTTAGTAGAGAAGGGGTTTGTTTCACTATGTTGGCCAGGCTGGTCTCAAACTTCCTGACCTTGTGATCCACCTGTCTCGGCCTCCCAAAGTGCTGGAATTACAGGCGTGAGCCACTCTTGTTTTTTTTGTTTTGTTTTGTTTTGTTTTTTGTTTTCGTTTTGAGACGGAGTCTCAGTCTGTCACCCAGGCTGAGTGCAGTGGCACAACCTTGGCAGCCTGCAACCTCTGCCTCCTGGGTTCAAGTGATTCCCCTGCTTCAGTCTCCCGAATAGCTGGGACTGCAGGCGTGTACTACCAACCCAGCTCATTTTTGTATTTTTAGTAGAGTTGGGGTTTCGCCATGTTGGCCAGGGTGGTCTCAGATTTCTTGCCTCAGGTGATCCTCCCACTTTGACCGCTCAAAATGCTGGGATTGCAGGTGTGAGCCACCTCGCCTGGCCTGAGCTAGGTTTATTTCCTTTTGTTTCCCCCAGGGTGTGGAGAAGCAGGAATACAACCTTCTCAGAGAAGTGTGGTGTGCACCAGGTAGTTCCACTGAGAGCTGTGCATGTTCATTCTACCCTCTGCCCACAGGCCTCGTCAGCAAAGAGTCAGAGAAAGATTTATTTGTTATTGGTAAAATAGTAGAGGCCAGGGCTAATAGCTTTTTTTTTTTTTTTTTTTTTTTTGAGACGGGTTTTTCTGTGTTTTGTTTTTTTTTTCTGGGTGGGGGGGCATGGGGTGGTCTTTTTTTTGCGCGTCC